>NC_069384.1:65205543-65517391 GCF_027475565.1 Acinonyx jubatus | reverse complement strand
GATTTGTCTCTGGTATGGAGTGAGGGATATCTAAATAAATGTCCTGGAATGGAGGTGAATTGCAGTAGGAGGGGAATATTAGAGGCATGATGTCAGTGGTGGTGGTGAAAGAATGCTATCGTAGTGGGAAAGCATCTTCATAAACAGGAAAATAACTGTACAGAGGAGGAAGCACAAGAATAATCTGCAGATAGAATTACATTGTGTAGAAAACAATTAGAGAATGTTGAGGTATATTTCAACATGAAATAACACACAGGCTTAGAAAATTATGATTTTGCAAAATCAATTTGCCTCATAGGCTTCTACATCAGAGTTACAGTATTACAGAAGTCAACAGAAAAAGATATACAAAATAAATACTTGATAAGAGACCAAAGGCCAGTAACAAAAATTTAAGGCTATCTGTGATGTGGATGATACTAGTTGCCTACCAATTGTGGTTTCTCTCTTTGCTTATTGGTCTTATTCAAATACAGATGGCTGTTTGCTCCAAAGGACTCAGGGGCCTTCCCCAGCCCTAGGAGGTAAAACTTAACTAGTCTAAATACCAATCATGTGATCTCACTACCTTTGCCAGATTCTGGTTTAGAAATATACACATAAATAATTCTGGCTAGTGAGATGTTAGGATAGAGTAGGATGAAGGTTGTCCTCTGGGAAAGCCTTCTTCAATCTTAAATTAGGACACCAGGAAGAAACAGTCTCTCTTTCTACATTTGGACATTTTCTTCTACATGTGATACCTATAAAGACACAGCCATCTTAGGCTAGCTCCCCTCATGGTTCCATGAGGACAACCAATAGGCCGAGTACAGCAGAGTATAAACATAGATCCTTGAGGATATAACCGAGCTGTGAAATTAATTGAACTGTACTACGTCAGCACTTCTGGTCACACTAGACAGATTTTCTTACTGAATGTTCAAGCTACTTTTTGTTTGGTTTTCCATAATCACAGGTAAAGGCATCCTAACTGATCCATGATGCCAGACTAGAAAATTAGTAACAACATATAAATACAAAAGTTTCTATACAATTGGATTGTTTTTTAACTATCCAAAAGAAACTCAATTTGCTCAGGACTCCAGAACTGGCTTTTCTATAACGTTAGCACCAGAGCATATAAAATACTGAGAGCACTCCTGAACAGCATACAGTTATAATTGCTATGCAAGGGTATAAACTCTAAGCCCTTAGGTGGACACTAGAAAGAAGAAAGAAATGCGGTAGAGTAGGAAAACACCCCCTAACTCCAATTCACATTTATGATTTTCTTATAAGAATATAAACCACTTTCTGCAGTATGCCAAAACTAAGGTTGCTTCTGTAATTCAAACATTAAGGTATACTAATAAAAACAGGGAGCCACAGTAAAAAGTATTAACACATTAAAAAGAAGGTATTATCTCATATGTCACACCTACTATACTTTACTTTCAAAGAAGTTGCATCGAAAACTAAGGAAGGCAAGAAATGTATGGTTAAAATGCTTCAAAGAAAAAAAAAAGCTGGGGCACCTGGGTGGCTCAGTCGGTTAAGCATCCGACTTCAGCTTAGGTCATGATCTCATGGTTTGTGGGTTCGAGCCCCACATTGGGCTCTGTGCTGATAGCTCAGAGCCCGGAGCCTGCTTCAGATTCTGTGTCTCCCTCTCTCTTTGCCCCTCCCCTTCTCGTGCTCTGTGTGTGTCTCTCTCTCAAAAATAAATAAATATTTTAAAAAGCTTAAAAAAAAAAAAGAAAAAACAAATGCCGTATTCTTTAAAGAACTTCATCCTTCAGAACTTGGCTAGGAAAATTCAAATATCCCCAAGAGGCACCACCAATTTAGGATTAGCTAACAACTGGCTGAGTTGCAGCAGGTCAAAGCCGAGTGAATAGTTGAAGTCAAACTTGACTATTTAAAGATTTTGCCTAAGGCCCACACTGCTCTGCATTCAGTACAAACAACTTTCATCACGGGCACAATAAGACAAATATGGTAGAGCTGAGAATCTATGTAACATGCATCTTTAGTCTCCTGGGTAGATTACTTACTCACTTCTGCCCCCCAAAGTACAGGTGGTTAAAACAAGGGCAAACTTAAAAGTGTTCTTCATAAGAGCACAGGGCCTACATTCACTCACCTTTGTTTTAAGGCTGGTATTTCTGTGGGTTCTGGCTCAAGTATTTCATAGGCTAAGTTCACATCCTCTGTTTCCCGAAGCAAAGCATAAATGGGCTCAATTTGTTCATTAAATCTTGCCAAAAGTGTGCGTGCATCTTTTTTGGGCATTGCTGATTCATCTTCTTCTACCTCTGTATGGCAAAAAGTACAGCGGAAAGTTCCTACAGAGAAAACAAAAGTCTCAGGTCAGGCAAGATAAATTCTCAAGACTAGCCTTTAGCAAACAGTTTATATCTCCATCCCCTTCTAGCATGTTATTATTAAAACCTTCAAATACAGAGAAGTTGAAAGAATTTTATAGTGAACATCCCCGTGCCCACCAACGAGATCCTACAATCAACATTTATCATGTATCTTTCCATCTATCATTTTTTAAATCCATTTTAAAGTAATTTCACCTTTAAATGCAGCACAGCAAAGTTTTTAATCATATTTCTAACATGTTTACACTTATTTTAACTTAAAACCAAAATCTTTACAACTGACCACTGAAACCTGCACCCTTCTCCAACAGCCTTCCTTTTGCACATTACAAACTGGGGCCTGCATTATGAGGAAAGCCAGGTAAATATCTAAAGCCAAGTCTCTAGGCATCCTGTACATTGTCAGAGGCTATTTCTTCAAACTTATTAATCATTTGTATCTAACAAATTTAACCTATCCCTTTCCAAATTAAAGTTCAAGAAGTCTTTATTTTTCTTATTTCTATATCCCTCACATTGAACTTGTAACTAAATTAGTAGTAATTCCTTAGAATTCCTTAGAACATCTCAGATTTTTCATTTCTGCTGTCATTTCACTAATCTAGGCCCCCACGACTCAGCCTGAAATAGCTGCCTTGATCTGGTCTTTGGCCCCCCCACCCCCACCCCCACGTTCTTGGCTCTCCAACTCCAAGAACTTTTGTCCTATGCCACCACTTTTGTCCTCTCATCCCCTGCTCTTCTTAAAGTCTATCCAGTGTCTGAATTTCTAAAGTCCACAGCATCCAATCTAAATTTCTCATCCTAATACTCAAACCCTGTATAATTTGACCCCAAAACATCAAAACCCAACCACAGTCCTTGACCTGCCAAGTAAATTCAAACACTTGAGAGATGATATCCTAGACATTAATATTTATTTTATTTGTATAGTGCTTTCTGTATATAAAATGCTTTCGTGTACACTTTTTGATCTTATACTAATTCTCTAAAGTGATATCAGAACTGAGGCTCTGAGGAGTTTTGTGACTGGTCTGAAGTTACACAACCAATAAAAGTAGTTACAGCAGCTGTTGTATATACCTTGTACTTACTAAATTATTACCAACACTGTAAGGCTAGTGTAATTATTGCCCATTTAAATCTAAAATTCAGAGATTCTAAGGCGTTAAGTAACTCGCTCAAGATCAGACAACTACTAATTGTGTGTAGGGGGCAGGATTCAAACCCAAACTATTATGCTGAAACTTATACTCTTACACTACATAACAGTCCACACCACTAATCCCACTTGGATCTCTAGTTTGGTTCTTATCCCCAAAGCCAGAGATATGCATCCTTCATTTCTAACCCAATTTACTTGAGGGATTAAGAGAGATCACCTATGTCCTTAGTGCCTGGTGCACAGTAAGCACACAAACATTTAGTTTTAAAAAGCTCTGTATGTGATTGATACGTAACCCCTCCAACCCCTCTTTTCCTGGTAAGGAATAAGTAAACTAGGCATCTCTGCCTCAACATAACACTAGATCCTACTGACATATTTCAAGTAGAATAAGTTTCTTTGCTGCTCCTCACACACAAACAGCCAATATCATGTAAATTCTTTGTTCACATACCCTGTCTAAAATACTCTTCATCCATCTTCCTACTGCCAAAATGGTACCCGATCTTTTACATCTATTCCAAATAAATGAGAAAGAGAAACAAAAGCAGCTCCTCACAGCTGGGACGTGGCCTAGCACTCATAGCTAGGTTGTGATATTTTTCTGTCAAACAGAATCTCACAGATCACCAACATCAGACAAGGTCTTCTGTGTCCATGATGGGAGTGAGGCAAAACCAAGCCTGTCTGAGTCTGAGTCTGTCTGAGTACAGACAAAAGCAAGGTCTCTGTACAACCATAAAAAAATCCCAGCTAACATGAATGAATGCTTCTTTACCAATTACACTTCTAGCTTCACCCTGTCCTCTTCTCCTAGAAAAGATTTCTTAAAACACCCAATCACAGAATTATCCCTACACTTTAACAGCACCCAAAGCAAAGCAAACCCCCACCATTTCCCTAATCCTCCCCAAATTACCTAACAAAAACCCAAATTCTCTAAGTCTGTCCAGCTTGGTCTTACTGAGACACTCCAGGTTCCTCATGATGTATGGGTTCCCTTGCTACAGAAAGCATCAATAAACCCAACTTTGTTTACCTATGGGTGTGCACCTGATGGTCTTTGACTAATGGACACCAGAATAAAGACTCTAGCTTAAGTAACTAGACAAGGATACTATTTACCAATTAAAGAAAGAGAGAAAGAACAGGGTTTTTTTGCTTTGTAGGGAAAAGATTAAAAGTTGCTTTTTATATCTGAATCCATATATACCAATGGCCATCAAAATGGATATGTTAGAAGCCAACTTATAATAACTGCTTAGAGCTCAAGAATGGGGGTTAGAAATTCTGACAGGAGAATCAACAACATGGAGGTAACTAAAGCCATTGAGCAGATCTGAGTAGCCAAAAAGGGTAATAGGAGGGAGCAGCATAGAAAGTCAAGGTATAAACCCAAGGAAAGAAGAAGCCTTGAGACAAATGGTACAACCAGAGGGACAGGACAGTGTTTCAAGGAGGAAATGGTGTGGTGTTAATTTTTCAAGATCAACAAGAATAGAAAACCAGCTTTTACATTTAGTAACAAAGGATAATGAGTAACCTTAGCTAGAGAGGTTTTAGTTGGTATGCTCTCTTATTCTCTGACTATTCCTGGCTGCTTCAGCCTCTTCTCTTCAATGGAAATATAAATATAAACTATGTGAAAGTGAAAAATCATTTAAGTGAGGTCTAAAATCAGCTCTCAAATACTTGAATTAAAAAAAAAAAAAAAAAAAGAAAACCACACTCAGGGCACCTGGGTGGCTCAGTTGGTTGGGTGCCCCACTTCAGCTCAGGTCATGATCTTGCAGTCTGTGAGTTCAAGCCCCACATTGGGGTCTGTGCTGACAGCTCAGAGCCTGGAGCCTGCTTTGGATTCTGTTGTCTCCCTCTCTCTCTGCCCCTCCTCCGCTCACACTCTGTCTCTCTCAAAAATAAATAAACATTTAAAACAAAAGTTAAGGGGAAAAAACACACTGATGTAGGACTTCCATCACTGTTGAAAGACTGGCACCTACAGAGACCACCACTGAGAACTAGAGAATAGTGCAGAAAAATTATCTAATTCAATAGCTTTCAAAAATACTTTTAAAGGAAAAAATTCCCTTCCATAAGTCAAGAAGTACCTAACAGATAAACCTAAAAGCAAGTGCTCTGGTGAGGCGCAGAAAGACATTTAAGACAAATGGGAACACTATAAATCCTCTCAATGTATGTCTTCAAAGCATCACTACCCAGCCTCCTCAATGTCTTGCACCAGACACTTTGTTTACTCTGCTGGGAATGTTTTCCCTCCACATAGTCAAATGGCTAGTCTCCTAACTTAACTTCAGGTCTTTACTTAAACGTCACCTCAGTGAGGCCTTCCTTAGCCAACTGTATCTAACATTTCACCACTGCCCTATCCTTTTTTTTTTTTAATTGTTTTTCTCTTTTTAATGTTTATTTTTGAGAGAGAGTGTGTGGGGGAGGGGCAGAGAGAGAGAGGGAGACACAGAATCCGAAGCAGGCTCCAGGCTCTGAGCTGTCAGCACAGAGCCCGATGCAAGGCTCAAACTCACAAACCACAAGATCATGACCTGAGCTGAAGTCAGATGCTTAACTGACTGAGCCACCCAGGCGCCCCATGCCCTATCCTTTTTTTCCCCTTAACATTTGTCACCATCCAACACATATTATTTATCTAGTTTATTAGATTATTTATCATTAAAATTATCATGTTACAACCAAAGTTTTTAAAAAAATCCTCACAAATATCCCATTTCTTTTGAAGACAGCATATATATTCCAAACTTCAGCTTTAAGTAAACAAATCAACACGCTTGTCAGTGTAGCTCCTCCATATAAAATAGCAATGCTTTTATTTGGGGAAAAGAGAAAGAAAAAAAGATTACGGTTATAGAATATAATTTCAGAATAACAGTCTTTTAACCCCCCTAAATGGGGGGAAAGAGAAGATAGTATGTAGCCATAAGGAATTCTAGCCTCATCCAGGTAAGTTTCCAGAGCCAGGCTTTAACAAGATTTAACAAGAGTTATTTACAGCAGGGCTATTTTGCAGTTCTGAAAAGAGTGGCTTTTATATTACTGTCGAGAACTGTGGAAGATCTGAGATTTTTACCCTATTTGTAAGCTACCAAGTTACCCTGTGGTTTCATGGATGCTGGAGAAAGACATAAGACTTCTAGGTCAGAAACAAAGAACTTTATTACTTATGGCAATAGCAATAGCCAGTGTCAGCTTTTGTGCCAATTCCCTGAGCCCCAATTCCCACTGGGTGACGCAAAGAGGGCCAGGTGACAACTGTACAGGCAGTGGGTTATGTTACAGGAGACTCGGAAGTTCCTGAACTATTTTATATTGGGCAAAAACATGCCTGTCCTCTGCTCTAGAGGGTGATGCTATATTTATTATCTTGGACACTAAGAAAGCATGGTGTGGAGAAAGACTCTATTTTTATTATTCTGAACAATAAGCAAACTTACACTTGCTAAGGAGAGAAGCAATATATATTCCAAGGCTGCTCACTATATAAACATCCATGGAAAAAATAGTCCCAAAAAAAGGCGGTTGGTACCTCTGCTTGGAAGACATGCATATCGTGACAAAATCATGAAGTACTGTTTCCCAACAATTATCATGTCTGGCAAACATTACAAGAGGAAGAGTTGGCCTGACATCTTGAGTCCTATGTTTACCACAAGACACAGTTGTAAACAAGAACCAGCCTGTCAAAAGCCAGATCTGGCATCCAAGAAGAAAAATAAGAAATTCTGTATTTTATGGGAAAAGACTTAAGACTACCTTAACATACCAGCAGCATTTTTATAAATTTCAGGACACATTAAAAAATGCAAATCAACTTTCCAAAAATCAGAGGTGGCAGTGGAGGAGGTTCGTGGGGGGTTACTTAGTACACTTAGTAGAAGGGTATTTCTGAGTGGGTGGTGGTAAACACACATTGACACAAAATCTACCCTCAAGAAGCTTAAAGTTTAGTAGAGATGAAAGATATCTGGAGATAAACATCTGGGATCAGTGTGAAAATAAAGCACATTAAGTGTCCGGGAGTTCAAAGAACTATGACTTCTAGCTGACAGCACAATGGAAGGTGGACCGTTTAAGGTAGAATTTACAAGAAAAGCAATTGTTACAGAGATCAAGGGAAGGGGAGGAGAACAGGACATTTCTAGATCATAAGAGAATCAGGTAGTTGAAAATAATACTCAACTGTAGTTTCAGTATAGTTAGGAATAGAGGTAATAAGAAGAATGGTAAAAAACAGAATTAACAAGATAAACTAGGGTGGTCATAGTGAATCTTAAACACCAAGCTTCATTATGACTTTATTCTTGAGTAATAGGAAAGTGATCAAAGGATTTTGAGAAAGAACATGAGATCGTCAAAACTGACATTTATAAATATTGATCTGTCTTAGTGGCTTGAGATGGTCTTCCAACAAGCAGCCAGTTCTTAACTGAGTGTTAACATAGAAATTATTTTTAAATGATAATTATTTTTAAATAATACCCAGGCTCTGCCAAGAGATGCTGACTCAATAGGTCTGGAGTGTGCTCGGGAATATAAATTTTAAGAGTTCCACAAGGAATTTTAACAAATACTCCTGGTGGAGAGCTGCTGTTAAATAGTCAATATGATAAATACCCAACTCTTCTTGTAACTGGACCACTCTGCACTATGTAGTGTGTACAGAAGGTACTACTTAAGCGTGAGAGAAGAAACAAGTTGAAACTCAGAGCTCTGTACCACCTTTCCTTTCAAGACCAAGGCAAAAATTGGCAACAGCGGACCAAGCTACATAAGAGGGAACATGCAAGCAAGATTTAAGAATGTGGCAAGAGGGTGAAATGAGTCCTCAAAGACTCTTAGGCAAAGCGTGATAAATGATGGGATTAGGAGAAAAATAAGAGTTCAGTGATAACACATTTGATCATCTACTCTTAGAAACCACAAAAGAACAAAGACAACTATTCACAAATATTCCCATGTGTTCATCACAGCCAAGTCTGTGACAACAGTATTATCCAAATAGAACATATGAGGGAATAAAGACTCAGAGTCTCAAGTTTACCAGGTCATAACTTAAAAATAAAAATCACTCAGCTTGGATTCAAATATAAATTTCTGACTCAAAAAACTAAACGTACTTCACCATCCTGAATTACGTGTCCCTTTCCCTACCTTCTATTATCCCCGCTGGCTACAATTTAGCAAACTTCCTCCAGGTACATACATAGGCTCTAATTTCTTAAAATACAAAACAGAAGGAGAGAAGATTTGTAACAAATAATTTATTTAACAAACATTAAGTGCCTATCACATGCTAAGCACTTACTCAGCTAAGTCTTTTTTCTTCTTTTCTTTTTTTTCTTTTTTTTAATGTTTATTTTTGAGAGAGAGACAGAGCGTGAGCAGGGGTGGGCAGAGACAGCCCTACACACAGAATTAGAGCCCAGAGTCCCATTCGGGGCTTGAACTCACGAGCAGTGGGATCATGACCAGAGCTGAAGTCAGACACTTAACCAGACTGAACCACCCAGGTGCCCCTACTCAGCTGAGTCTTAATGCATCAGCTTCACCAGAGAATCAAAACACATCCAGTTGTAGATAACTAAAAGGAATCGAAAGTAGGGAGGAAAAGGTCTTTTACAAATAGATATTTCAAAACTATATTTTAGGGTTGTCTATTTTGTAGTACATGAATGACTCAATTCTATGACTCAGGGCTCTTCTAATGAAGTTATCACCCCAAAATAAGAAAAGAAATGGAGACCTAACTGTGGGCATGAGAGGGAGGAGGAGGAAGAAGGGAAAGAAGTGGTTTATATCATTTTAACTTTCTCCCAAAATAACAAAATGTAAAAACAAATATGAATTGAGGGCAGGGGAAAGGGTTAGGGAGGGGAGAGAAGGGCTGGAAACAAAAGGAAAAAAAAAACAAACAAACAATAAAGTTCAACAAAATTCAAACAACGTTTTTCTTTTGCTCAACACAGGAGAAAATTTACTATGCTGGCCAACGTCTTCCACTTAACTGCTTCCAACACATTACTCATTTTAGCAAACATCATACTTATTTTAATTATGTGAGTATTCAACTAAGGGTACAGTAAATACAAATAAAACCAAAGTGAAAAAAATGTTTATCTTCCTTAGTCTGAAAAAAAGAAAATGTTTTAGAAATGTATCGTAATTGAGGAAAAGGGCAGAAGATATGAGTCAACTCCCTAAACAATTAGACATTATTTAGGATTATGTTTTTTCCTTCTTCATTCTGGTATACATCATCAGTTTAATGCCCAGAATTCACTGTCAAAGATTTGCCATAGTATTAATTGCAAATGGAATATTATTCAGCCATTTTTCTATTAAAAAATTTTTTTAAAGTCCAATTGCTTTGATATAGCACAGGTGCTGCAGCACTGAAGCAGGAGTCATGTTGCAGCCCTCAAGGGGCTAGTCATGTTGCAAATCCTCAAGGCTAGCCAAAGAAACAGAGATCAGGTATTTGCTGTGCACAGCCCTCACCCCAGCACAGTGGGACCGATGTCCAAAAGATTTCCTACCTTTTGGCCTTCCTAAGCCTAGGAAGCTGCTTTTGTAGAGCTCACATTCTAGTGAGGAATTAGTCAAGACAAAAAAAAATAATAAATAACATGGTGTTGATAAGTATAATAAAGAAAAAGCAAGAAAAGAGGATAAAGATAAAGGAGGGCAATGGAAAGGGGTATGCTCTATTACATATGAAACTTGAGGAAGGCCCCTCTGATACAGCAAGTGAGATGAGGTTTGAAACATGTAATGGAACCAGGCAGTCATGCAGATATTTGGCAAGAGAAAATAGCATGAAAAAGGCAAGTAAGTTGTGTTAAGGACTGTGACTTTTCTGAATGAGGGGAGAAGCCTTTGGAGGGTTGTGAACAGAAGAGTGATAGAGTCTAATATGCTTTTTAAGAAGGGTCGCTGGCTACTATGACAATCAGTCCAAATGGGCAGCAAGAATGAAAGCAAGAAGACTAAGAATGGTGCGAAATCTAAGAGATAATGGCTAAGATAACTTTTCTAGACAATCCTGTGAAAAAACTAAACTCCTTTCTCACTCAAAAAACTTCCAGGAAAAAAAAAAAATAAAATAAGGGGCAATTAACAGTTCCATGTTAAAACCAAGTAACTAGTGAGATAAAGAGGAAACTACAAAACTTCAAGACATATCACTAACATATGGGATTAATTTTACCACAATGTAAGAATCCAACCACCATATACCCTAGGAAGCATATTTGGGCAATTTCCCTTCCCACTGAATATTTTATGGATTACGTATACATGGGGAAAGGGAGTGAACTGGAAGCTTGGGAAAATAAAACTGACAAAAAATGTAAATATTATTCTCCATTATGCCATAAAGTGTTTCTGAAGATAGCATAAACAAAGCATATTTTCTACATGAACACTACTATAACCAATAGTTTCAATTCTTAACCAAGGGCTTTCAAATTAACCCAAAGTGACCAACATTATCCTCTAAAAGAAATGATAAAACCCTAGCCTCTATATACTTTAAAATATCAACTATTCGGGGCACCTGGGTGGCTCAGTTGGTGGAACGTCCAACTTAGGTTCAGGTCATGAACTCACGGTTCGTGAGTTCGAGTCCCCATGTCAGGCTCTGTGCTGACAGCTCGGAGCCTGGAGCCTGCTTCGGATTCTGTGTCTCCCTCTCTCTCTGCCCCTCCCCAACTTGCGTTCTGTCTGTCTCTCTCTCTCTCTCTCAAAAATAAATAAACATTAAAAAAAATTTGTTTTAAATATCAACTATTCTCCAAACCAAAGGGTGCTCTGAAATTAGAGTTGAGAGGTTTCTCAACCATATATGGTATAGAAAAGACTGAACTTACCATTTTCCACATGCTAAAAAAAAAGGCCTAGAATGATTGTAGGATTCACCCAAGCGAATAATTATTAACATAACCCAAGACTAGAACTCAAGACTCTGGAATCCTAAAACATTGTCATTTTACTGTTTTATAGCCATTGCTTAAAAAAACTAAACAAAACTTATGAAAATGACATGGCAACTGAACACACTAATTTTGCAAAAGGACCCAGTGTAATAAGTATCTTAAAAAACCCTGACAATACTATCAGAAGTTGACCAATATTTATTAACCATAAGCTGTTAAAACAACAACATACTTAATCACTTAAAAAAAAAAGAATCACTTTGCTTTCTTACATTTCAAAAGCGGTTGAGGCAGTCAGGTGGGGTTGGGGTGTGAGGGAGAACTGGAAGGGTAACCACAAAACAATAGTTGTTAACACAATGAAAGGTGGTGTGAGTGGGGACTGGGTCGAGTGGAAGCGCACAGAGTGGAAAACCTAGATGTGCCATTTTATTTGACATATTTTTCTACCATTTGGATCCTTAATATGTTTACATTAACATATTAGTTATGTATTTTTAGAAGAAAGGAAACAAATGTTATTTTTAATCCTCCAAAACACTAAACTCCCTCTTAACTAATATGCAAAAGTCACACACTCTTGGGTTATTCTTTGAAAGCATCAAGTCCTTTGTTATAACTTTTATAACTCAAAATATTCAGAGGCAAATGCATTAAAATGCTAGTCTCAAAAATCACCTTTTATTCTAATTTCTAAACTTTATTTCATAAAGCAAATTTCTTCAGTTTAATTGGGCAAGGGGAAATGTATGGAAAAAGGAACTGCTATTATAAAATAGCAACAGACATAACAAGAACATAGTTATATATTTCCTATAATTATTTGACCTTTAATAAAAAGGTACTTAAAAAACTATCCTTTAATAATTCACTGCAGAACATGTATTAACGCTGTAAAATACTCACTGCTTTGCATGCAGAAGAAAAAAAAAAGCAATTGTAACAAATTTTTTAATTCAGAAGATCTCAAACATATTTGTGATGTACCTAGTAAAACCCCACACTCTGTAACTCAACTTATCAATGAAACTGGCTTCTGTCCTTCCATAAACGGGCACTTGTAGATTTGGTATAATCATACAATATTCTCAGATTCTGGAACTCACTATGAAGGGGAAAAAATATACTATGCCTGGAAGGGAAAACAGCAAATTGAAGTATAGTACTTACATAAATACTAAAGTCTGCAATAAATTATCTAAATTAGGCTTAAATCGAATCCATCTCAACATGCAGTGAGCAGGCAAAAAAAATCTGTGGTTTTGACACAATTCTTTGAAAGACCATAATCAATAGGATATTATACGCCAGCATCAAACTAAAGTGCAACTTTTCACAAATAAACTTCCACATAATCAGCATCATCAAAATACAAAAAGGATACAACTCACCAAAAGTTTCATTTAAGAAAAAAGCCCTCAAATCCTCATGATCAAAGCAACATAATTTTTTTTTTAATCAGACCTAAAGGTTTTGAAGAGGTGAGAAGGGTAAAAGAGAGAAGACACTTGTTTCTTTACTATCTTTTTGTAACTTTCTGTAAATTGCTTTTATTTTTTAACTTAATAATCGCCTCCCCTTACCCAAAACAAATCCACACTTCTGAGTTTTCCAGTATGCTTTTCTAATGAAACTGTCCTGGGCAAGATTCCAAATCAGCAAATAATCCTAGAAATATTTGTGTGTGTGTGTGGTTGTGTTATTAGCATTTCAGGAATTGAAAATACTGCTTATAAGACATCTCCTGTCCTAAGTAGAAAGAGGTAAGGACAGAAAAAAGTAGCCTGCTGTATGAATATAAACATCATTAACAAGTCTTAAGGAGTCTCACAAATACAGGACCCTAACAGTTGCAAGATATTGGTTGAGGAAATTGAGGAATTTTAATGATATGGGGATCATGAAACTGATCTGCTTATAAACCAAAAAGCTTTACCTGCAGTCACAAGGCAAGAAAGGACTCATGATTTAACCCCAAATTTATATATGAAGATCCCAAGTAGATATGGAGTTTACTTGATATTCCAAGTGACCAGAGACAGTGGAACATTGTAGCTGTTTTTAAGAGTTATTTACCAGACACTTATTTTCTTTTACAGTTAGTTATTAAAGACTCCTTTAACACTAATCCGTCTCTTCTAATACTATTAATACTAATGTATCTCTATTTTTATGGAGCCACACGAAACAAGCTGAATATTCTTTCCTGATACTCAACCTACAACATCCTAGAAATCTATACAGCCCCAGATTTATTACTTGGTAAGATCTTCCAAACCCTAGAGTACAGCACAGGCATGTGTAAGTGTACCCACACACACATCATTAGATAAGTTGAGCCAGAAAAATTAATCTCTAAATTCCTATTTCTAAAAACGTATTATATACATAGTTATAAGATTCTTTTTTTAATTTATTCAAAAGTTTATTTAAAATGTGATTCTGGGGGTGCCTGGGTGGCTCAGTTGGTTGAGTGTCCAACTTCAGCTCAGGTCATGATCTCACAGTCCGTGAGTTCGAGCCCCACGTCGGGCTCTTGTGCTGACAGCTCAGAGCCTGGAGCATGCTTCGGATTCTGTGTCTCCTTCTCTCTCTGCCCTTCCCCACTTGTGACCTCTCAAAAATAAATAAAAGTAAAAAAAATTTTTTTTTTAATAATAAAAAAATAAATAAATAAAATGTGATTCTCAGTCTCTAGGTAAATTCAGTAATACGGGCTTCCAAACTATTTCTAATTCAAACACTTAATTTATCTCCTTGGGGCGCCTAGGTGGCTCAGTCGGTTAAGCATCCAACTTCAGCTCAGGCCATGATCTCTTGGTTCATTAGTTCAAGCCCTGTATCAGGGTGTCTGCCATTGCACAGAGCCCGCTTTGGACCCTCTGCCTCTCTCTCTCTCTCTGTCTGCCCTTCCCCTGCTTGTGTGTTCTCTCTCTCTCTCTCTCTCTCTCCCAAAAATAAATAAACATTAAAAAATTTTGTTTTTAATTTACCTCCTACTTATCCCCGACAAAACTACAGTGCCACATATGCCTTTAAAGAAATACAAAAACTAGGGGCGCCTGGGTGGCTTAGTCAGTTAAACATTTGCCTCTTGATTTCTGCTCAGGTCATGCATGATCTCACGGTTAGTGGGTTTGAGTCCCACATTGGGCTCTGTGCTGAGAGTCAGAGTCTGGAGCCTGCTTCAGATTTTGTGTCTCCCTCTCTCTCTGCCCCTCCCTTCTCTCTCTCTCAAAAATAAACATTAAAAAAAATGTTTTAAAAAGAAGTATAAAAACTATATTCTTTCACTCACTATTCCCACTACTGAGAATTCTTCTCAAGGAAAACTTAAACATTAAAATGCTATATACATAAAAGTGTTCAAAGCATCATATCTATATTAACAAAATATAGATAAAAACAAAGTGCCCAAAAGGGGTGGAAAGTAAAATGAGGGGGGAAAAAAAATCACACCTAGTAAAGCATATTTTGAACACTAGATAGAAACAGGAGAGTTTGGTACATTAAGGAACCAAGAGATTACAAACTATTCTTGGTTACCATTATAATTATAGGTCATAAGCAAAAGGATAGTGGTTTGCAGGTAATTTTTTTTCTCTTCAAAATTTTCTCTGGCATTATGGCTGCATTAATTTTTAAATGCAAAATATAAAACTACTTCCATATCATCGAATCTTAAAGGAGAATACAATCTTCCCCTTCCTTTTGGGGAAGCTTGTTGCTGACGTTAACTTAGAAGGGCCATTAACTGAGGTGCCTGGGTGGCATAGTTGGTTACGCGTATGACTCTTGATTTTGGCTCAGGTCGTGATCTCACGGTTTGTGAGATGTAGCCCTACAACACGCTCTGCACTGACAGGTGCAGAGCCTGCTTGGGATTCTCTCTCTCCCTCATTCTCTGCCCCTCCACTGTGCGTGAGCATGTACCCTCTCTCTCTTAAAATAAATAAACTTAAAAAAAAAAGTGCCATTAGCTAAATCACCCATGGTTGAGACTACTAAAGTAGAAATAGAAATACTAAATCTACCTACATGGCCAGAAAGCTTGCTAAATCTAAAAGATGCTATTTTGCTGATTTGAGGGATTTCATGTCATACGGTCTTTGTTTTGATTACATAAAATTCCCATATTTCACTAAAACAGCTGGTTTTGCCTGATTAAGCTTCTGAAACCAGAGACTAATGGGCAAAGGCTAAGCCATTCCATTTTAATGAAATAAAGTATCTATACATACTGTAACGGAAAAACCTTAGCCTTTTTTCTTTCCATGTAGCAAGAAGCCCAGTTCTTCCCTACTGTGTATTTCTTCCCTGTGTGTCTCCTTTACTAGTCACACACAACACTTCACTTCTGACACTTCTGGTCCCCAAATGTGTGGAGGTTTTACCCCAAGTAATTCCCTGTGACACCAGCTGGATGTCCTAACATCCAACTCAGTTATGGCTACCTGGAGAGAGCATCAGAACCCACAGGCTGAGGGCTTAGTCCTACAAGACTGTCCCCTCACCCCAACTTCAGATGCCAGTCACAAGCCCAAGTTACCATGGGTGCTTCTGACCAACCAGCTATAGATAGAAAGTTCCAACGAACAAGCTCCTCCTTGGATTCAGTTAATTTGCTAGAGCGGCACACAGAATTCAGGGATATACTTACTTATGTTTACCAGTTTATTAAAGGATATGATAAAGGATGCAGATGAATATCCAGATGGAAAAGATGTGTAGGGCCAACTATTTAGCAAAGCGTACCAGGCTTCCCTGTCCTCTCGGAGTGCATCACTCTCCCTGCACCTCCACATGTTCACTAACCTGAAAGATCCCTGAATCCCATACTACTGAGATTTTTATGGAAGCTTCCTCATGCATGGATGATCACTCATCAACTCCATTTTCAGCCCTTCTCCCTTCTCAAGAGAATAGGGGGTGGGGCTGAAAATTCCAAGCTTGGTCTTAGCTTGGTCTGTGACCAGCCCTCATCCAGGAGCCATCCAAGACCCACCCAAAGTGACCTCATTAGGACAAAAGACACTCTTATTACCCAGGAAATCACATGGGTTTCAGGAGCCCTGTGTCAGAAACAAGGGTCAAAAGCCAAATATTAGAATAAAAGATGCTATTTGTGCTCTTATCACTTAGGAAATTATAAGAGTTTTAGAAGCTCTGCACAAGGAACTGGGAGCAGAGATCTCACACAGACCAAGCATCAAACATTTGGGGAGAGTTCAACCCAAGAATACTAATGGCAAAATCTAAATGGGAAGTATGGGAAGAACCTAGAATTTTTAGGGAAAAGAGAAATGGGGTAAGAAAGGCTACGAACTGAAGCAAAAAGATCACTGGCTTATGTGAATAAACAATGGTAAAACAATTCTTGCTGAATTCAGAATTTCCTGAGCCTAGAACTTCTGGATGCTCATCTAGGAGTCATTATCCTTTGTCCAGTGGCAGGGAGCTGCCCATACACTTGAGTTAAAAACTTTTTTCATGGAAATAAGTCTAGAAAGCTTCAAATCTAATTCCTGAATGCCCCCTAATTACTGATATAAACCACAGTTCAACCTAATAATTGTTGAGATGGAAATGGAGACAAATGCCTATCAGATTCCCCCATCATTTACTCAGAAATATCATCAATCTCCAATAACAACCTGGAAGAAATAGAATAGCTTTGTACAAGACTGGGCTTGAATGAAAACTATAATTCTATCAATTTAAAGAGAGCATAAATATTACAATAGAAAAAGTTCCCTCCTTCTCCTCTGATACACATACCAAATGTTTATTTCCCATCTTCTTTAAAATGGGGGTGGGGCATGAATAAAACAGAGGAAGGGAGCAAAGAGAAAAAGAGACCAAGATTTCTCAAGGGAATGTATAACCAAGGGATGATGTCAAGGCATTAATAGTGAAAAAACAAAACACCAGAACTGACACAAAAACTGGGGCCTAATATCACCCAATCAGCACATTCTCTCCTTAGAGGCAAAGTCCACATGAAAAACCAAATTATAATCAAAAAGCAGGTATATTTTCAGAATGAAGTTCCCCAATGACTAAAAATTTTCAATCATGATACCTTAAGACACCTTCACTAGGGAGACATAAATGGCAATTAAGTTGACTGTACTGTCTGATCAGTGACTCAATATCCTTGATTCAAATAATCTTGACTATATTTTGATATTAGGCCATCTCCCACACAGTCCAACTATTGCTGACAACTAGTTTCATTCAGACACTAACCCTAAGTGAAATACAAAGAGCATTATAGATCAATCTCCTACATACTGATTTATAAGTAGTGGAAATACTTCCCTTTAGAAAGTCTCATGAAATTAAATAAGTATCATATGAATAAATGTAGAAGCACATTACTTTAGATTACCCTCTCTGAGGGACTGGATTACACCTACTACTGTAGTCAAGAGTGACAAAGACAACCACTGTAACACCAATATCTGCCGAGAATCACAAAACCAAAACCCAGAGCTCCTTTAAGAAATCTGCTAGAGCGAATGGAAAAAATGATGAGAATTTTTTAGTCTATTCTGAAAGAGCTCCAGATACATTTTATAACATTCCTCTACAGCACACTCAAGCAATTCTTATATTCAGGGTGGTTGAAATTTTCTTACAACCAAGATCTCTTCCTAGTTAAGACCTTTCAAGGTAAGCAGGCTCTGACAAATTAAACATTTAATACAAATGTGACTTCTTTAAATTACTTTTCATCTAAAATGACTGCTTCACAATAAATAAGAAAAATCACCGGCTATTTCTAGTTCTTTAGGTTAATAATCTTAATTGATATTTGGATTATTTCTCATTAAAAAATAATTGCAAAATTCTCTTAAATAGACAATACATAACATATACAAAAATTAGAAAATTAAACACACATAAATCTTTTTTTTTTGCAATAGAACATTTCATGTGTGAAAGTTTACATTTTTCAGATAGTTTTTTAAAAGGCAGATCTATGAACTAAAAAGTACCCTATACTCCTGAATTCTACCATAACAAGGGGACAATCTAACTTACCAGCATTGGCTCTCTCTATAGATTTTTGCCTCTAGAAAATAATACAAAGTTAATCCACCGAATAATTACCAAAACTGTACACTCTTTTCCAGTTTACAAATGACAACAAGACAAAATTACTATACAACCCAGCACTTTAAAGTTTCTGATGTTGGGGCACTTGGGTGGCTCAGTCGGTTAAGTGTCTGACTTCGGCTCAGGTCATGATCTCACTGTTCAGAGTCTGAGCTCCACATCAGGCTCTGTGCTGATGGCCCAGAGCCTGGAGCCTGTTTCAGATTCTGTGTCTCCCTCTCTCCCTCTGCCTCTCCCCCAGTCGTGGTGTCTCTCTCTCAAAAATAAATAAACATTAAAAAAAAATTTAAGTTCCTGATGTTAACACTAGGTATATTGTGTTTTTAGAAAATGCATGTTTTACAATCCTGTGTTGATAAGAAAAATCCTTAAAACCTAAAGCATTTAATTAGATGAAGCAAATTACAGATCATGTTGACAATTCTCTTCCACTAATAAACCTGCAAAAGGTGCCCCTCTTATTTCATCTGGCTGACGCTGATCTTTTAGGTCTCAGCCAGTACTTCTTCCAGAGGCCTTCCCCAAATGCAGATTAGAGGCCCTAAACACTCCTAATAGAACTTTGTACTTCCACTAACAAAGCATTTAGGTACATTGTATTATAACTTTCTGGCAGTGACTGATACAAGTAGACATTCAAATAAATGTTGAAGGAAGAGGTCAAAGAGGTCAGAATGGCTTCAAAGTGGTAGAGAAGCCAACCCTTCAGATTAGGCTACAGCTGCAAATAAGGGGTTGAGGGTGGGAGCAGAGGTAGGAGGGCCATGGGTGATAGAGGACACTTCCTTGTGAATGAAAAAGGCAAGCTTCTAAAAGTAGTATGACAGTCAAACAAGAAAGTAAGACTAAGAATGACCATACACGGACTTACGAATCCGTTCAATTTTATAATGATATGCATAATTGGTTCAAAAATTAAACCAGGGACGCCTGGTGGCTCAGTTGGTTAAGCATCTGACTCTTGGTTTCAGCTCAGGTCATCTCACAGTTCATGGGATTGAGCTCCACCTAGGGCCCCAGCTCCACATCGGGCTCCACACTCTCAGCACAGACCCTGCTTGGATTTCTCTCTCTTCCTCTCTCTCCGCCCTTCCCCAGTTTGCATGCATGCTCTCTCTCCCTCTCTCAAAATAAATAAATAAGCTTTTTTAAAAAATTAGATAAATCAATTTAAGAAATTGTTTATTTTTTAAAATTACTTAAAAGAAAGATTCATAAATTGGAAAAAAATCTCACCTGTCATAGGATCAAAGAGCTGATTAGCTTCTAAGTCCGTAAAAGTACTACTACAGACAGGACATTTGAAGGAAGCCCGGTTGGTGGAATCTCTCTCATCAGTTTCAATCCTCCTTCTCATGTGGTCCAATTTATATTTTACCACGTTAACAAGAGTACGATAATTAATAAAGTAGTAGTTATGGCGAGTGGTTTTCCCATCTGCAGCAGTCTCTACCCTCATTCTGCATTTGATGAACTTATCTCCCTTTAAATTATTCAAAACTGATCGAAGTTGCTTCCGATCAAACTTGAGCAGCTCCAACATATCCTCCTCTTTCACACAGGGGTTCCGGATCAAGATGTCCAAGGCCAAAGCATGCTCAATGCCATAAAACCCCCGGATCACGTACTTGGCTAGCCTCTTCAATGCTGCAGGAACCTCGGTGAGGACATCTGGGTCTGCCATCTTTAGCAGCAAACTTCAACTTTAAATAAACCAAATTCAGAAAAAAAAAAAAAAAAAAAAGGGATCAGAAGGACATAGTAATCATTTTAAATCTAGAATTATCAACCCAATAGGGAGCTGGTAGTTACCACCCTTTGAAGTGCCACAAAGGTATCTGAGACATTGTTTTAAGACTTATAGGGGCGCCTGGGTGGCTCAGTCTGTTAAGCATCTGACTTTGGCTCATGTCATGATCTCGCGGTCTGAGTTCGAGCCCTGTGTCGGGCTCTGTGCTGACAGCTCACTGCCTGGAGCCTGTTTCAGATTCTGTGTCACCCTCTCTCTCTGACCCTCCCCCATTCATGCTCTGTCTCTCTCTGTCTCAAAAATAAATAAATGTTAAAAAAAAAATTAAGAAAAAGACTTATAAAGCCTAAGCATTTAACAGAAAACAAGATTTTCCTTTACAGTACACATATTATACTTTAAAAGCTTCACATATTCCTTAAATGGTCATTTTCATGATCTACTGTGCTTGATTCTAAAAAGAAACTTATTACCAATAGCAATGTTGTATTATATCAAGCCCACTTTATTTCAGAAAAAGAAACAAAAAAGATAAATGAAGCCTCACTATTCTTAATGCTATAATCTTTGGGAATACTGGGAAACCCCTGAAAAATCTATCAGCATATCCTTAAAGTGTCTTTATTTCTTTTCTTGAGAAAAATTTTCCTACCAAAATCTATTCTAGGAGGTTTTACATAGTCATGCTTTCACAATAAAATCACAATAAACCAATAAACACGTAAGTAATCACCAGATGGGTGTTTGGCAAAATTACTGTTATAAATCTGAAAGAAATTAACACTTGGATCCAGATAGCTTTACCAACCTTGCAAAGTTAAATCTGATAATCAGTTGAGTAAACAGTCAAAAAAAACAAAACAAAAACAACTCAAGATATCTTTAAATACTGGATCCCTTCTTGCAGGACGAAGTACCCAGTTCTCATGTCATGACCCATAAGGCTACTTCTACAAGCCCACACTGGCATGGGCTAGATTTTCACGTGGCTGTTAAAAAGCCTGTGCATTGGAATTCAGTTAGCCTGAGTTTTAGTAGCTGTGTGATCCTGAGCAAATTCCTTAAAACAACTTCAAGCCACATTTTACTCTGTGAGAAATAAGGATATTAATTACCTCAGTGAGGTTATTGTGGTGAATAAATAAGAATGTGAAGCAATATGTGTATTAGGAAACACTTGTTGATAAGGGTAGCTCCCATGTTGGTTTAATCATTAAATCAATACATGACAGCCAGGCTATCCACACAGACTATGTCAACATTTCCCTACACTATAGGGAAATTTTTAAGAGGCTATTGAACTCTTTCAGTAGAGAATCACATTCTTTTATTAATATTAGTTTCGATTGAACCTTTTGTTTATAATCAGTGGTTATCAACAGAATCAGATTTAATACCTTTTTTAGAAGAAATGTCTTTATATCCACAGTACTATACTATCAAGGTATTCCTAAACAACCAATCTATACACATATTTTGGGGGGGAAATATAATGCCCTATGTGTAATAAAGGAAAGATAAAAGGAAAGTCAGTTACAGTATTTCAGATTGTAAATAATCAGGCAGGAATGACTATATATAAGAGACAAAGCAGGACCTAGATCCAAATCTATTGTAGCCCTAAAACATTCCTGTCATCCCAAGGCTGAAGGATGCTGAGCAAGTACCTGAGTTGAACACAAAAGTAGTATCATAGCATACTACCAGATGCATTTTGTTCTCCTTTCCAATTTGACCCCAGTTTTTTGTTTGCTTTGTTTTACACGCTCAACAGTTGGCAAAACATAACATACAGCCTCTAAAATATCTAACAAACGAAAAATGGCAGACAAATGTCAAAATAAATTACTTTTCCAGTATTATTTCCTACTGTTATATTGCCCTCCCTGACCTCCCGCTCCATAAGCTCCATATTCTAGACCAATGGTTCTCAACCCTGGCTGTAAAGCAGAATCATCTGGGGAGCATTTAAAAACACCCATCCTGGGCCCCATTCCCAGATATTTTGTTTCAGCTGGTCTGGGAGAGCCAGGTTAGGCATAGTGTTATTTTATTTATTCTGTTATAACCTGTTATTTATTCTGTGTTCCAACATACAAAGTCTCTGACCACTGTTCCTGACAAATTTGGTGAGTGGCTACTACATGTCCCCCCAGTACACATTATCATTTTGCCTGTCTCCTTTGCCTGAAACACCTTAGTGGGCCCTACAGATTTAAGCAGGGAGTGACATGAGGGACTCTGCAGTACAATAGTTTTGGTTTAGAATCCTGGCTCCACCATTTCCTACCGGTGACATTAGAAAATTCTGTTTCCTCATCTATAAGTGATTGATAGCACCCTCCTCGTAGATTTGAAGTACAGATTACCTGAGATAATTCATGTAAAGTGTTCTGCTTTCAGGGCTAAAAACAGAAAAGTGCCATTAAATACAGGCATTGATAATAATACCCTCTATTTAGAAAAGTGACTCTTGTACCAATATGAGAAACGGCCATAAGTATTGAAGATGGAGCCACTGCAAAGCTATTAAGAGCCATGGTAACCAAGCCTAAACTAAGGAAGAAAGGACAGGATGAATGAAACTTACTACAAAAACAAAATTAAAAGAATCTGATAATTTATTGGAAATGAGTTACAGAGTGGGAAAATTTTAAATAGCTATTTGGGTTTGTTTGTTTGTTTGTTTGACAACACTTTTTATTGTGGTAAAATACACATAACACAAAATTTAGCAATTAACCATTTTGAAGTATATAGTTCAGTGGTATTAAATATATTCATACTGTGGCACAACTATCCCCACCCCCCATCTCCATAACTCTTTGCATCTTGTAAAACTGAAACACTGCACCCATTAAACAACATGCTTAATATTATTAAATAATGACATACAGTTATGTGCTTTGAGCCAGTGTAGCTAGGAAGAGAACACTACTACTAAGAAAAATGAGTTAACACCTGAAAGGGGAACAGGTTTGGAAGAAATGAGGCATTCACTTTTAGATGCTTGTCTTTGAGGATATACCACAGAATATTCTGTGAAGATGTCCAGCAGGTAGCTGAACAAATGAAACTGGGGCTCAGGAAAGAAGTCATGCTGTTCCAGCTTATGCAAAATCTCTACATTCTAAAATCATCCTTCCTGACATTTTGTTCTCTCCTCTATCATTTCTACTTCCCCACTTAAGCTGAATCTCCTACTCAGTCTTTGGATTTATCATGTTACTTAAGTCAGAGGTCTCAAACTGGCAGCCTCTGTCACATTGTTTGACCCAAAGAACGTTTTGAAGATTTTCTGAATTAGTCATCAACACTGAAAAATCGTGAAATTTCACATAAATTTCAACTTTAAGCTTGAAAGTTGGAAATATCTGAGGAAAAAAGTAAGATCATGTTCCCACAGGGAAACAATAACCTGAAGCTGAAGAACAGTTGATGGTTTTAAACAGGGAAGGAGCTTGGCTGGCCTCTGGAGACTTTTGAATGTGTGACCTTTCGGCACCAACCTGTTTCTTCTTTTTTAGCCTCACAGTCCGTCAGTCACCTCCCAGCCTCACCTACCTCCCTAACACAGTCCAGACCCCCAAGGGCAAGTTGGTTTGGTCTTTTAACAATGTATTCTCATCATACATTTAGCCAGGCACAGAGTTGGAGAAACAAAGTTGAAATGCATCCCTTCTCTGCACTGTTGACCCTTGTCAGCCTCATCCCCAGCCACACTGGCATTTTCTCAATTCCAATTCCATAAGCCACACATGCTTTCTCCACTTCCAGGCCTTTGCACATACTGTTCATTCTGCCCACAAAGCTAAGCTCAACTCCCTTCTCCTAATCATCTTTCTCAGGGAGAAAGACGTTTCTCAGGGAGACATTCCCAGATTCCCCCGAGTAGCTTAAATGCTCCCCTTTCACACACAGCGCTTCCCCTTTACTTCTCGCAGTAAATAGATTTGTACTGTCTTCATGTCCGTCTCTGAGACCAGGGCCTTTATCTTGTTCACCACTTTCTAGCACCCAGCACAGCTAGTCTAGCACTTTCATAAAACTTCCAGGAAGTCTCCTAAGCACGTGTTCAAAATGCCCACCCTGCCAGCTTCCCCCAATTCACTTCCTCCACTGCTGCTTCCAGAGTAGAAAAAAGACTACTGAACACCCTCTCCTTCAACCTCAAATGGTTTTAAGCAGGCGGTGACAGGATTGAAATTCGCTGTTTTAAAAGGTTATGCTACAGGATGTAAAACAAAGGAGAAAGGAGCGGATGTGGGAATCCAATTAGATTATTTCAGCGTACCACTATTCCGGTTTTAGAAAACCATGGATCCTATACGTCTGTGCTTTTTTTCAGTTACCATCTTCCATGGCACTTTCCATACCTTCGTACATAAAGCGGCATAATCACCGCAAAAACTGCAACCGGCTGCCCTCCACGAGCTCGGTTCTGAGCTCGGTTCTGTAATGTTCACTCCTCCCCGCTGAGAGCCCCCGAGCCCCTAAATTCCCTCGGACTGTGCCAGGTGAGTCCTGGGGCCACACTCGGCGCAGCCAAGCCCGTCCTACCCGAGGTCGCACACGGGCCGCTCCGGGGTCAATGGTTCTTTGGAGGACCACGTCAAGGGAATAGCTAAGGGGATGCGGGTAGCTAAGGAGAAAGGAGAGAAAAGGGGGAGAAACCCTGAAATGCGACGCAGGACGAGGGAATCGAGAACAAGGAACAGGGAGCAAGGTTTACCAAAACGAATCTTCGAACACTCCCACTACAGCTTCCCTCAGCGCCTCAACTACCGGCTTAAACGAGCCACGCCACTAGTGCGACAAAGACAATTCCTTATTTCTGCGACCAGCTTTGGAACCCACCCACCACTTTTAACCGTACCGGCCAATCAGCACAGTGAGGCCTCCGATCAAGACAGTCACACCCCCGATTAGCCAATGAAATTGAAGACTCTCTCTTCCATACCCAGCTCTGGTTGGCCTACCATCCCGGAACAGGCGTTAACTCCGGGCTGTGGCAAGATGGCGTCCCTGGATCGGGTGAAGGTACTGGTATTGGGAGACTCAGGTGAGCGGCTTAATCCACCTCTAGAGTTCCTGACACTGTTGAGTTATCTGATAACCCTCTTCCTTCGCTACTCCCCCGCTTCTCCAACGAACTGGCTCTGACCGTGGCTGAAAGCCCTCTCAAGGTCTAAAAACTACACTTCCCAGAGGACTTTGCTCTGAGGAAGGTGGTGTTGCAGGTGGGGGGCGCGGAGCCCCGACCTTTCTCCGCCTTCGCAGCTTTCCAAGCCGGTCTCCCGGGCGACCGCATCCTAGCTTGTATTGCCGATTCCTTTGTTTTAAGTGATATGCAGACATTGAGTATTGTATTGCCGCTGTAAGAAAGATACAGAAGCTGGAATCGTGCCTTCAAGAGTTTTGTTCATTACGGAATTCAAACATGCACTAAGAAAAATGACACTGTTCCAACTGCTTTACAGATATTAACTCATTTAATCTGAGACCAGCCCTATTAACCCCATTTTACAGATGAGAAAAGTGAAGAGGAGAGATATAAATGACAGAAGCTGTTTGAACCCAGAGTCTACGCACTTAAACACTAAGTCATGTTATGAAATGAAATATTGAGTTGTAGTCCTGTTTTAGTCCTGTTTTACTCTCAGCTGGGTTTCTTGATTTCTTTGTTCTCTTTAATCCTAATTGAAAACCTATTATGTACTAGGTTGTAAGAAAAAGAGCAATTAAGATAAGGCTATATTATGAAACAGCTAGGATTTAATGCTGAGCTCAATTTAATCCTAGTGTTAAAATTCTTCTTTTGACACCTTGGACTTTTGAGAACTAGAAGTGAGGTCTGCATTTCCCCCTCTCACCTCACTACCATTCTCTTTCTTACCATAACTTCCAGCCCTGTGCTCATTAAGAACTTGGAATAAATGCTAACCTTGCATTTCGTGGATGTCCTTTTCTGGAGTTGACCTCTGAATGTGTTCTGTAAGCAAAGACATTATGCAAAATGCATGGAAGATATACCATGGAGAGGATACACCCTAAACAACTTGAAAACTAGCCTTACAGACTGTAAACAGTTGTGGTGGAGAGGAGGAAGTTAAGAATGTTTCCACATTGCCTGAAGATTATTTGCATTCCAAAATGTTTTATAGATAGCATTATTTAATATCCCCTTAAGAAAGTTGCATTATGAAATTCTTTTCATATAATCCAAGTTATCAACTCCAGTTCTTTAGCTTGAAGTGATGCTGAAGTTAATGAAGTCACTCAGCTAGTAATAATGGTCTAATGGGACTTGGCAAGAGTATAACCAAGTAGAATTTGAGACAAATTCAGAGCTAACGTGGTTCATGATGTATAAAGTGGGCTTTCTCCCTCATTTTTAATTCACTTTTCTATCACATCTAACCAACGCTTGATGTTCCATATTGTTGGAATTAGTCGGTTTTTTTCTTTTTCACAAAAATACTTAAGTACCTGCTACATAGCAGGCACTATAGTAAGTGCTGAGGCTGTAACTGTGAAATCGATGCATTACATAACAGGGTTGAATTGGCTGCTGCATTCAATGTGGAAAAATGATCAGGCAATTAGTAAGCTTTTCTTTTTCCTGATAGCCTGGGTGTAAAACAGAAGACACAGTCAAGCCCACTTGATTGATCTTGTCACACATTCACGGACATTAGGCTATGTATGCAAAGTCGGTTATTGCCTTTTTGTCATTTCCCTTTTAACACTGATTTAATAACAGGTAAGGGTATGCTTTTTACACTTCATCTGCCTTTGTATTCAGACTTCAAAGTTTATTTTTGAATAAAATATTATTTCCCCTGTGAAATGTTGAGGATTTCACAAACATATAAAAGAATGACTTGAAATGTAGAGATTTGTTTTATATCCCCTAGAGATAGTTGATAATTTAGTTAGGAATCCTGAAAGTCTCACTAATACACACATACGTTTTTCCTCTTTGTTCTTTCAGAGATAAGAGATAAGCTTAACACATTACCAGCAACTATATTTGGAACTGGCATTTATTTAATTATATTGGACTTTTTCCCCTAAGCAAATCAAGGGCATTCTTTTGATCTAATTCGATTCTAATGGTAAAAGCATAGAATTAGTACCTCCCAAAATTCTTAAAGAAATGAATAGTCAGCCAATTTTCTTGGCACTTCAGTAGTTCTTACTGCTGACAATCTATCCAGGGTTAGTCAACTCTTCCCACCCAAAACAGTTAATTCATGGAGAGCTATACAATATTAACTGCATAGAGATGTTTGCTGACACAGTTAAGCTTAACTAGAAACTCAAACCTTGCATCAGGCTGGTAACCAAGCATGTAGATATATGTCTCCAACATAGACAACCTACATGGAAACACCAATCAACAATATGCCCTAAAGGTCACAGATGTCAAATGCAGTGCAGTAAATACAAAGACAGAGCCAAATTTGGGTACCCAAAAATCTAAAAGTCTGTGTTGAAAAAAATAAAAAGAATTAAAAGGAAACCTGAGAAAATGTTTGATTCAACTGCATGAGACAGCTAATATATAAAGAGGTTATGTAAATTGATAACCCTAAACCCATTAGATAAATGGGCAGAGAACATCAACAGATAATTTCATAAGAGAGGAAAGACAACTGATTAACAAAGATTGTAATGGATATCTTTACCAGAAGGTAAAGAAATGCAGACTAAAGCAAGATGTCACTTTTTTTTTTTTATCAAATTAACATAGATGAAAAAGCAACAACATACATACTCTTGAGGTGCAACAGGATCTGCAGGCTTATATGTATGGCTGGTGGCAGAGTAACCAGATGAAAGTTGTCAACATATATCAAGAACTTTAAATGTTCATTTCACTTCTGGAAGGGTATACTATGGAAATCATTTTAATTTGAAACAAAAATTTAAACAAGTCTTTTCTTAGCATAGTGAAAAGTTCAAAACATATCTAATAATGAGGGAATGGTTAAGTAAATTGTTATGTCTACTCTCTGAACTACTATGGAGACATTAAAAATGTTTCTGAAGGGATACCTGGTTGGCTCAATCAGTTGACCATCCGACTTCAGCTCAAGTCATGATCTCGAGGTTCTTGAGTTTAAGCCCCACATCTGGCTGGCTAGCAGTCTGTCAACGCAGAGCCCACTTCGGATCCTCTGTTCCCCTCTCCCTGCCCTTGCGCTCTCTCAAAAATAAATAATATTTTTTAATGTTTATGAAGATTCTGTAATAACATGGAAAAATTTAACCCCTAAATAAATATTAATTAAGGCACTGTTCTGGAGACTGGAGATGAAAACAATGTGTAAAACCTAGTCCCAACCCTCAAAGAACTTAAACTGAGTGAATAAAAACTATAAACAAAGAAGTGTAATAATGTGTTTTTTAAGTGCTTTGTAGAAAAATGTACAGGGCACACAGGAGACCCAGAGGATGGTGGATAGTGTGCTTAGTTCTACCTCTGTGTAGTTCAAGAAAACTTTGTAACTAGAAAGATGCTGAGTCTTGAAAGATTAATTCACCAGGCCAATTTGGGAGCGAAAATGAATGGGCAGGATGGGGAGAATATTTCAGACCAAACCAGCTATGTAAACAAAGGCGGGTATTGTCTTTAAGTTCACCATGTATATATTCACAATAACAACCTACTTTTAGAAACCCCCTGCTAATGGTATTAAATAAACCTACATGTTGCTTATAGGGCTCTTCAGGCCATTTTTCCTTTTTTAAAATTCATTCCAGATTGTCTGTAAATATAACTCTTTATAATAAAAAATAAACATAATTAATAGGTTCATACACAGTAATGCCCACAAACAGGTGGTCTAAATTTTTGCTACAACTAGTGTTACATAAAGATTCACCAGCTATGCTTGTTACAGTGGCATCCCAAAATGCTGTTAATTGAATGAGTGACTCTACATACAGGTATACAGAAGAACTCATTCTCTTTCTTCTTCATCTAGATCTCCAAATGCTAGTTCTAGCATTAATAACTACATTATCTTGAACCCAGTGGGTCTACAAGAAAATAAAGTTCTGCCTTAAGGTAAAGGACCATGATGTAGAAGAGGGAATAGAGTAGTTCTATTTTCCCAAAGGGTCAAGTCTGAGCCAGGTTGTTGACTGCCTTTTAAAAATCACTATATAGGAGAACTAGAGGGTCTAAATATGAAATTGTGAAATGGTGAATCCCTGTCACAATATTCAAGCACAGTTTGAGAGAACCACTGTCTTTAACCATCTTCTCTGTATCAATAAAGCTTATTAAGTGGTTGGTATGGTATGACCACCCTTCAGCCAACCATACTTTACCTATCATTATTACTGCATATGCTCAGTCTTACTTTTGTCATAATGGATATTTCAGCATGTCTCTTACATGACTAGAGTTCTTAAATCTTTTACAGGTGTTGGGAAATCTTCACTGGTTCATCTTCTGTGCCAAAATCAAGTACTGGGAAATCCATCATGGACTGTGGGCTGCTCAGTAGATGTCAGAGTATGTGTTTCCGATATTTTAGTTTTTCTTTAGTCATATTAAAGATCAGTCCTTCAAACTACATGATCAAATTATAGTACTGTAGTCAAAACTGATACTAATAGCTAGGCTTTATTAACTACCTACTCTGCGTTAGATACTATGCCAGATGCCTTGTATGTCTTTTCTTATTTAATCTTTTTTAAACTGAGACATAACTGGAGAAACTAAGACATGGAGAAGTAAACTACCTTGATCAAATTCACTCAGTGCAAAAAAAGCAGAGTTAAGATTGGATCCTAGACTTAACCCAGTCTATGGCCATACCACCCTGAATGCACCTGATCTCTATCTATCTAAATAGTCTTAATCCAGAGACTTCTGTGTTAATTACTGTGTTATATACCCAGAGTTCACTTAACATGCTCCATAAAAAATTCTATCTAATCCTTTGGCACTAAGACTGACAACTTGGGGCTAGAAATATAAAGTCAAAAGCTTCTGGAGCCTTATGTCTGGGTCTTCTTCTCTTCCACTTCACATTTAGCAAACTTGGGTACAGTTTCCTAACTCTCTATCTTCCCAGATACTGTTGGTCTTTGCTAATCCCAACGAGTCCTGTCCAAGTGTCTCTTCTGCTAGCATACATCTCTCCATTGACTTAAGAAATGAAAAGGGAAGGAATTGTTCAATTGAATTAGTTCAATTGACAGTTATTTTCCTTCAGTTCTTTGAAGCTGTTGTCCCACAGACTGTGACTTATATTTCTAGTGATTGGAAATCTTTTGTCAGCCTAATTATTATTCCTTTTTAAGGTAATTTCTTCTCTCTAGTTGCTTTTAAAAGATTTTTTTTTTATGTTCTGTAGTTTTGCTAACTTATGTCTAGGTATGTGTTCATTTTTAGTCATCCTGTCATAAGGTTGTGCCTCTCCTGTCTGTCTTTATTTTTCAAATTTTTTAGCCACTATCTGTTGTCTTCCCTCATTCACTCTGTCTTCTCCTTTTGAACTTGTATTAGATTTTTTTAATGTTTTATTTATTTTTGAGACAGAAAGAGACAGAGCATGAGCAGGGAAGGGGCAGAGAGAGAGGGAGACACAGACTCCGAAGCAGCTCCAGGCTCCGAGCCGTCAGCACAGAGCCCGACGCGGGGCTGGAACTCATGAACCGTGAGATTGTGACCTGAGCCGAAGTCAGACACCCAACCAACTGAGCCACCCAGGTGCCCCAGAACTTGTATTAGATTTTTATTCTCTGTGTCTTTTAATTGTACTTACATGTTTTCTATTTTTTGTTTCTCCTTTGTGTGTTCTAGATCATGTATTCATATCATTAAGAATTTTTGGGGGCGCCTCGGTTAAGCGTCTGACTTCGGCTCAGGTCATGATCTCAGATTCGTGAATTTGAGCCCCGCGTAGGGCTCTGTGCTGACAGCTCAGAGCCTGGAGCCTGCTTCAGATTCTGTGTCTCCCTCTGTCTCCACCCCTCCCCCACTCACACTCTGTCTCCATCTCTCTCTCAAAAAATAAATAAACATTAAAAAAAATGTTTAAAAAAGAATCCCTTCAATTATGTCTAATCTGCTTTTTAATATATCCACCAAGTTTTTCATCTCAGTAACTATAATTTTTTATTTCTAGATATTCCTTTTGGTTCCTTTTCAAATGTCAAAATCTTTCAAAATATCCTGACCTCTCATTATGGTTTTACTTTTTATTTTATTAACATAGTATTTTATGATTTCTTTTGGATTGTTTTATTTTTTCTGAGTGGGTGATAGATATTCAACTTGCTGTGTATGCTGACTATACCTCATGAAAATGTATGTCTTTGTATGGTTTATAATTCTTTGAAGATGATCACATCTTCAGCAGGATATTTTTTTTCTTCTTCCCTGTGGAAATTTTGTGTGCTTGTTGTGTGAAAGTACAGTACCTTTTCATTTCTGTTGCTGCCAGAGCCCTAGGGATTTCAAGGGTACTTACAATTTTACAGCTAGGAGTCTCCATGCCACCTAGATAATGTATATTCTTTAAGTTTCCGATTCTAGTACAGGCCTGTGGTTTTCATTTTTTGTGGACCCTCTATCTGTTCTGTACCACCCCTACCTGAAGTCCCTGACAGAAAGTTTTTCCTACTTTTCTGAACCAGTGGACAGTTCTTCCTACTCTCTTTGACTGGGCAGCTCACCAAGGGTCCAGATTTCATGAAGGGAACTGTAGTCTGGTCTTTGTCACCCACTCATATATATTCTGCCTTAGAAGCCAGAAAACAGGGGCACCTGGGTAGCTCAGTCAGTTAAGCATCCAACTTCATCTCGGGTCATGATCATGAGATTGAGACCCATGTCGGGCTCTGCATTGACAGCACAGAGCCTGCTTCAGATTGTCTGTCTCCCTCTCTCTCTACCTCTCTCTCTCAGCCCCTCTCTCTCTTTCTTTCTCTCTCAAAAATAAATAAACATTAAAAAAAAAAAAAGCTAGAAAACAGATCTCTATTCCTGGATGGACACTAAAACTCCAGGGACCAGCCCCTGAAGCTGTCTCCTCTGAATCTGGGTCAGTTCCCACTTCTCACTCTAATTTTAAGTTCTTCATTTCTGGCATCTCAGGATTTCCCTTTATTTTCTTGAACTTGTCCTCTTTATTTTATAAAAATATTTCTATGGCATTTCTGTGAATTTGAAGTCATAGGGGACCTGTATGTGTCATTTCAGCCTGCTATGTTCCCAAATTCTTGGATATAGGAGAAAAACAAATACTAGATAATGAGTTCATTTGGCAACTTGCCAATAGCAAGTTCTGGACCGAATTTCCTTTTGGACTTTTCACAATCCCTTTCTGTGGGAAAGCATAATATTGAAAAGAAACTTAGATTTAAACTCCCACTTCCTGGGTCAGTTCCCATATTGCCTTTTGCTTCCTCAAGAGTGACTTTAGAGTAATCAGTTTACTTCTCTGAGCCTTAGTTTATCCTCTACAGAATATAGGTAAATAATGCCTGCTTTAGCTAGCCTTCAGGTTTGTAGGTTATGTTATACTGTGACTGATTTTACTGGAATGAGTCTGGTACTAATTGACTCCTATAAAGCCAGGCTGGCCTGAACTGCATTATTGTTGAAGAATGGGGCATATGGAGGTGAAAGTTATAACTCTTCACTGTGTCTTGAGCTAGTTGGTCTCTGTCTTTCATCTTTGAGAAGAATGCATTTCTTGAATGACAACATAAGTGAAAGGCATTTTTAAATGATAATCTTAAGGAAAGTTGTCATAGACATGTAAATTGTTTTGACTACTGTTGTAATAAAGTAAACAGTTCTTCCCTCTAGCAAGAATGATTAAATCTGATAAAAACCATTACCTAAATAGCTTGGAATACTTTCTTCTGTAGCAGCTTTTGTATTGCAGTTATAGCTTCTATGTTATTGAAACCAGAGAGAGGGTATCTCCAGAATCCAGGTAGATGTGTTAATACACTTTTCAAAACTCTTAGAAACAATTGTCTGTTTTAGCTCATTTTACATCTAAGAGCTTACTAAAAATAGAGATAATAAAGGTGATAATGTAATTGTTTAATTCAAGTATTGGGTGAAACTAATGAGCTTAATGTATGTACTCAGTAATTACTAACATTTTGGATTTAGTATGCATTGGAGAGGTATTCATAACTGAATTGAAGGGAAAAGGGAAAAGTTTTATTTTACAGTGTTCTTCATTCATGACTGTCTTCTAATTTTGTTGCCCCAAGTCTAATGGGACTAATATAAATGCATGGCTACTCTTAATCATGAAAACAAGACTTACAGAATTTTAATCTTTTCGCAAATTATAAATAAGGAAATTGACTTGTAATTTATTGTTCATTTTAATGGGATTTTAACTCTCTAATTTACACATTGCATACAATCAATATTTATTGACTTCCTCTTTGGGCAGCATAATAATGTGCAAGCACTGAGGAGAAATTTAAAAAGAAAAGACAATCTCTATCCTCACTAAGAATGTGAAGTAGGATCTAGTAGGTGGCACAAAGTTCATATATATGAATAATTTTAAAAATAACATACTGGGGTGCCTGGGTGGCTCAGTCGGTTAAGTGTCTGACTTCAGCTCAGGTCATGATCTCATGGTTCGTGGGTTCGAGCCCTGCATCGGGCTCTGTGCTGACAGCTTGCTCAGAGCCCGGAGCCTGCTTCCGATTCTGTGCCTTCTTCTGTCTCTGTCCTTCTGCCTCTTTTGCACTCTGTCTCTTTCTGCCTCTCAAAAATAAATAAATGTTAAAAAAAATTTTTTTAAAGAAATAAATAACAATAGTACTGAATGATGGCTTACTTTGCCTAAGCACCGGTTTTACAAACTAATTCAAGTGATTCCCACAACAACCCTTCCAGATAGGTGCTCTTAGTGCCCCTATTTGATACATGAAGCAGTAGAGGCACAGAGGTGTTAAATGTCTTGTCCAAGGTCACATTGCTGGGTTGGAATTCAACCCCAGGTGGTCTGGTTCAAGAGCCTGTGCTCTTGAGCACTATTCTGTACTGCCTCATGTTCCAGAATGGTATTAAGAAAAAAGTATTCTGCTGTTAAATACAGTAACCACTAGACTAATTGTGGCAATTTAAATTTAAATTTAATTAAATTAAAATTTTAGTTCCTCAGTTAAACAAACTAGCAACATTTGAACTGCCTAATAGTAACATGTTGCCAGTGGTTACTGTATTGGACATTTCCATCATTGCAGAACATTCTGAGACAGCACTGATAGACAACATTTATAGAGAAGGTTAAGTGTTAATAGCAGTTCAAGAGAAAAAGTTGAGGTGCTTGTAAAGAATGGAAAATTATATTGAGTGTCAATGATTGAACAGGTGGCCTGGACAATGGACAAATGGACTGACTATTCCTCAAGAAGGGGGATATATATTATAGGTGAAAGAGAAGTAAATGATAATAAATTCACTACTGGACATAATGAAGGGAAGTATCTATGAGCTCTCCAACTGAAACTGTCCAGAAGGCATTCAGAGATGAGGTAGGGAAGCTTAAGAGAGAATTCTAAATTGGACTCATCTATATAGATATAATCCCAGACCGTGAGAGATGGTGAGTTTTTCCAAAAAGCAAATTTAGAAAGAGAAGACCTGAGAGAAAACCTTGGGGTATATTTGGAGAGTTGAAGATGAGAAGAGAGGTCAGAGAAAGACTGATCAAAGAGGTAAGAAGATAGCCAAGATGATGAAATACCACAAGAGTAAATGGAGATGAGAATTTCATGAAGGAGAGAATGAGTTTTGATATGAAATGCTATAGAGGTGTAAGAACTGAGAGAGAGGGAAAAAATGGTGATGATGAAGTCAATCCTGACCTTTGACCTTTTACCTTGCAATGGAAAGTTAGTAGTAGAAACCAAATGATGTGAGTAGGCAAAGAGGAAATAGAGACAAGTTTAAATCCATCTTTCACAAAGTTTAGAGGTTAAATAAAGGAGTGAATGGGTACAGAATAGAAGGGAAAGCAACAGTCTTTTTTTTAAATAGGGGAAATGAGCTTGGCTAAAGGCAAAATAAGATTACTAGAAAGGAAGAGGCAATTAGCAGTAACCTTTATATTTTTCATTCATCCATTTGTTCCTTTAGTACATATATTACATGCCTCCCGAGTTTCAGACACTGCAAGGAATTGGAAGTATAGCAGCAAATTAGACAAGCTTGGCAGTATACTTTTTTGATGGTACATGACAAGGTAGGGGTCCCCAAACTCCTCCCCTTCTTTGGGGGGTCTGGAATGGAAACTGTATAGAGGTCAGAAGATTCTCAGTGTGTTGGGGAATGGGTTGGGCCAAGGACTTCCCAGCAGCTGAGGGCCTCTCTCTTCTTGCTTTCATTGGTGCTGGTGGTCCAGGGAGCTCTTACTCCTTAGAGCCCATGTGAACCATAAGGTCTACCACCCATTGCCATAGCCAAATTCATTGTCATACCAGGAAATGAGCTTGACAAAGTGGTGATTGAAGGCAATGCCAGCCCAGCATTGGAAGAGTGGGTGTCACTGTTAAAGTTGCAGGAGACAACCTGGTCCTCAGTGTAGCCCCAGATGCCCTTGAGGGGTCCTCTGATCCCTGCTTCACCACCTTCTTGATGTCATTGTGTTTGGCAGGTTTCTCTAGGTGGCAGGTCAAATCCATGACTAACACGCTGAGGGTAGGGACATGGAAGGCCATGCCAGTGAGTTTCCCATTCAGCTCAGGGATGACCTTACCCATAGCCTTGGTGGTGCCAATAGAAGCAGTTATGGTATTCTGTGCAGCCCCGTGGCCATCATGCCACAGCTTCTCAGAGGGACCACCCATGGTCTTCTGGGTGGCAGTGATGGCATGCACTGTGGTCATGTGTCCCTCCATGATCCCACAGTTGTCACAGATGACCTTGGCCAGAGGTGCAAAGTAGTTGGTGGTACAGGAGGCATTGCTAACAATCTTGAGGGAGTTGTCATATTTCTCATGGTTCATGCCCATCACAAACTTGGGCACATCAGCAGAAGGGGCAGAGATGATGACCCTCTGGCCCTATCCTTCAAGTGAGCCCCAGCTTTCTCCATGGTGATGAAGACCCAGTGGACTCCACAACATACTCAGCATCAGCATTACTCCATTTGATGTTAGCGAGATCTTGCTCCTATAAGACAGAATTAGGCTTTTCATTGATGGCAAGTTTCCCATTCTCAGCCTTGACTGTGCTGTTGAGTTTGCCATGGGTGGAATCATACTGGAACATGTCCATGTTGTTAAGGTCAACGAAGGGGTCATTGATGACAACAGTATCCACTTTGCCAGAGTTAAAAGGAACCGTGGTGACCAGGCACCCAATATGGCCAAATCCATTTACTCCAGGCTTCACCATTGTGTCTCAGGGATGTGGCTGGCACTGCATCAGAAGATGTGGCTGTCTGTCAAAGGGGGAAGAGCAGGGGCACCTGGATGGCTCAGTTGGTTAAGCGCCTGACTCCTGGTTTCGGCTCAGGTCATGATCTTACAGTTTGTGCAGAGCCCGCTTGGGGTTCTCTCTCTCTCCCTCTCTCTGCCCCTCCCCTGCTCATGCTCTCTCTCTCTCTCTCTCTCTCTCTTTCTCTCAAAATAAATAAATAAAAAATAAATAAGTAAACTTAAAAAATTTTTTTAAATAAAAGGGTGGAGGAAGAGCAGAGAGCCTCTTCATGCTTTATAAAAGTTACAAATAATAGGGGCACTTGGGTGGCTCAGTTGGTTGGGCATCTGACTTCAGCTCAGGTCATGATCTCACAGCTAATGGGTTTGAGCCCCGCATCTGGCTCTGTGCTGACAGCTCAGAGCCTGGAGCCTGCTTTGGATTCTGTGTCTCCCTCTCTCTCTCTGCCCCTCCCCAACTCATGCTCTGTCTCTCTCTCCATCAAAAAATAAATAAACATTAAAAACATTTAAATAAAAGTTACAAGTAATAGGTAAACTCCTCAAATGAGGTAAAGCCTTTTGTACTTAGTCTTGATATAGTTTTTAATAAAAAATCAAAAGGTGAGTAAATGAGAAGTACCAAAGTGACAGCAGCATTGAGGAGTCTGGTTCCTTTTCCCACTTAATTAGCAGCATATACTGTTGCTACATTTTGAGAAAACCCTTGCTTGCATAGCTGTCAAGTCTTTAATGACTTAAAGTATCAGATACTTGATGACCTGATTTAAATATAAAACATATTTCTTATAATTTGCCATTACTCTTAGTCATGCTGGGCTCTTAGCATTGCACCAACTGACCACTTACTGTATCCAGAGCAATACTTGTTGTAATGTCAAGTTTTCCCTTGGAGACCACTCACCCATATGAAAGATATGTCATAGCTACAAACTATAAGCCACTGGTTTAAAATTCTTAGGACTCATTCCATTTGAATTAAGTTAAGCTAAATATTAGTTGAGCAAGTTGGAAAGGAAGAAGGATACCTTCTCTTGTAATTCTGGAAGGAGACAATGAAAGAATTGATTAGGGAAGGTATTCTGTGGTAGGAAAGAGTATAGATGAGGACATCTATGTGGCTTGGGAGTGAGTATATGTAGCCAGAGCAAGCTGGCTAACAGACCTAGTACATTGCAAGACTAAGAGGGCATGCTACATATGTATTACATGATTGCTATTCTTGGAAGTCACTGTACAGTCTTTTAGGGGAGGCAACATTAGACATTTGAAATAATTTTAGAGAAAAAAAAGTGATGTCCTGCATTGATTGCCAAACTTAATTATATGTCAGAATCACCTAGGGATCTGTCTGTAAAAGTACAGATTTTTGAGCCCCATCCCAGAAGCTTCAGGGACAGTCTAAGAATCTAATTTTTGTTTAAGAAATCAAAAATGCAGCTTGAATCTAATTTTTAACAAGGTTTCTATTCGTTCTGATTTAGTTCATTTTCAGAATTGTACTTGAGAAGCACTGGAATTCAGTCAAATAAGAAATCCAATGTAATAAACCCTTGGAAGATGAAATATTCTGAATTTATTCATTGATTTAAACAAACATATCCAAGCATCTAATATGTGCCAGGTATTATGCTATTTTCTTGGTCTACCAATATGAATAATGCATGACTTCTTCCCTTAGGCTTACAGTCTAATAGAATATACATCAACAGATAAATTATACAATATGGTTAGTGAAATGATAGATGGATAATAACTTCTTACCAGGGTGTTATGGGAGCAAATATAGTATCTAACTGGCTCTGGTTGGTTTTAGATGGGGAAAGGAGGCAGAATCAAGAAAGGTTCACTAAAGTGGCTGAGCTTTTCAATAACATATAATTGACCCTTTCCAGTGGCTTAGCTTGGAAATATTTATAAAATATACGTTTCCTTGTGTTTTCAAACAAATTTCACATAGTTAAACTTTCTTTTAATGTTTATTTCTTTGTTTTGAGAGGGGAAGAGTGGAGAGAGAGGAGCAGAGAGAGAGAGAGAGAGAGAGAGAGAGGGAGAAAATCCCAAGAGAATCCCACTGTCAGTGCAGAGCCCAATGCGGGGCTCAGTCTCATGAACCATGAGATCATGACCTGAGCCAAAATAAAGAGTTGGATGCTTCACTGGTAATCCACCGATGCCCCTAGTTTAACTTTTTTATTGATGACTTAGCATGATCACATATTATCAGTTCTTTCACCATACAGCAAAATAGTGATACCTTTTATCACAATATACAGGACTAATTTTCATCATCCACAGGGCTGCACAACTGCTATGATTTTGTTATTCTCATTTTTCTGTCCTATCCTCTTTGTTGTCAATCTGATAATGGTCTTCTCTTGTCAATGTGACGGTATGTAGAGTATCTTACTTAAATTTTTCCTTAAAAGTATTTGGACAAAAATATGTGAATAAGTAAAAAGTGTGATGCATTCTGTTAAATATATGAGTTTTAGTACATTTTATGACATCTATTTTTAACCACTTAGCTATCTTGCTTTTTATTATTTCACAGCCACTAAGTGTATATAATACAACTTCATTTTATAGGCAAAGAAACTGAGGATCAAAAATATCAGGGATAATCAGTGGCAATCAAGAGTATAATCTAGGCCTCCTGATAACCAAAATAGTTCCATTTTATAAAATCAGCAGTTCTTAACTAGGGGTTATGGCAAAATCATTTGGAGAATGGTTCAAATTATGCATGAGCCAAATCCCAAAGGTCCTGATTCAGTAAGTCTGGCTTATTCTTTTTTTTTTTTTCTTTAAGGACTTTTTTCTCTCTCTTTTTTTTTTTTTCATTGTTACCAAGGTATAATTAACACATAAAATTGTAAGATATTTAAAGTGTATATCATTGGTGATTTGATAGACATCATGAAAAGATTCTTCTCATCTACGTAGTTAACACATCTGTTACGTACTTGCTCGCTTATTTATTTATGTATTTATTTGGAACATTTAAGTTCTACTCTCTTAGCTTATTTCAGTTATATAATACAAAGTTATCAATTATGGTTACCATGTTTTAAATTAGATCCTAAGATCTATTCATCTTATAAACTCTGTACCTTTTTCCCAATCTTTACCCATTCCCAACTCCTGGCAACTACATTTCTACTGTCTGTTTCTAGAAGTTTGACTTTTTATTTAGATTCCACATGTAAGTAGTGCCATGCACGATTTGTCTTTATCTGACTCTTTTCACTTAGCGTAATTCCCTTGAGGCCCATCCATGTATTTGCAAACAGCAGGATTTCCTTTCCTCCTGGCTGAATAATATTCCAGTGTCTGTGTATGTGTATGTACACACCATATCTTCTTTATCAATCATCCATTGATTGACATGCACTTAGATTGTTTTCATACCTTGGCTATTATGCAGTGAACATGAGAGTCCAGATATCTCTTCAATATCCTGTTTTCATTTCTTTTGAATAAATCCCCAGAAGTGGGATTACTGGATTATGTGGTAGTTTAGTTTTATTTTTAATTTTTTAAGGAACTTCCATACTGTTTTTCATAGTCGTCGTACTAATATACATTCCTACCAGCAGTGCACAAGAGCTTTTTTTCATCCACATCCTTGCCCACACTTGTTATCTCTTATCTTTTTTTGTTTTTAAATTTTTTTTAATTTATTTTGAGAGAAAGATCAAGAGAGGGGCAGAGAAAGAGAGAGAGAGAGAGAGAGAGAGAGAGAGAGAGAGAGAGAGAATCCCAGGCAGGCTCCACACTGTCAGTGCAGAGCCGGACATGGGGCTCAAACCCACGAACCTTGAGATCATGACCTGAGCCAAAGTCAATAGTCAGATGCTTAACTAATTGAGCCACCCAGGCACCTGATCTCTTGTCTTTTTTATGACAGCCATTCTAACGGGTGTGAGGTGATACCTCATTGTAGTTTTTGATTTGTATTTCCCTGATTAGTGATGTCGAGCACTTATTCATGTACTTGTTGGCCATTGTATGTCTTTTTTTGGAAAAATGTCTCTTCAGTTCCTTTGATCTATTTAAATCAGATTGCTTGTTTTTTTGCTATTTAGTTGTGTGTGTTCTTATATATTTTGGACATTAACCCCTATCAGATATATGATGGGCATGTATTTTCTCCCATTCCATAGATTGCCTTTTCACTTTTTTGATGGTTTCCTTTGCTGTGTAGAAGCTCTTTCATTTGATGTAGTTCCACTTGCTTATATTTCCTTTTGTTGGAACATATATTTTTTTAAAAATTCTTGGAAGATTCTGAGGCACACCTCCCAACCACCACACTATAATCTGGCTCTTAGCTATATTCTAATACATATAGTTCCCATATATCAGAATCTATTTCTGAATAGTTATATAGTATAGTCAATAAATGGCTGTAGAGTCTAGATCATGAGAAAGGGAGAGACTTTATTTTTTTATTAATGTTTATTTTTGAGAGAAAAGGAGAGAGAGAGAGACACAGAGTGTGAGTGGAGGCGGCACAGAGAGAGGGAGACACAGAATCTGAAGCAGGCTCCAGGTTCTGAGCATCAGCACAGAGCCCGACATGGGGCTCAAACTCACAAACTGTGAGGTCATGACCTACGCTGAAGTCTGATGCTTAACCAACTAAGCCACCTAGGTGCTCCTGAGGAAGGAGAGACTTTAGAGTTTACTCTAAGAATGTCTCCTAGAGGGTTTTTAGCAGAAGGGGATGTGATCTAACTTGCATTTAAAAGGATCACGCTAATTACTATATGAAAAACAAATGGGAAGAGGGGTGCAAAGGGGGGAGAAATAAGTAGGCAAGGCTGTAGTGGGGAGATCATTTAGGAGATGATTGCATTAATTCAGGCAAAGAGATGGATCAAGGCTTTGACCTGGATGCTAAGAGTGGAGATTGTGAGAAATGAACTGATTTTTGATATATTTTTAAGACAAAAGCAATAGGATTTTCTGACAAATCAGATATGCAGTATGAAATGAGTTAAAGATCACTCTTAAGTTTTTGGTCCTTTGAGTAACGGGAAGGATGGAATTGCCTTTTACTGGGAGAAGAATAGTCTTAAGAGGAAGATCAGGAAATTATTTTCAGATATGTTAAATTTGAGGTGCCTGTTAGACATCCAAATTGTAGTCTAGTGGATATGGTAGCCTGAAGTTCAAGGGACTAGTCCAGGATGGATATAAATTTGGAATTCATCAACATAATGATGACATTTAAAATCATAAGATTAAATGAAGTTGTCAAGAGAGCCAGTACTGATAAAGAAAAGAGATCCAAGAACTAAACCTTGGGATGCTCCAACAATTAGGGAGGTAAAGATCACCCCAATGGAGACTGAAAAGGATTAGCCAGTGAAATGGGAAGAAAACCAGGAGAGCGCAATAACCTGGAAGCTATGTACTACAAAGCCGAAGAGTAATTATTTGTATCGGTTGGGAAGGTAAGATGAAAACTGCTCATTCGTTGATCATTGGATTTAGCAATGTGGAAGCCATTGGTGACCTTGATAAGGAATGTTTTAGTGGAGTGATTGGTGCACAAGTGTGACAGGAATGAGTTCAAAAGAGAATGAATGTAAGGAAAAGAATTAGAGACTTGAGAATAGACACCACTCCGGAGAACTTTTGCTGTAAAAAGGAATAGAGAAGTGGTATGGTAGCTGGAAGAGGACTTGAGTTCAAGAGAAGCTTATTTTAAGATGGGAAAAATTATGGCATGTTTGTATGCTGATAGGACTTATTCAACAGAGGGAATATTTGATGATAAAAAAGGAGAATTGATAGAGCTACACCTTTGATAAGAAAAGGGACATAGGATCTCAGGCATAAAGAAGAAGGGGATTTGGCCTTGGGGACACAGAGTTTCTCTGTAATGGCTGGGAGAAAAGCAGATTATATGGGCACAGATGCGGGGAGGTGGATAGATATGTGAAGAACAGGCTGTCGAAATTCTCTTCCGATTGCTTCTGTCTCAAGAAGCAAGGTTCTTACCTGTTCTTAAGGATAGGGAAAAGATTTTGGAAATTTGAAAAAGAAGAGAAATTGTGAAATAGTTTTCTAGGAAAGGAAAAGAGGAAATGGACTATGAAACTTATTAAAGGGCAGCCCCAAAGGTAGACTGGAATTTAAAATGAATCCAGTCAGCTTGAATGTGTATTTTTCTGAGTTTCACATTCAGCTAAGCTGGGTTACAGGCATGGAATTGGAGAAAAGGTGGATATAGTCAAGGTTGGAATTTGGTCAGATGAACACAGTGCAAGAGAGGGGCAAAGCAGTGACTGAAGTGATGAATTATGGCATTTATCCACAGGAAGTGAAGATTTGGAAATGGAGGGAGAGCTGTAAATGTTAGGATTGTTGTATGAGAGAGTATTAGAGGGAGGACTCTTGAAAGACAGGTGGTGATCAGAGAGAGGTGGTATGAGAATGATACGAAAGAGCCATGCTGAAACGGAATGTCCAGTGCTTTAAACTGGAATGAGGGTGCTCCTAGTGTCTTTAGTGGTTATAATAATTATTTTGATGGATTGATTTGTTAGGTTCATGACTACAAAGAAGGAACCCCAGAAGAGAAGACCTACTATATAGAATTATGGGATGTTGGAGGCTCTGTGGGCAGTGCCAGCAGTGTGAAAAGCACAAGAGCAGTGTTCTACAACTCTGTAAATGGTAAAGCATTTTTTATTTCTACTATATATTAATGGTCTAGGAGTACAGATAATCAGATAATAGAATATGCTATGGGATGCTAGACACATCTTATTTTAAGGAAGATCTAATGTACTGACAGCTCTTTAAGTCTGCATATCACATTTTATTTTTTTCTTAATGTTTATTTATTTTTGAGAGAGAGAGATACCTGGAGCAGACTTCCAGGTGGAGGTGTATAATCGAGGACGTAACTGGAATGCACAAAGCACCTACTGTGTCAAGGGACTAAACCACTGAGAGCTATAATTTACCTATAGAGTTTTTTTTTTTCTTCTGCCCCTTTCTTAGTTCATTTCTTTAAAGCACTTTTTTTTTCTTTTACTGTGAAATATAATCCCAACTTGTCTTTGATGTACAAGATTTGGTGTCTCACGGGGCACCTGGGTGGCTCAGTCAGTTAAGTGTCCGGCTTCAGCTCAGGTCATGGTCTCACAGTTTGTGAGTTTGAGCCCCATGTTGGGCTCTGTGCTGACAGCTCAGAGCCTGGAGCCTGCTTCTGTTTCTCTGTCCCTATCTCTGTGCTCCTCCCCTGTTCATGTTCTGTCTCTCCCTCTCTCTCTCTCAAAAATAAATAAACATTAAAAAAAAATTAAAAAAAAAAGATTTGCCATCTCACCCTTTTCCTTCTGGTAGATGCTTAGCTCTTAATTGCACCTCATTTATACTATGCTTAGATCACATTCAATATTAGGTAAACATTGCAATTATTCAGTACCTTCTTCGTTCTTATAGCCCCCTTTCAATATCTTATCTTCCCATATCATAAGGTGTTGTGGATACTACAACAAGAAGTAGAGATGGCCATTGAATACATACTATAAAATACAGGATGAGTTGTGTTCGTTCAGACCTGAAGTGTCACAATCTATTTGAAGAAACAAAACATTCATAAATGAAACAAAACAGTTATAAGATGGTGACACTAATATATGATATTGTCATGCAAGAAAATACATGATAATGGCATATATTAATAGAATGTATATAAATGAGAAGAACAGTAAGGTAAGACTGGTGTAGTGTTCCATGACTTCTTAGAGAACAGAAGAGAAGGAAATGAAGCCTGGTTTAGATCTAGAATCAAGTGATAAACTTGGATTATATCAATCAAATGACTTGACAAAGTTGCTACCACTCTGATCTGGCAAAGCAGGTTTGGATATACAACACTTTTGCCATTTAGATCTTTTGAGAAAGGGTTAAGATCAAAATTATAAATACATAATAAAGACCATTTAAATCCTAGAAACTTTATGGAGTTCTGAGTTGTGAACTTACTAAGTGCTGAAGAAGTCCATCTAAATCCATATTTATTTATCTTTTTTATACCTACTATTCATTAGTGATTTGTCTCTTCCTTGAATATTATTGAAATAGTTGCATATATATTATGTTAATAATATATATTATGTTAATTTGTATATATGACAAAACTGAGATATATTCCTCTTTCTTAAAGTTTAAAAAGAAATCCCTGTTAAGAAAGGCCAATTTTTATGTTCTTTCACCTTAGCTCTGGAACATTTCTCTTGGTAGAAACACTGAAGGTTCTTTACTCCATCTACCATCCTTGGTTTCTCAAGAAACAGAGCAGAAGGATCACTCCATTCAAATGCACAGTCTTTACTCTTTAAACAGTTACTTTCTTCCCTCAAACCCTACCTTTCTCCCACTGTGATGAACTAGGCTGGCAGTCCCTGAAGGAAACCTGTAAAGTGTCTGTGCCCCTTTTGAAGGTTAGAACATATTCTGATTAACTGTCACACTGACTTCTTTCCTTTGGGCCCCACTGTGGCCCTTATAGCCCATAACCTACCAAGAAAGAACTTTCAGCTCATTGAAAAATAAAGAAAAAGGGTGCTCAAATGTCCTTAAAAGCTCAAAAGCCTTAAAGAGAGAGCCTCCAAAAATAAACTCCTCCCTATTCAGCTAATAGCTCATCTAGGCCTTTGTAATCCTTGCATCTCCCAACCAAAAGCCTCACTCATAATTTTTTGAGATTTATATCTGGGAAGTTAGGGAGAGGAGAAAAAGCCACTCCTTTGACTTAATTCTGCTTTCCCCCAGATTAGATTACCTGAGTTCAAATTCTGCTGTTAGATTGCTGTTAGATTACCTGTTAGATTACCTGAGTTCAAATTCTGCCTAACTGTTAGATTACCTGAGTTCAAATTCTGCCTAACTCACTTACCATGTGATTTAGAGCAAGTTGCTCAGCCTCTCTGAGCTTTAGTTTCCACACGTGTACAATGAAGATGATAATTCTTACCTAACATGAGGGATGTTCTGAAATCAAATTAGAGAACACATATAAGGAACAATGTGTAGCATATAAGTGCTGAATAGATATTAGCTATATTCTTTAATGGTAGCTCTTTTTAAATCTATCCTGTATTGGGGCGCCTGGGTGGCGCAGTCGGTTAAGCGTCTGACTTCAGCCAGGTCACGATCTCGCGGTCCGTGAGTTCGAGCCCCGCGTCAGGCTCTGGGCTGATGGCTCGAGCCTGGAGCCTGTTTCTGATTCTGTGTCTCCCTCTCTCTCTGCCCCTCCCCCGTTCTTGCTCTGTCTCTCTCTGTCCCAAAAATAAATAAACGTTGAAAAAAAAATTTAAAAAAATAAATAAAAAAATAAATCTATCCTGTATCATGTGTCCTTAATGCCTAATAGAACCCATTATTGAGGAAAGTAGAGTGAGTACAATTGAATACAGGGCAAGTGTCAGATCTGTATTTCTCTATTTGTTCCAGATGCCAGGAGGATACAGATTTATCTGAGCAAGCTGTAACTTGCACAAGCACCTTATTTGCACAAATGTCTGTAAAAATCGGAGAAGCCAAATAGTTCTAACTTTTCTGCCCTTCTTTTTCAAATTGACATATCTCACATCTTGAAGACAGAGGAATCATCAATTTCACATCATCTCTTCATAGTAGAATCTAGGTAACATAGGAAATGGTTGAGGGTTTGAAAATCTGTAGTCTTCTAACCACATGATGATACTCTAAACTCTACTATGCATTTTCCTCTTTTGTCTACCTACTCTGCATTTTTGTCTGCTATACCTGATTCTATTTAATTGTATTTCTGAACCTCATTACATTTTGTTATTTTTCTCAATCTCTCAGAAGTCCACCTATTTTCTACTATTCATACTTTTTGACTGGCTTTTCCTACCTTCTTCTAGTGACATAGTTCTTTTGCTCTATTAACTAAGTATCTCATAGATATCAAGCTTTCATAGCTAGTCATTAATTCAAAGAACTAAAAGATTAGACTTTTGAGTTAATTAGGCTCAGGTGATTTACATTTTGTCAGCTGCAAAATAGCAATTATATCAAATTAAATAAATATATTTTTAATAAATTTTTATTATTTAATATTTTATTAAGTAGTGGCGTATGTGTGATATCTATGACGGTACTATGCACAGTGCCGAAACAATTCGCTTTTGTAGGAATATAATTTCTTAAATACTTGAAATAGTTTTGATTCCTTTCATTGATGAGGTAGTTCTATAGTTAGGACCAGGCAGAAGAAGCACTCATCAAGTGTTTAATAAAGAAAAGCAGAAAAGACATTCTAAAAGTTTATTGACATTTTGCCAGCCCCTATAGAATTAAAAAGGGTTATGTAACTGACAAAGAAAATTTTGTAATTAATGATTTGTAGAAATTTGTAGAGCAAATTTTAAATTAATTGTGCCTGTGTTTGTTAATCATCCTAGAATGCTAGGTTTATTCAGCAACCTTGTATTTACTTAGCCTCACTTTGCCAGTTGTAAAGTGAAGAGAAATTGTTGGAGTATTGACATGAGTTTCTTTGATTATTTTAGGTATTATTTTAGTACATGACTTAACAAATAAGAAGTCATCCCAAAACTTGTATCGTTGGTCATTGGAAGCTCTCAACAGGGATTTGGTGCCAACTGGAGTGTTGGTAACAAATGGGTAAGCCCAGATTACTTCACTTTTAGTGTGAAATGTTACAGCAATCACAGGAATATACCTAACACAATAACACTTTGTAAGATGTCTGATTCGAAATTTTTTTTCTCTCCGTCTATAGATTGTCTTTTTATTCTCTTACCAGTTATCTTTCAAGCATTAGTTTTTCGTCTTGATGCAGTCTGATTTCTCAATTTGTTCTTTTACATATTGTGCTTTGGGTATCAAGTCTAACAACTCTTTGCCTAATCTCAGATTATACAGGTTTTCTCCTGTTTCTTTTAGAAACTTTGTTGTTGAAAGTTTATCTTTAGATCTGTGACCTGGTTTGAATAAGTTATGATGTGTGGGGTTTTGATTGAGGTTGACTTTTGTATATGAATGTCCGGTTTTTCCAACACCATTGGTTCAAAAGATTATCCTTTCTCCGTTGAATGGCTTTTACTCCTTTGCCAAAAATCAGTTGACCATATTTATATGGTTCTATTTCAAGACTCTCTGATTCTGTACAATTGGTCTCTGTGTCTGTCCCTTCACCAATATGACATTGTCTTCGTTATTATAACATTATAGTAAGTCTTAAAAGTATATAATGTGGTTCCTTTTTCAGAATTGGTTAGCTCTTCTAGTTCATTTGCTTTTCCATATAAATTTGAAACCAACTTTCTATATTGACAAAAATTCAGCTTGGATTTTGATTGAATTGCATTTAATCTATAAATCAAATTGGAAAGAAATTTTGTTGCATGTTCCAATCCATGAACACAGTATGTCTCTCCATTTATTTTTCAAAGCAAATTCTAGACATTGTATCATATCGTCTATATATACTTCTGTGTATAACTTTAAATGATAAGGACTTTTTTAATATAACCAAAATGTAATTGTTCCACATAAAATTTAATAATGATTCCTTACTATTAAATATTATTTTAATTCCCCATATGTCTCATAAATGTTGATTTGCTCAAAATAGTATCTAGATAAGATCTATTCATTGTATTTTGTTTGTTAAGTACCTTTTAATCTTACATTCCCCTTCCCCCACCCCTTTTTTTTTCTTTTGCACTCTGGCAGTTTGTGAAAGATAGTTTGCTTGTCCTGTAGAGTTTCTTGTATTCTGGATTTTGCTGACTATATCCGTGTAATGTCTGTTTACCTTGTTTCTCTGAATCCTAAATCTTCTCTAAAATGATGGTTAAATATAAAAAGATGGTCTAAAAGATGCAGGGGTTTTTGTTTTTTGGTTTTGCCTAAGTGGTATTATACATATAATTACAGTACCTGGTTGTCTGTCTCTTTGTGATGTTGACTTGTTACCAGCCGTATCCATCCATGATAAAATTCCCCATCTGTTTTTTATCTAATGGTTTTTTTTTTAAAAAAAAAGAGGTTTCAAGATCAAACTTCAAATTGGATATAAGATTCAATTAAAAAAGAGAATAAAAAGAAAAGCTAAAAAGAGAAACAAGAGAATAAGTTAAATGTATATGGCATCATACATATGTTATGTTACATATAGAATACATGTATATGTTGATGCACAACATATATATTATGTGCGATGTATGTATGTTATATGTACAAGTATTTGTTAATGTACAAAGATTATACAAGACTTCAAGTGACAGAGATAGATGTCTATCAAAAATGATGACTGATAAAATACATACAAAAGTTTGTATGTGAGCCAGAGTTAGTATCAGAAATACTCCTAAAGGAGGACACTCTGAAAATTTTATTCTGTAATAAACCAGATTTCAATTTTGGGCTATGTCTCCTAAATCAATGTCAGTGTTGGTAAGAAGAATCAAAGGCCTTGAACTCAAGCTATTATTGGCTTGAGGCAGTAAATACAACGATAATATTTTTAAGGAATGGCAGGCTACGTAGTTGAAAACACTTGTGTTCCAAGGCTAGGTGGTAACTGAAGCACTGTAAGATTATTGTGAAGGGCGAAAAGATGTGGTAATTTTGCACACACATACTATACACCCCCAGTTTAGATTATTTAAAGAGAAAGACAAATAATGTCAAAGGAAGAAGAAAAGCTAGGCTCAACTGGGCTGTATTGATTGTATTGTGCAATATTGATTTGCTGTCATAAAGTGTCTGCAACCAGATTTTGCTGACTATTGTAAATTGAGCTTATAACATGTCAGGAATCCAAGTCTGTTTTATTTCTCATATGTGAATAGAATTTAAATTAATTGAACAACATTGGCTCTATATTCCTTTCAGTAATAGAAGGAACACCACTCTGTCCTTTGGGTAAAAATTGAAAAAAAAAAGAAAAAAAGGATTGTAATAGCCAGTCACCCAAGACCACTAACCATGAGTGATCCATATTGTCTGTCCTCTCTTTCCCATGACTCTTGTGTCAGCACAAACAACTATTTGGCTTTTAATTCTTTCCTTTTACTTTTCATTTTACATTTCAGCTGTTTCTTTTCCTTTTCCATTTGTTGAATCCATCTTGTCCCAGGCATAGCATCATCTGTGGTCAATTTTTCTGGCCTTCAGCACCCTTGTTTCTTATTTTCCTGAAATGATCTATTTTTCTTTACTATTCATAGACAAAAATATGTATGGTAGGTATAGAGCTTATGCATGCCCAGAAGCTTTTCATTTTCCCCTCTGGCAAAAGGTTTGAGTGCCATGCTAGGTTCTTGCATTTTCATTCCATTGAGGTTTGAATTCACTCTGTGCATCTACCTAGAAAAATTCCTGAGCTGTTAGCCTGAGAATACAGAACTTTGGGAGAGGTCAAGTTAACCTACTTTCATATACCTGGTGGACATTCAGTTATTCAAGTAGTCTATAAAGATTCATGGAAACAAAATTTGAGTAGTTAGATGAACAGTTGGAAGTCTATAGATGGTGAGGATGGATTGATAAATGAATAAGTATTTGGAAGAAATTGGGAGAAAAGTAGGTTTATAGGTGATGGGTAAGCGAGAGTCAGTGAAATCTCAATAAAATAGTGTAAGCTACTTACACTTAAACATTACACATCTACATCAGAAGGGTAAATTCTATTCACCTCTTCATTATTATTTGTTACAGGGATTATGACCGGGAACAGTTTGCTGACAACCAAATCCCACTGTTGGTAATAGGGACTAAACTGGATCAGATTCATGAAGCCAAGCGCCATGAAGTTTTAACTAGGACTGCTTTCCTAGCTGAGGATTTCAATGCAGAAGAAATTAATCTGGTATGTGTTTTCACTCATGCATTTTTGTGTTATCGTTAGGCAAAGCCAAAATTGAAGACTTAGGTCATATATTCTCATGAAAGAAGCTTTATACTTACTATCAGTCATTTGGGTTCTGATCCAATATGTAGTGAAAATTGGAATCAACATAGACTGTCAGATAGGGAACAGTCAACTCAACCTTCTTATATGCTGATCTGTGGGAATGTTCAAACTTTGTTCTATGAATAATGTAAACCCTGGGCTTTTTCTTGAAAAGATTTTTTAAGATCATACCAAAATCAAAATAATTAAATTAAGGTAACAAAGGTCACTGACATCTTGATTATTCTTGCTTTAGAAAAGCCTCTCAGCTTCTTAAACTACAGACTTTAACTTCAAGAACAAAGAAATAGATAAATGAGAAAACTACAAACTGTGGAAACTAGGAGTGCTTCATGAGCAGTAATTAATACAAACTTGTATGTATACAGAGCACTGAGTTTCTTCCAGAGAAAATTTAGCTCAATTTGAACTGGATGCTAAAAAGGCTAAGAGAAGTTTTCACATAAGCCAGATAATGTTGCCCAGAGAAGGATCCTGGCCAGCAGCTTCAGTCATGGTTTATATGTCATTGTTCACAAGTAGGATTTCTGCAACATATTCAGTGCACTGGCAATTCCAGACATATGGTGCTAGTTGTGGTTTAATAATACTAATGACTAGGGGCTCCTGAGTAGCTCAGTTGGTTAAGTGTCTGACTTTGACTCAGGTCATAATCTCATAGTTCAGGAGTTCAAGCCCTGCGTTGGGCTCTGTGCTGACAGCTCAGAGCCTGGAGCCTGCTTTGGATTCTGTCTCCCTCTCTCTCTGACCCACCCCTGCTCACGTTGTTTCTGTCTCTCTCTCAAAAAATAAATAAATAAACATTAAAAAAATTTTTTTAAATAATAATGACTGTAATTTACTGAGCATTTATTACATGCCACGTACCATTCTAGTGTTTTATGTACATTATCTCATGTTTGTCTTCACATCAACACTGTAAGGTAGGTACTGTAATTAACTCCATTTTAAAGATGAATATTAGAACCAGAGAGAGGTAACTAGGCCGTGGTTATACAGACAGGTCAAACCAGGCACTCTGACTCCAGAGCCAGTGCTCTGCAATTGAGCCTGTCTTCCACTTAATTATTCTCCAACTAACGTTTAGAATCTTGGAACTGAAAAAGCTCTTAGAAATCATCTAAATCACTAATTACCCAAACCTGACTATATATTTATACCATCAATGTAGCTGTGAAAAAATTTGAATAAGTGTTCCACCACTGGAGCTTTTTATTCATAATATCTGACAGGAGGACCAGGGCTCTATAGTTTTAGCTAATGACTCAGGTCATTCTGATGCCCTTACTCCAAATCAACAGTTGTGAACACTGGTTGGTTCAAACCAACCTCTACCCCATAACTGAATCCACTTCTGCCTGCCATTCTGTTATTTTTACATTCTGCTTTGTGGTGGGGTGCCTTATTTTTCTCACCTGCCACCATGGAATATTCACTGTCAATGCCCCAGCTAGTTGAACTGGACCATGATATTTCAGAGGATTTCTGCTACAGAGGATATATAATGTCCTTGTTGCAGAAGTGTTGAAGTTGCTTTGTTTCAACATTATTTCCAGTGGGAAATTTGCCATTGAATATACTTAATTTGTTCCAGTAATTACTTTCCATATATTTTGGAATCTATCTGTTTGTAGTGCCTGTGGGTTTTTGTGACAATCACCCAGGTATGTATTTTTCCTACTTTACTTGCAAAGGCAGCACCATCTTTTAATTGTTAACAAGTTATAAAGGTACTCAAGTGGTGGTACTTTGGCACACATGATCTCCACAGAGTTCACACATACAGCATACTTTTGCCCTGTTATCAATGTACAGCTTCAAGAATACAACAGAAACAAGAGGGTTTTGAGGATTCAGGGCAGAAAAATGAGGAGGAAAATTTGATAGGAGTTTCAAAAAGAGATAGCAGTCAGAAAGACTCAGCAAGTAGATATTAAGCCTCAAGTAAAAATGTAATGTAACAATATTAGTTACAATATTGAATTCACTTAAAACTGTTTTAAAAAGTAAGAATCAACATAAATGTATATATCAAAGGTGGAATCAAAGTTACTATCTTGTGCCTGAAAAAAAGTAAATTGGTTTAAATTATAAAAAGGGAAATGATTACTTATTTTTTAAAATCCTGTTAGGCTTATTATGTCTAGGACAGATTTTCTCTGTTGTGTGTTTACTTCAAAGTGATTATATTGAAGCATCTTCCCTAGTTTCCTTCCCTTCCTTTCTCAAGTTTTGACAAGCTATTTTAAAGCTATTAATCTTTGGTATTTGCCCCCAGCCGTGGTCAATGGCAGATGGCTCTTTCAACTCTAAAATTGGCATCCTAAAATCATAGGGTCTCTCTAGCCTGGTCAATGTAAAACCGTGAGCCTTAGAATTAAGCTTTGTTTGCTGTTTGATTTAGTTTTTGTATTTAGCACTATAGCTCTATCTTGAATCATCTGTGAAGTCTTTTGACATTGTGATGACTATGTAATCAATATCCATTTTGGAAAACATGTCTAACATAAGTCTACCTAAGGTTTGTGTCTCATATGCCCCAACTGCTATATAAATGTGTTTATACATTTTTTCAAGTACAACAGTTTCCACGATGATGTTTCAGTCTCTTTACCCCATACATGGAATTAACGTTCATTATGTTAGGTGCTTTTGTGCCTGAAAATTCAATCTGATAGCATTTTCTTAGAATGAAGAGAGAACTAATATTTCCGTATCTTCTATGTATGTGCCAGACATGCATTATCTTATATAACTTTCACGAAAATCCTGTGGGGTAAGTATTGTTATGTTATCTTCATTTCACAAATTAGTAAGCTCAAGTTGAAAGGCTTAGTAACCTAACCAATGCTACACAGTCTAGAAATGTTGGGACAGATATTCAGATTCAGAACTTTCTGGCTAATTTACTGGTTTTTCTAGTATTCTATGATTTTTGAAAAGCTTGTTATAGTCTCTTTTTTGGTGTGGTTTTGGAAAATGCATTATAGTTTCCAGCCAAAATGAAAAATGTGAGTCTTGAAGTGTTATATATGAGTGAAAGAGGTGATTATTACACAGTTTACTACAAAGGAATCATGTGGGTTTAGAGATTACATACAAAACAGAATAAATGCAACAGTAATTGCAGTAATTGCCCAAGGGACATAGACATAGACCATCTACAACTGAAAGACAAATGCCATCTTTGTAAAGGAGCCTGTCTGATACCCTTACAGTTTGGCCTTAGGTGGCATTTGAGGTAAAAATCAAAGTGCTCTATCTCTTGAGGTGGCAAGTTAATGATGACAAGCAAAGGCAGCTTGACACTGGAATTCCAGGAAAAGAATAATAAACCTTTTGAGATCTTTACTGATTATTGTAATTTACTAGTTATTTCATTGTAATGTTCCAAATTGTTTTGTCTCTTCTGGGCCCCATTTTTTTTCCTATTTTTCAAAATCCTGTTAAATAGTAATAGATTGTTACTTAATAATAAACCTACTGTTTATTTTTTATTATCAAAAAGTATATTTATTGTTTATTATTATCTTTATGGCTTACCAAGAGATGTAGTACTTTGCATTCAATGAGTGAGAAATCCCTGGCAACTGTTTTGTTTGTTCTTTGCTCCTCTAACTCCTGTTTTCATGATTCCCGCTTTGTGTATGAACTATATACTACTTGATTAGATGATGCTGTTGAGTAACTCGTACTAAAAAATGAAGTGTTAAGTTTTTATTGGCTCTATTTCTGCTTTTAGGGTAAATGTAGGTAGGTCACATGATTAGTGTCTTGGTTTTCTTATTAGTAAGGTTAGCAATCCTCTTTTCCTTTATGAATTATTTGATGGTGAATACATTGGTTCAGTGTGCTCTATCATAGCATAAATGACAAAAAGCGCCCTTATCTTCCTTTAGCACTTTCCTCTTAGCTTTGTGCATTGTAATTTGAAAATTGCTTGAATATGTCATGAGAGTGTTATGCCTAACATTTTACTATAGAAAAGTGCAACAGGAACAGTAGTGACTAACAAGGAGCTGATGTTTCCTGACATATGTGGATCTTACGTTTTATCTTCTAGGATTGCACAAATCCACGGTACCTAGCTGCAGGTTCTTCCAATGCTGTCAAGCTCAGTAGGTTTTTTGATAAGGTAATAGCTTCAATTAAGTTATTTTTAAACTTAATTTATATATTATGAAAGTTTAAAGTTTTTGGAGAATGCTTTGCCCTTTTATTCCTTCATCCTGCACTTCATAGCCTGAACATTTGTGTTGATCTCTCTTATCTGTTGGTATAATTGCTCAAGGCCTGCTGACGTATTTATTTTATCACTAGTGTTCTCTAAGCAAAGGATGAAAGCTACTGGATTTGAATGAGTTATTTTAAAAGAAACCTAATTTCCCTCCTTAAAACAAATTACGTTTTCCTGTTTTCCAGCTCTTCTTGTATTTATTCACATCCCCTCAGCCCCCACAAAAGGCACTGAACCCAGGAGATTCTGCCTAAAGCCCTGCGTTCTTTTTGCTCTCCCAGCTGTTGTTATTCTCCACATAAATGTTATTATTACTTTTAAGGTTATGTCATCTTCTTGATTCCGTAATTTTCCCTATCAGAAACCTTTGCATTCAAGTATTGACTCTTGCTAGCATCATCCTATTGTCCTGAACTGGAATGAAAATGTAGAATGACTCAGCATACTGGTAATTTAGAGCACTGTCCTTCCTTCGCAAGGCCATGGGGCTCCATTGCACATAGTATTGACCAAGTTTAAGTCGTTTGCCTCATGTTGACATTGCGTAGTAAAGTAAAATAATGTATTTCTGTATGTATTATTGAAAAAGATTGATTCGTGTATTACATTTCCTTTTAAGAGGACAAGAAAAACATTTCCCTCCTCATAGCTCTTCTTTGTGAATCATTTTTCTTTTATCTATTTAGGGATCTAATATTTGGCCCTTTTGTCCATTATGTCATAACAAGATAAGCCCACACCCCTACCCGTTTAATACGAGAACTGTTTGCTTCATTGCAGAACTTCCCAGCTGGAGTGTGGCAAATATGGTACAAGTGTGCCGAGATAGTGATGCCCTCAGTTGAAGCAGCCAGAGCCCCCCAGGCAGCTGATCGGCAGCCTCTTTCATTTAACCCAGTGTGCTGTACAAATATTAGCATTTTCTAAACGTGCCATAACATGAAAAATGTTGGGAAGCAGTGCAAGGAACTGGATTTTCCCTCCACATGATTTTCAAGCTTCAAACATAAGAACTTCCATTTAGTTTAGATCCATGGCCTCCAACAGATACACTGTTCTGCCCCGAGAGAAACAACTTACAGATCTTTGTCTGACACAGAAAGATCCCACAATATATTGCTTAATTTGTTAATAATTTATTAATTTGAAAATTGATGAAGGGGATAGAAAGGTACAAACTTTCAGCTGAAAATTGAGTAAGTCACAAGGATGAAGAGTACAGGATAGAAAATACAGTCAATAATATTGTAATATGGTGACAGATGGTAACTATACTTATTGTAGTGAGCATTTTGTAATGTAATAATTGTTGAATCACTATGTTATATACCTGAAACAGCTATAGTATGTCAACCATACATCAATAAAAAATAAAAAATGTTTTAAACTCTAGAGAAACAATGGGTTATAGACTAGTGTGACCTGAGTTGTCAGGCAAGACTTTATTTTAAGAAAATCAGAGGGAACTTGGTTCATTTTAAGAAGAGAACAATATTTGGTAAGAGAAAGACACTGCAAGTTGAGAGTAGGGGACTAGGAGCAAAAGCAAAAAGTAGCATCATTCTTCATCACCACAGTGAAAGGTATATGGATCAGGAAGTTGGCCAGACCTCCAGACTAACATGGTTGCCTCAAAACACGGGACCTGGCAACTAAATTTTGCCCAGTTTTCTACCATATCTTCCAGAATTTAGTATAAAGATTTATTTACCAAGAGGGAATCTAGCTCCTTCTCCTGACTCCCTTTAGTAGTAATTCTTCCCCACTCTAGAATGATAGGGTTTTCCTGACCTGCTGTGGAGGAGTCAGCCTCTTCTTGGTTTTCGTGGGATCCAGTATTTTGATATATGTGCTAATCACAAGCCAGGTTTTCTACCTCTGTGGCCAGTGAATGCAACCTACACTGGGTCTCTTGTGGCTAAAAGTAACCCATATAGTCTCAATGGTAGAAAGAATCCAGATGATTTGGTTGTCAAGCCAGTGAGATCAAGGTGGCACAGCCCTGGAAGGAGACGCCATGCTCTTATTCAGGGGAATTCTTAGCTTCATAATTCTGGATTCCAGTGTTTTAGAGAGTTAATCTGCATCTAATCTGTATTCTTATCCAATTGGCTTTTCTTAATCATAACAGCTCTGTGTAAAGAAAATCATACCGCCTTCACAAACAGTGCAGTTTCTCAAGTGTTAGAACAGAATTCATTATTTTTTAAAATTATTTTCTATCATCTGAAAACATGGTACTCTTAAATTATATTAGGGCATGTATTTTTGAGAGTTTTTTTTTTTTTCAATAGTAGTGATGGATTTGTGCGGATACATCCACTGCATTACCGCATTTCTCCTGCTGACCAAATACAGTTCTGAAACTACTGAATTAAGGATGCAGATTAAGTCCATAGAAAGAAGCTAATTGAATGCCTTTGATGTTGTGTCATCTGTCTCCATTGAGGACCTACCAAATTTATCACTGCGTTTACTCAAGGGATGTGGCAGTTCACTACATTACACAGACTTGGCTATAAGGAATACCTGTACTATTGTAGTAGTAAAAGTGTTCTGCTTTTATCTTATGGGTTCTGTTTTGTATCTTTGAGCTAACTGCTAGGAAACTTTGAGCCAGATTTGCTTCCGTACACTTGGAACTGCATGGGTTATTATCCCATTCTCTTATGATTTAGCCATTTTTGTGTATTCATTTAATTTTTAATCTATTATTAATGCCTTTGGGAATAAGGCAAGCTTTTATGGAAATATGCCCACAATCCTGATCTTCCTAGCATGAGATTTAACTTATTGTACTAGATGTCCATAACTATTGAAAAAACTCTTCATTTGGGTATATGCCTTTTCGTCCCATTAGTGGTAACCACAGTGAACCACTTTTGCTAAGCCCTTAAAATCTTTATTTGTTTCTCACAGGTCATAGAGAAGAGATACTTTCTAAGGGAAGGTAATCAGGTCTGTATCTATTCTTGATAAAGTGGGCTCTTAAATTTGAAGAGAGGTGATTTCCAAATTTATTTTCAGAAGTGGCTTAAAAAAGGGTGAGGCGGGGTGGGGGGGGGATCCTTTGTAGGCAAAAGCATTTTCTTCTGTCCTGCTAAATACAAAAGCAAAAATATCAGATTAAGGGAAAATAAGGTTCTAAGAAACAAAAAGAATGCAGGGATAAGGTTATATTATAAAATCATAGGAGAAAATCATTTGCTTAAGACTCCAGAGGGTACATATCCCAGACCTATCACAATGTAGACAATTCATGTAAAAGTCCAGTAGGCAGATGTTATGAAATTCACCTTCATCTTCCCTGATTTAGATGACACTATCACCAATTTGTTGGCAAATGTTTTCCATTTTGGGAACATTTATTTTATTATTTGAGTAAAACCTCAGAGAGATGATTCTGTAAGGGACAACAGGGTGACATAAAGAAACAGAAAATAAAGGGAAAAATTTATAAGGCTATTAGCACTTGAACTCTGCTTGCTTGAGACTTAACGTGATTATCTTTCTTGCCAACAGATTCCAGGCTTTCCTGATCGAAAAAGGTTTGGGGGAGGAACGTTAAAGAGCCTTCATTATGACTGAATTACACCCATCCTGGAAGACTGAGCAAGCGGTGGCAGTTCTGCACAGCTTTCTTCTTGCTGTGTTGATTATTAATATTTCAGCCTTTTAACAGAATCATCCTAAAATGCCACCCTTCAGCCTCACCCTTTAATGGAAAGCTGAAAGGAAGTGACAGCGTGGGAGGTCCAAACTTTGTCCCCATTCTGTTCCTCACCTTTCTGTCCCTGTTTATAGATTATGTAAAAGCCTTGTGGAAATATGAGATGTTGTCAAAATGATGCAGTAAATGAGCAGTGACAGAGTGCTACAGAAAAAATTTACTCTTCCCAGAATTGGAAGGTTTTTTATAGGTCTGTAACTTTCCCACACTCCTTGCTGAAGGCTTAATTAAGTACTTCAAAAATGTATCTCTGTTGTTTTACCTTCTTGAGGGGAAAGGTTATGTTAACCAGCCCTGGGTTGTCCACCCCAAACAATCTCTGTCGTTTTCAAAGAAGCAAAATGGTGTTATTTAATTGTCTCCACTCTCATCACACACAAGGATGCCTAATAATAGCAGCCCTTGTCTCCCTCTCCTCTCCTTTGCAAATGGTTCAGTGGCTAGAAGAGGCAGACTAATAGCTGGAGTTAAATATAAATAGATTAATAATACATAGAGAACAGCAGTACCAGCAAAGGAGAATTCTCCGAGAAATTGACAGCTCACTAAATCCTTCACTCTGGGTTACAGATGTCTGCACTGTCTTATTGTTTTCTATTTGGAAATAGGCAGGGTGAAATCTAAGACCTGTTCAAGGGCAGTAAGAGAGATTTACAGCCTCTACTGTTTTTATTTTTTTAAAGGAAAAGTCAACTCCTGAAATGTCTCTTAACTGTAGTCGGTAAACTAAGAATGTTATTTTCTGTGTCAACAATGTATTTATGGAGACAAGTAAAAATAAGTTCTACAGCAACACATTTACATGAATTATGGACTAGGATTCTTAGATTTCATAATCCAACATTTTGTGAGGGTGGTGGTGTATGTGCGCGTATGCATAATTGTTCATCGTTCCTTTTTTTACCCATCTTTTTTGCTTGTTTAATTCTCTCAGCCCCGGTTCTTCTTTAATATATAGACCTGGTTTCCAAAAACTGCAATTTGCTGCCTTATTCAGCACCACCTTTTTACCCATAACCGCTCTCTGGCTCCGAGGCAGGTCTTTGCAGTCCTGATTTTGCTCCATATTAGAAAAAAATAGTAAGTATACACTTTCAGCTCCTTGTTTTAAAACTAGGCAAAAAACACTAAGTTCACTTTCTATTCCATTTTAATTAAATTTCAGAAGTACTTTGGAAATCAAGGTATGCTACCAGAAGATCTTAAAATAAGAAGGTTAGCCAGTGCTTTTAGAAAGGCAGTTGTAGGAATTTGGGGAAGGATTTTTAAAGCACTTTTGATCAGCTAGCATATTCTCCAGTCTGTCTTCATATCCTCAGCCATAAAAACGAGGCCTGATTTCTTTTTTGACACAAAGTAGAGCTATGCAAATCAGGATCTGTACGTGGAGTATGGCACAAGCGAATTGTGACAGAGGCTGCGCAAATGCATGCACAAAGACCCAACTAAGGCTCTTTGTAAACAATAAATTAAAAAAAATTATACATACATTCTGAAAAAATAAAAGAATAATACAACGACACAAATGAAAATACATATAACCTTTTCCTTCTCTCCCCTTTCTTCCTCTTTCTTTCCCTTAATTAAAAAACCTCTCTCAATTTCTTTATTTTCTCCCTTGCTAAAAAATAAAAATAACCCATCACTGATGCCTTTCAGGGTCAGCCTTGAAAACTTAGCAGTACCCCTCAACTCCATTTCTTCTTGCTTGTGAGGCTTGACTGAATTATAGTTTTCTGAGAAAAAATAATTTTTAATAATCTAAGGTAAATTTGTTGCAAAGTATTAGTAGCAGCAAAACAAGGCTGTTTGCCAAGATGAATGTTATTAGCCAAAGTTCTTGAAAATGAATGTTTTGAAGAATAATTTTTGCTGGGATTTCCTGAGATCCGCTCATCAAAATTGCTTTTGGATAATCAACAAATGTAAATACCAAAATACTTCCTAAAGAGTATTAATTAAATCTTTAATTTTCTTGATGGAACAGGTAATTAGCAATAGAGGTTCTTTTGGGTTTTTTTTTTCTGTTGTGATTTAGATGTCTAACCAATGTTGTTATTTATCATGGAGGCAACCAGACGTGAAGGCATACAGTCATTCATCTGTCGCTCAGGTGGCAGGGCCCTTCGTTGAAATCCAGCCCCAGATTTGGGTTGACCTCTCCACTTCTGTGCTCTGAAAAGAATTGCTGCTCCCAAAGCGGTTGATCCGTATCACTTTATCTCAGGTTCTCAGAAGTCCCTAAACTTGAGGCATCCATAACATAATCCGTGACAGTGCCTTGACACTGCTATTTTTCTGTCCATTCTGAAAATGGACTGCGTGGAACTGATGTGCTGGGCCATCAGACGGAGATGAAGAGCTCCTCACTGCTGCTATGACCAGAGCTTCTGAGTGTCCATTTCAATAGTATATGCCATAGCACCCAACCTAGGGAGGACCTTGTGTGGGTTTTTAATAAATGTTGTTCAACTGAAATTTTTAAAGCACAGGTAGCATCTATTTTAAGAAGTTTGAAGGTCTAACAGGATGTCTGCATTGATTTAATATCTGTTAAAATTCAGAGGAGGATACTGTTTGCGGGGAAGGAGGAGAAGGAAATAAAAAATCCATTCCTCTGTAGTCCCCAGACTGAGTGAAATCACTATGGTAGGAGAGGAAAGGTTCCAGGCAATCTAGCCCTAGGAGAACCCTGAGCCTCAAATATTCCACAGTATGTTTGCCTGATGCAAAATTGGAGCTGAAGCCTACCAGGGCTGCTCCATAGAGTAGGAAGGGGGTCCGACTTCCAGTTACTATTAGTACCTCCATTTAAGGACTTAAAGCAGTGGCTTTCGGACTCAAATGTGCATAAAAATCCTCTGAAGTGCTTAAAAATGCAGATTCTGGGATTTTATCAGCCCCCCTCTCCTTGCCCAATTCTATGTATATAGGATAGAGCCAGGATTTTGTATTTTTAACAGACAAACCAGGTGATTCTGCAGTGAGTGGCCTGGGATCCACACTCTGAGAAAGATAATAAACTCCTATCATAGAGAATATGCGGAATGTACTTAATGGCACCATTATATAGTTCATCAAAGTTCATCTTGGGCTTCCTTAAATGATTTCGCCTTCATGAGCTGAGCCACTCTTCCCTCTCAAGGTGATACATGCCACAGCAATCATGACATGATTGTCCCATTCTCTATTGGCAAAACAGGAGATGTTTGTTTTTAATGTACTACTGTCATTTTTACTACCACCATGTTCTGCATTCCAGGTGTATTTATTTCTATTAAGATGCCTTGCCATCTCATACACGGTCCCTCACTTGTACCACATTTGTTTTCTCAGCTGGCTAATCACTAAGCCTTACCAAGGTCATCAGTAAGTATTGGTGAAGGATGAAACCCCTGCATTCCCACAAAGACATAAAATTTTGCTCAGTACCAGCAAGTACATTTATCAATTCCATCTTTTTTTTGGGGGGAGACCCTCTAACTGTAACTTCTCCAACTCCATCCTGGGGTGATTGCTCTCCAGACCTGTCACACTCCTTCACATTACCCTGTAACACTACCCCAGCTCCCAGGATGAAATGTTTGCCACTTTCTCGGTGTGGATCTGTGGTCTTCCAACTGGGATGGGTACACATGTCCCCTCCAAGAGGTGCATGGACACAGATAGTTTCAAGGGAATCATTTTCCAGGTCATCCATCTCCATTATGTATGTTAAAATTGTTCTTCTAGTGAATGCAGCTCAGTGCTAGTTCTTACTTCCCACCTGTGCTTTCTTTCTCAATTGTCCTTTTCCCACAGTGGAAAAGGAATATCTTGCTTATGTAGGAATGTGGTATATTGGCCCAGGGTGTAAATGTCTTAGGATGCCAATAAAAGGACAATTCTAAATATTAGTTTTATTTAAGGACTTTGTTCCACTCACAATTATTAAAAAAAAAAAATGCAGACCTCTCAAGGAAGCGGTTCCTGAGTTCCTGAGAACACAGCGAAGAGAGTTTTGGTAAGAAATAACCAAGGCTATGGCACATTTCTTCATGGCAAGTCTTCTTGCTTGGTCTATCAAAATATCAAAATAACATTTTTTGTGAAAAATAATTATACAGGCAAAGGAATATAAAATTAACATTTATTTTCTCAACCCTTTCTAAGTAAAATGAGTTAGAAAAGGCACATCTAAGTGAAAAGGTAACATTTAATTAAAGTCATTGATTCCAATAGCTGGGTAACCAAGCCTTTTCCAATCAGATTCCCAATTATTTTCTTGCAAAAAAATTAAAGGAGAACCTGAGTTGTTGATAGGTTACTAAAAATGATGTTTATGATAGATTGCCATGTGATTTTTGATATTTGATTCAGAAGGAGAAGTGAGGTAATAAAATTCCTTCCATTCGTATCTACTTATCTATGTGAATGAATTTTCTTAACATGTCTTAAAACCAAAAAGTAAGATTAAATGATGTTGAATCATGTCTTATTCTGGAAATAAGAACTATAAATGAGAATTACTAATTCGTGGATATACGAACTAATGGGGGAGGCATCCACTTATTAAAAGAAGCATTTCTGGAAACACTTTACCTTTTATATTTAATATTTATCAAAATATCCAGTATGTATGGATTACTGTCCTAGAGAAGAATCGTTCCAGTCTGCTATCTGGAGGGTGAAACGTTTCCTGATCGCATTCTCAGGAAGTGCAGTGGAAGAAGGAGGCTGGAGGTTTCATCACTTACCTACGCGTGGTTTTGGTCCTACTCCACAATCTGGTGGTGTGAATCTGGAACTCCTCTGACTTTTCTTCTGAAGCTTCTGCAGAGGGTAAACCTAATTTCTACTAGAATCTGGGAGAAGCAGATACCTGCTGTCTCCACTTCCTGGTCCTTTTCAAATTCTCCCCCTCACGCATTCCCTGTATTGTTTCACCGAATCTATCCTCCTCTACTGGTTTTTAGCATCTTTGTTCTTCTTGCTCACAACTTTGAAAGCGTGACTCTGTTCTGATCCAGTGTGTGTTTGCCTTGTCCCTACACAAACTTCTCCCTCCACTGGGTGTCTTTTTGACACCTGCCCAGATGGCATCCCTCAATCCCTGCTTCAGATGTCTGCCAAACTTTCCCTTCCCGGTCTTCCCTCACTAGACCCCTCCACTCTGCCCTAAACACAGCTCTTTGAATGCACTGCCCTTCCACTTTTCTGTGTTTGCACACACTCTTTGCTCTGCTCAATGCCCTATCCAACTCATCCTGTGAAGCTTGGCTCAGTTATCGCCTCCTTTGGGAAGCCTTCCCTGCCCTCCTGCTCAGGACTAGGTGCCCCTCAATCCCTCCTGTAGCACCCTGGGCTCGTCTCTGTCACAGCAGATACAGTTCTCTGTTGCTATAGCCTGTTTATTTCCGCCTTCTCCAGTATGCTGCACTAGTAGAGAACAGGACTGAGTTAGTCATCTTTGTATCTCCTACATCGCACACAGTCTGGCACATAGGAGGTCCTCAATAATTGTAAGGTAAAGACATGAGTGTGTGATTACATTAATTAAAGTGGAAAACCATCAGACCTCAAATCAGAGCTGTTGCTGAGTTTTATTTATTCTCCTATCCCTTGTGTGTATAAAGCACAGTGCCTGGCACATAGTTATACAAAGCAAATACTTGTTTATGGAATCATGTTTATAAAAACAAAAAAGAAATACAGTTAAGTCAGGAGAAATCCATAAAGTTTGGTGATAGGTTATTCAATTTCAAATATTTTCAAGCTCCTGAAAGTAATTTTCGTCCAGTCAAGGATCTGTGACCACTTTCTTACTCTTTCAGAAATCTCCTACACCCTAGGAAAGAGTTTAAACGCTTTTTGAATTTGCCTTCAAAGCTGATTCAATGGAAAGAACATAGGAAGCCTATGGAAAAAAGCAGTAAAGCTTTTCCCTTGTCTTTTATTGACTCCCATTCATTTTTTCCCTCTAACCACCAAAGACTCACTTCCAGGATAGATAGATTGAAGACAAAGTACTCATAAACTCAGATGTAAGAAATATTTTTTCTGGAATTCATTTTTGATTTTGAGTCTGCATACTGCAGGAGTAACAAAAACTTAGCCTCAGTAAAACCAGGGCCTCCCCCAACACATACCACTTCCTCCAGGGTTTGTATATAAATTCCAGGGAAGCAAGCTTACGTAATACCACAGTGTCATCTGTCTATGCTCACATATGCTGAGATGTCCTATAACTGTCTGGAACTCAGGCATCAATCCACACAGGTTGGTTTGCTACCAACCTGTCATTTTTTTCTGGCCCTCTCTGTGCTAACACCTCGTACACAGGCAAATCATCTGCTGCTACTGCAGTATGTTGGAGCCTGGGGACCTCTGGCGGTAACTTAGACCCATTTAATATAGAGCAGAGGGTCTAAGCTGATGGCCCATGACCTTTTCAAATCTGCGTGTATGTTTTTTATATCAGTGTATCAGTTATCTCACCAAACCACCCCATTAAATACCATAAAATACACCATTCCATTTGCCCACAATTCTGTGAGTCAGCAATTTGGACTAGGTCTTGCTGGGGGTTCTTCTGCCATTTTCACCTGGGATCATTCATGTGTCTCCAGTTATATGACAACCAGACTGCATCATTCAACATGTCCGGCAGTTGGTGCTGGACTAACTTCTCTCTTCATGTGGTTTCTCATTCTCAAGGAGATTGGCCCAGCTTCTCTGCATGGTAATTTCAAGTAGTAAGAAATGGACAAATCCTAAGGCACAAGCACTATTCACGCCCCTGCTTGTGTTGTGCTTGCTATTAACAAAAGTAAGATTCAAGGAGGTAAGAAAAAGACTACATCTCTTTATGTGAAGAGCAGCAAAGTCCAACATTACAAAAGAGCATGCATACAAGGATGGGAGAAAATTATGGACATTTTTGCAATCCACCACAATGGTTTTATCTAGTCATTCATTCATTCATTCATTCGCGTGTTTGTTCTAGTTTCCAGTGTTTAAAAATTGGAGCTTCATTTAGAAGTCTTATCTTGAAATACCACCTAGCCTACATTTCCTGCCTGGTCTGTTGCACTTAAGTTTGTGATGATAAAGCCTAGTTTACAAGACTGTTCTTGTGAAATTAAATGAGATAATTTCTATGGAAAAACCTGGCATGAACAGGCACTCGATATATAGTTTCTTTCTTCCTGAGTACAATTAGCCACAAAGTGGATATCTAACCATGGCTAAGGAGAATAGCCAAGATGAAGGGCAAGGGAGCCATGGAAAAGGTGGCTGGAAAGTAATTTCTTGGTCCTCTTTTAGAAGGATAAAGGTATTAGAAAACAAGATTTTTAAAGAATTTATTTTAAAAAACCACTAAATATATTTAAGAAATGAAAGGAACAATAGCAAACATCTCCGTTTGCTTTAAGTGAAGCACTTCAGACTCTGGACAGTTCACCCAGCTCATCCCTTGGAGGCACCTCTGGACAGCTGTCCAGACTCAGTCCCTGTTTCAAGCAGCTGTGTGTAAACACCTGTGCCAGAGCACAATTCATTTTGTCACTGCCCAGCAGAGAATGAATACCCTGCCCTGTTCCTTCCAGGCCTGAGTCAGGACTGAGAGAAGCCTCTGCCGCACACAGCATGCCTTAACTACCACGGTTCCTTTCCCAGAGAGCTTTCCATTCTCTGTCTTCAGTAATAAGCCTCCTTCTTTTCACTGGGACACATAATTGGCTAATCTTTACCTCGGCTGGAGAGGAGATAGGCTCTGCAAACTCTTCCAGAAACAGCCTAGATTTAGTGAAAACCAAAGATAATTGCGTAAGCAGTTTGAAAACAAGCATGCTGGACTTTCTCCCTAGTTGATCAGTTAGGTAATTTTTGTGGCTAGTTTGAGCCGCCTGCTAACCAGTGAGCACGGTGAAGTGGTGGGAATAACATTCAGAAGGTGGATTGGAGGAGAAACAGAAGCATTTTAGCTTCATACCCTCTCTGGGCCTGTGTTTCCTGAAGTGATCACACCTGCAGCAGAGGGAAAATGGCCGAGTTGAAGGTAAGAGACTATCTGCCAAGTTTGCTGTGGCTTCTTCAGCCAGAATTTACGGAAGCTTCTGAGAACCCCAGAGTGTCGGAGTCAGGAAGGACCTAGAAAGGCCATGTTCTAAACCCCTGCGTTCAGAGGTTTTGCCATGGTGTCCACAGGCATGGCTGGAGCTGGGGGTGTTGATGGAAAGGTGGTAAAGAAAAGAGATGAAGCCTTCATTGTCCATCTTTTGCCTTTGTTCATTTTAAATATTGTCTTGGGAATCTGTAGACATCATAAGGGCTCCCCACCCCCCACCCCCCAACGACCATGGGAAGACATATATCTCACTGCCTGCTTCCCAGCCCCTACTCCCTGATATCTTCCTGTTGCTACAGCTTCCTGGACTGCCTCCATCCAACCAATTAGATCTGCCGTATCTATTCAGTTATTTTGAGGATCCACAATTGGCCCTTGGCCAATAGAAGCCCTAGCAATTCCTCTAGGAAGTAATTCCTTTTTATTATTTAATGTGCAATTGAAAAATATGTGTGGGTTATGTGCTATTAATGAATTAACTCATATTGTAATCCTCAAAATAGATCTGAGATGTAGGCGCTCTTGTTTCTATTTAACCAAAAAGGAAAAGAAAGTTTGGAGAGATTAAGTGACTTGCCCAAGGTCACTGCTTATAGGTGACAGAGACTAGATCAGAACCTGGTTTGTCAGAATCCAAATCCCAAGTTCCAAAAGGATATTTAGTGACATCTACTGGACCGTGTGCCTTAAGTCCAGGGAAGGGGACTGTTTTCCCAGTGTCTAAAACCACACCCAGTGTCCAGCCTGGGCTATATCAGTGCCCAGCACATGCATGTGGAACTGAGGAGAATTTTCCAGAACTTGACTCAAGTCAGGTGAGCCACACTCTGGGCTTCTTTCAGGAATGCAGAATTTGAACACTTTCCTAATGCCCTTCAACTGATGCTGAGTTTGAAGAATCAAACATCGCCCCAGTTGATAGGGATCCTGAAAACACACAACACTGAAGTAAACGTTTGTTTCTTTACCTTCATGTGTGACCAAGAGTCGGAAATGCTGAGAAAGAACTCTCTTTCATTCAGCAAATATTATGTGTTAGTACTGATGCCACAGGTTGATACTGTAAAGGAACCGAGTCTGGGCTAGGTGGGGTCAAAAGAAACTTCTTGAAGAAGGCTGTTCCTCAGCTGACTCATAAGAGAGAAGTAGAAATTGGCTAAATGAAAAGAGGTGGGGGGCAGAGAAAAAACAAGTGCAAAGGCATGGCATACACAGACAGTCCAGCATATTCTGGGAGCCAAGAGAGTTTCAGCTAAATTTGAGCTGCTGCAGGGACAGCCAAGTTGACATACCCAGGAGGCATTGGGATGTATGGATCTGGATCTCAGGGGAGGGGGTAGGACCAGGTTAATAGATACAGGAGGTCATCCTATCAATGGTGGCAGCTGAAGTTCTGGGAAAGGGAGAGTGCATAAGAATTTTGTTTCCTGATGAAAATCCTATGGGAGAGTTCAGCAGGGGCTGGAAACATCCTTACCATTTATAAATAAATTATATCTAAAATCCTATCCTGCTGAAATTTTTAGCAACTTATTATGCACAGCACCAGCAGACCAATGTAAATTGCATGCTGGTCTTTGTTCTCAATTTCAAAGGCTTTCTTCCCTGCCTGCTGTCTAATCTGCACGAGCAAAGGTTAGCTCTAGAGATCAGGAATCCAAACACAGAAAACCAGATTGCATCATTCTAATCAATAAACATTACATAAGTTAAAAAATATACTTCTCAGCTTTTATGTCTTCATTTTAACGGATATATCAACACAAAGCCTAAAAGAAATCACATTTATGTAAAAGCAGCACAACTGGGGGAAGAAAATTCAAAAGAGAAAATAATAAGGTTAAATTTCAAACAGACTATTCCACATTCTTAAGTCCCTTCACTTCTACAAGTCTTGATTTCCTAATTTCTAAAATGAAGAGCTGTTCAATATCCAGATTTTGGGCCCCACTACCATATATTTTCATTCACTAGGTCTGGGTGTGTGTTTGATAAATTTCTGGAGGTGATTCTAATGATTAGCCAGAGATGGGTCCCACTAATATTGCGATTGTATTTGTTTCCTGTTTCTGTTGTAACAAATTACCACAAAGTTAGTGGCTTAAAACCGCACATATTTATTCTCCTACAGTTATGGAAGTCAGAACTGTGAAATCAGTTTCCCAGGGCTAAACTCAAGCTTCCCCAAGCTGCCTGCATTCTGTGATTGAGTCTCCATCTTCAAAGCATATCACTCCAGCCTCTGCCTGTCACTGCACTGCCTTTTCCTCTTCTGTAGCTGTATATCCCTCCACCTCCCTGTACTAAGGCACTTGTGATTACATTTGGGGCGCACCCAAATCATCCAGGATAATCCCTCATCTCAAGATTCGTACTTCACTCACATCCTCAAAGTCTCTTTGAGTGTAGGAAGTTCCCAGGGATTCAGACATGGATATCATTGAAGGTCATTATTCAGCTCTACCACAATAACCTGCAAGTTCCCAACAATCTCTGTTCTCTGTTCCCAGCACAGTTCATTAGAAATACTGGACTCTTGCCGCAGGAACAAGGTAGCTATCGTTCCATCTCCACCCTGACTTCTCTCTCCTTCCTTTATGCTCAGTGAAAGGCAGTGAGGTGCACCATCTGCCCGTCCCATCAGGGCATTATCCAGAATCAGAGTTGGGAGAAAGCACCTCATAAGCCTACTCTGACACAGAGTACGTCCCAGGGACCAGGCGAGGATTAAAAAGCGGTATGGTAGGCAGCTGCCAGACAACTGAAGTTATATGGAGCTCGCTAATTTGTTCTTTTGTTTAGAAAGGATTCATATCATTCTCTTGGAGAAAAGTGAGATCATTTTTTTATGTTGGATCAAGTTATTCAGAAATCTGGACTGAAGAAAACATACAAACTCACTTGCTTAATGTTAGATTTTCTTTTCTTCTTGCATAAGGAATATTTGTACATAGTCACTGAACCAGCTGGAGTTGCACACTTGGATTTTCACAGCTGATATAAGCAGAGTTCAGATTCTGCCCTTGATCTCAGAAGCTTGGGAAAGCACCTGCTGAATACTGCTTCCTCAAGTCAAATACCTTCGGCCGTAAGGGACATGGCATTTGAAAGCTCTAATAAGCTCATCTGTAAATTCTTCTCTCCGAGGATTAGGAAAACCGACTGACTGGAGAGTGAGTCAGCATTTTCCGCCTCCTCGTCAGCCAATGCACCACAGCTAAGATGCAGAAACAGGCTCAGAACTCACACCTCTCTCAGAGCTGGGTGGCTCCCTTCCAAACCACCAGCTGTTCTTTCTACTTTCTTTTCTATTTTTTAAAGCAGTCAGAAGCAAATGCTTCAGAACTACATATACTAAGTCTCTTTTCCCTTGTGCCAAAAATACATAGAACCCTGGACTCTGTTCTGAGACCAGCAGTGGCAAAGAATGGGGAAGGTTAATAAGTAAACCCGCCCATGACTGGAGAAGGTTCAGCTGTATGCCTCAATACTTAAGACTCCCTGGCCTCTCTTGCAGAGAGAAACAATGTGGCAGTTGAACAAAGAAAGTAAGGGCGCTGTCATGCTCAATGGCTTGCTTCAGTCACAGATTGGTCTAAAATTCCATTCCACAGAATTGAAGATAATTTGGGGTCATTACCATTTCTCAGCAACTCCAATTCATTCCTGTTGACAGTGAGCGTGAGGCCCATTCTGAGAGAAGAAAATTGTACTCAGTGGAGAGTCGCAATGCTCTACCATTTCCCCAAAGAAATCAGTCCAAACTGCATGTCGCTGCAGTTAACCTATCTGTGTATAATATAACTCAGTGTTTTTAGTGCTGATAGATTTTCCAAAGTACAAAAAAAAAAAAAAATTGTGTCTGGAGGCAAAAAGAATAATTTCACTTCCATTGCTTTCTAGGTCATAACATTTCACATTTGATATTCCTTCCAAATATAGCAGTTATTGGCCTGATCGTTGCTCACACATCCAGGCATATTGCATTCAGCTCATCCGTCTCCATGCTGCTGAGAACTCTGGAGGGCTCACCCTCCACCCACTAGCATCCTTCTTATATCTTTTAAAGACATGTGCTCAGATGGTGGCATTTCACTCAGAGAGCAAGGCTGCACTTTCATTATCCAGAGCTAAAATTAAGTCCGTTTATTAGGATCAACTATGGGCAGAAAATAGCCATTTTAAATATTTGAGTTAGAGAAAAGGGGGTTCTAACCCCACCTACAGCAGCATACATACACTCAGAATAGGCTTTAAGTGAAAGGATAAATCAAACAATAGGTATCTATTGAGTACCCTCTGGTAAATCAGGCACAGAGCACATCCAGGCGAACAAGACTGCTACAGATTTCTTGGGGCTTACCAACTTGCAGAGAAGCCAGACAGTGAACAAGAGCTCACAGGTATGTTAAGTGCTGTAAGAATAAATTTCAGGGGCTCCCATACTTTACTTTGTTGAGAAAGTCTTTAACTTTTTTCCCCTCTAGGTATAAAGGAAACAGCCGGCAATCAAATAGACTCCATTGTACCACTGTGGACAGACTCTGGTCTGGCACTTGTGAAAGCCACCCATATCTCCAGATTTTGTTTCCATGTATCCACAAAAATACAAATATGTACACAAGTGTTCCATAGATGAATCAGAAAATATAGGCTTCTGCCTCTCAGCAAGGCTAGTTTGGAGATCTTTCCCTCAAGCGTTCTGCTGTAGACTGGATCCACATGCCTATTTTTAGTTGCTTGTTTCAGAGCATGGAGGGGAATGGAGCTCCACACACAGGGAGGTTGCAGTCTAGGCCCAGCAAGATCCTACTAATCTGGAGTTGAGGTGATGCCTAGTTATCTCCTTTCTCCAGAACTCCCTGGCGGAAAGATAATTAAAGAACCTGGTCTTGGGGTGGAATAATTAAGAACAAACCCACAAATCAACTAAGTATAGCTAAGGGTGGAAAGTCTATGCAATATTCAGGAGTCTTCTCCCAATTAGTTGGTGGTCTTTTTTTTTAATTAAAAAAAATTTTTTAATGTTTATTTTATTTTTGACAGAGAGACAGAGAGACAGAGCATGAGTGGGGGGAGGGGCAGAGAGAGAGGGACACACAGAATCTGAAATAGGCTCCAGGCTCTGAGCTGTCAGCACAGAGCCTGACGCGGAGCTCAAACTCACAGACCTTGAGATCATGACCTGAGCCAAAGTCGGACGCTTAGCCCACTGAGCCACCCAGAAGCCCCTAATTGGTGGTCTTTAAAATTCACACAGAGCATATTTTCTTTCCTAGATGGTCCACATGCCAAGACATAGCAAACATATTACATATGGAACATCATACACAAACACATGTCCTTATAGAAATTCTTACCTTCATTAGACTATCAATGTTGTGAAACACTCTTTAAATACTTTAATGACAGCCTTCGTATCTTTGTCATATGCAGTACATTTCTGGATTCGGGAATGAATGTGCCTCAGAGGACCCTCGCTGCCCAGGTGCTCTGCCAGAAGGACAGGTATGGATGAATAGAATATCAGCTTAGAGAGCTCTGATTTGTAGGAATGAATAACCAGCCCTCAGGCCAAAGTGCATCTACTCACCATTGTTCCTGGGAACTGTCTAGGAGTTTCACAACTCATTAAGATACTTGGGATATACAACAATGCCAATACAAAGATTAAAGTGGGATGGTGGTTACCTATGGCAAAGCACGCAATCTGAAATAGCAAGACTAACTGTAAGACTTTCAGGAGGATCCCCTAGGCTCAAGGTTAAGAGGACTTCCTTATAGTTCTCTTAAATGGCATGAGTTATGACAATGATGAGAAAATAATCAGTCCTAAAAATGGATCCACAAAGATGTTTACACTAGTGTTGGTTACAATAACAAAAGTATGGCATACAAAATATTTTCAAAAATTTTAAAGAATATTTTATGGCATGAAAAAATTGCTCATGATATAGTGTTTCTTCCACCAAAAAAAATTTCGTGATCATTATAGGACTACACACATCATCCATCATTGGATCCTTATTTTGGAGGATAAGAATGGAAGGAAATGTACCAGTGTGACAACATTGGGTTATTTCTGGATGGTGAGATCATGGGTTATATTTTATAAATGTTCTGTATTACACATGTATTGCTTTTCTAAACACGAGGAAAGTCACCTAAACAGTTGTTACAAAAAGTATATATGGGTTGAAGATGGTCTTGTGCAGTGGATCAGAGCATCCTCATCCAGGACAGAATTCCCCCACTGAATTGTTTGCAGGAAGGTGAGATGTTTTTCTGATTGGAGTGATGTTGTTTATTGCCTCCTTTGTTTTAGAACAATCCTCAAGTCTGCCCTTATAACCTGTATGCTGAGCAGCTCTCAGGATCGGCTTTCACTTGTCCACGGAGCACAAATAAGAGAAGGTACAGGATTAGATTAATTCTGACCTGAAGGCTGTGGGATTTATGACTAGTACTTAGTGCTGGCTCCTACATCTGGGCCATCGCTTCCCAGGGCTGCCGAAGATTCTGCTTTTCACAGGCTGTACTCTGGGTAATTGTGAGGGGAGGGCTTGTCTCCAGCTAGGATCAAGTCACTGGTGGAAAAAAGTAAGGAAGCAGCTGCACAGAGTCTTGGAAAACACACATGTCCAGCTCCATTTACAAATTATCACTTGTCTCCAAAGGAAAATGTCCCCAGTAGGTGCATGGGTGGCTAAGTTAGTTGAGCATACGACTTTGGCTCAGGTCATGATCTCGCGTTTCACGGGTTCAAACCCCGCATCAGGCTCTGTGCTGACAGTTCAGAGCCTGGAGCCTGCTTCAGATTCTGTGTCTCCTTCTTTTTGTGCCCCTCCCCCACTCATGCGTGCACACTCTCTCTCTCTCAAAAATAAGTAAAATAAAAAAAAATTTTTTAAAAGAAAAGAAAATGTCCCCAGTAAATTGGCCTTCCCCAAAGGGTTGTCCAGTTGAATTTTCAATTTTGATTTGTTTGTTTGTTTGTTTGTTTGTTTTTAAATAATGAGTAACTCAAAATTACAGATTCAGTGTAATATCTTCTTCAGCTGACTAGAAATATTATTTCTTTGCATGAAAATATTGGATAACTAACCTTGGGCAGTTGAAAGGTCATCTATTATGGCCTCTTGTGGTTTGAATTAATAAGGTTTTTACTCTTTGGAATTTGCCTTTGATGGAAACCAGCACATTCATTAGCAAAATGTGTCATGTTGCATGCTTCCTCTAATCCCACAAGCCAGGTCAATGAACTCACTCCCTTGATTTACTCCCATGGGGCAGGTTGAACACAATAGATGTTGTGGTTTGGGGAGGCAGTAAGTGTCGTACTTAAACAAGTAGTGTCGAACTATAGGAATGTCAGGCTAGGGCATCTGTGGAGAGGAGTGCTCCTAATTTTGGAGACTTGGGGAGGAGGGCAGTTGGTCTGGTACTGCTTAGTGGATGGGACTGGCTTTACCTCCACAGTCTCCTCCTAGGGAGCAAATGAGGTAGTGACTACGACAGCACAATGGACCACACAAACGATAGGTTGTTGTCTTTAGTGGTTAATTATGCCCACTCTGAAGTCAGGTCCCCTGAGTTTAAATCATGCCTCCTTCTCCTTTAAGCTGTGTGACCTTGAGCAAGTCATCTACTCCCTCAGAGCCTATGGTTCCTCATTTGTCAAAGAGATGACGATAGTACCTATTTCATAGTTGTGGTTAGGATTAAAGGAAAGAGTGCATATAAAGTACTTAGCACATTGCCTGGCACATGGTGAGTGCTCAATTAACATTAATTATTCCAATCACCATTACTGTCAGCATAGTAGTATTTCTCCCTCCAATACAGGGTACCCCTAGGAGGCTGTCAGAGAACTGAGTGTGAGCTATGGCAAGTGCTATGCTACTACGTCTATCCATAACAATACTGCTTCTGTCTTGACAGATATGTGCATGGAGGGAAGAAGAGATCATTTCCCATACTTGTCAAAACTCAGGGGTTAATTCTATTATCGTTTAATCACCTCTCTCTCTCTCTCTCTCTCTTTGCAATTCCAGTCAAGGTAAGGAAGGAACACTGACAATTCCTGTTCATTTTAATTTATGACAACCTAGCCTCCATGACTATGTTCTTGACTTTATGGCCATTCAATAATGGGACACCTGGACTCCAGATTCTGCTGCCTACCCCCATTATTCAGTGATATCTTCAGCCAGCAGGAGCTTAGCTCTGTTCCAGGAGGCTGAAAAGGAGCTGTTGGCATTTCATTAAGAAGCTGGCACCATTCCTTGAATCAGAATTAAATCTCTGTCCAGGGTAATGTAGTGCTGCCTGGGGAGTTTTATAAACAGCTAAAAAACAAGGGACACTAGGCATGGCTCACCCATCTGTTTAGAACTCTCCAAAGGTATCCACAATAATTTTTGTGAAAATGCTCAAAATCCCCAGTGGAAAGATAGAACCAGGTAAGCCTGGAATTCTTACAGTGAGTCACTTCTCATTTAAATCAGAGTAGAGGGCCTCACAGAACTCTCAGAGGTTATACCTATCAAGGGTTACTTTTTATCAGATTGTTAGCTGATCCCTCAGGTACTGAGGAGGGGAGAGTCAGGACAGAGAATGTGGAAAATTTGGACCATCTTAAAAACCCAGATGATTAGGGGTAGGCAGACAATTCAACACATATCTAGTAAGTGAGAACTTACTATGTTCCAGGCACTCTAAATACATAAACTCTGAATCCTCACAATAATCCTAGGAGATAAGGATGAGAAACATAACTTGCCCAGGGTCACACAGTTGTTTCTTAGATATGTATGCATGCCCTTAACTACTAGAAACTACAGAGGCTTGGTTTATTCATAAGCATAAAGTCCAAGGTCAGAGGTCACATCATTTAGAACTGGAGGAATCAAATGGGAACCTGGACAATCTAGCCCTTTTATCTCCCAAATGGTTCAGTGTAGGGCCAGGCAAACTCCACCCCTTGAAGTAGACTGTCCTAGGGTTTAAGGGGCCAGAGGCTGTTTAAGCAGGTCTAGTCTCCCATTGTCAGAAGTAGTGTTCCTTTTTGTTCTGTACACTGCCAGAGTAATGGTCTCTGAAAGGACTTGGGTCCCACTTAGCAAGTTCCAGTGTCCCTCGCAACTTCTGGACGGTTCTTCTCCTGGTGCTCTTCAGGATTCCTGCATCTTCTCTTCCTGAAGCCTGAGATCTGGGTCCTGGCAGGGAGATCTTTGGCTCAGACCTTGACATACACAGATAACTTGAAAAGGAGGAAGAAAGAAAGAAAGAAAGAAAGAAAGAAAGAAAGAAAGAAAGAAAGAAAGAAAGAAAGAGAAAGAAAGAAATTACTAACTGTAAGACTATATGGACAGATCATCTTATAATTTTGGAGTACAGAGTGTTAATGTCCTAAACCTCTTACAAATTAGTATCAAAAAGATACATAACCCAATTAAAAAAATGGTAAATGACTTGTACAAGTAATTCATTACAAAGAACCAATAAACATACAGATTCTTGACCTTACTCATAATAAAGGAAATACAAAATAAAAATGAAATACTATTTTTTGCCTATAGGGCCAAAATCATTTTTAATAATGCCTCCTATTTGTGAAGACACGAGCCATCAGTCACTCACACAGTATTGTTGTGAGAATAAAGTGGTACAGTGATTTGGCAATTTTGTTTATACATAGCACTGGTAATATCTGAGAGAATATATAAGAACATTGTTAGGCTCTGATGCTTCTGATAATTGGCCCTGAAGAAATTGGAGGAGAAATTGGAAGAACCATTTACCCTTAGGGACTTTTGAATTTCTTGAATTTCTTGAATTATTTCTACCATAGTCATGTATTGCTTTTATAATTTTAAAGAAAAAATTTATATTTCAAAAATAACAAAGAAACACCCTATATTCTCTCAGTCTATGTAGGATTCATTGTCCTCACCTTCCAGAATAAGAAATAGTGTCCAATGACGTATACACACTAATGCTTTTCTATGGATTTTCCTGTACAGATATCCCTCAAGATACTTCCCCTTCCTTAATAGTTGTCATTGGAAAAGACAATTCTTTATTTTTTTGTCAGTATGGGAACAACCAAGAGCCAGAGGCTCAATTTGAAGAGTAATGGGCAAAGTGGAAAGGTGGGAAGAGGCCAGGGCTATGGGCAGCAGTGGCTATTAAGAAGTGATGCTGTGTCATTGCTTCTCACATTAAAGCCCACAGATCGTTGTTGACTTGAGCATCTTCCTGATGGTACTTCCTGAGCCAGTCTGCGTATCCCTAATAACACCACCCTAAGGCTTATGTGTCCTTGTTTCCCCCGCAGCTGGCTGTATCGGATTCTACCTTCAGTTTCCCACAAGCCCTTTGAGTCCATTGACCAAGGCCATGTCACTCACAACTGGGATGAAGTTGATCCTGACCCTAACCAGGTAAAATGGTCCTGTGAATTGGTGCATACCAGGTATCCAAAGCCTTGAATATAAATATTTAGGTCAAACCTTGGTCTTTGATAAATTAGACACTTTGTAAAAAATAAATGCTAAAGTGTGTCTGTTCTTTTGCTCATACTTGGCTGGGAATTTTGGAATTGTTTGCTGGGAAAACTGGAATTCACATGCATGAATGAGTGTGTGTGTGTGTTTATATACCCAGTTTTCAGTAATGAGACAGACCCAGTGCTATAGCGGACTGAGCTCTGTTTTTGTTTTTTTACCTTTGAGAACTCTAGTATATTCCCATTGTCTCTGAGCTTGGGTACATGTCACTGATACCAGGTATATAATGCAGGAAGTAAAACGTACCTGGGTTTGCATCCCTGCTCCTCTACTTACTTGCTGGGTCTTTGAGCCATGGTATCTCACCTGTAAACTGGGGTGATCACAACATCTGCCATGCAGTGCTGTTGTGACAATTACATGAAAGAACAGGTATGAACATGCTTCACACAGTACATGCCTGGCACACAGGAGGCAAGACCCATGACTCTGATATAGCCATTTTGATATATTCACTTAAAGGCACCAGTGGTACATATAAATCTCGGGTTTTATATTCAGGTAAATTTGTTTTTTCATTTTATGTTATTTTAGGAGTGCCTGGATGTCTCAGTCAGTTAAGTGTCTGACTTGATTTCGGCTCAGGTCATAATCTCACAGTTTGGTTCAGTTCATGAGATTGAGCCCCACATGGGGCTCCGCCCTGACAGTGCAGAGCCTGCTTGGGATTCTCTCCCTCCCTCTTTCACTGCCCCTGTCTCTCTGTCTCTCTGTCTCTCTGTCTCTCTCTCTTTCTCTCCTTTCCACAGCCCTAGGAAATCTGTGACCTCCTCTTGGGTTACCAAGACATTATGTCTGTACCTACAAATCGCCTTCCCCTAAGTGCTTATATTTTTTGTAGAAAAAAAGCCAGAATAGCCATAGTTACTTTTGGTTTCCTGCTCTGCTCCAGCTTTTCCCTCATTATGGAAGTCTTAGGGAACTAAGTACCAGCTTGAATGCTACTCACCCTTCTCCAACAGGGACAGGAAGGGAGGCATTCGGAGTGGAAAACAAAATGTAAGTTAACAAAAGTTTAGCCATCTCACAGCCATTTTGCAACCAGGATATGTTATCTAAATAATTGACCCTTAAACTTGTGTGAAGTTTAATGCATGTAGCAAATATCCTCCCCATTCACCACGGGCCTATTTTTGCCTCTCAGCATATGGGAAAGGTCAGCCCCTGCTCCAACCCCCAACCCTGCAGACACAGTCCCCTGCCAAGACCCAAAGCCAGATTTTCCTCTCCTGCCCCTTCCCCCTTCCTCCAGCCAGGGCTCTTGTGCAGAACACAATTTGCACAACCAACGTGGGGTCCCTGTCTCCGTTTCCGCCTCGTCATTGAGTCTCACCTGGCCTCCTAATCCAATCCCATTTGACCACTTTCTCTCCCATCCTCAAGTTAGGAATGCATCTGGCAGATCATCCTCATTTAACCATTTACCTCACACATTTAACGATTTGGTTCACCCACTCATCTCAGAAAGGGCCAGAAATCATTCTAGCGAAAGTCACTGCTCATTTTCTGGGAATCTACTTGATTCCTCAATGGGTTACATCTCAAATTCTCTAATTTCTCTCTTAGAGTTACAATGGTCATGCTTGTTTGTTTTTGACCAATAAATAGACCTGATTACTTAATAATGGAACTCTATCTTCTGTTAGAAAATATAAAGGACAGGGGCACCTGGGTGGCTTGGTTGGGTAAGTGTCCGACTTCGGCTCAGGTCATGATCTCACGGTCCGTGAGTTCGAGCCCCACATCGGGCTCTGTGCTGACAGCTCAGAGCCTGGAGCCTGTTTCAGATTCTGTGTCTCCCTTTCTCTCTGCCCCTCCCCTGTTCATTCTCTGTCTCTCTGTGTCTCAAAAATAAATAAATGTTAAAAAAATTAAAAAAAAAAAAGAAAATATAAAGGACAGATACCTGTACTTTGGTAGGATTCCTGGTCAGGCTAAATAAATTAAGCATTTAATATACACTAGTTTGGGAAAGTTGAAAGGGTATTTGGGCCACAAGAGTTTCCCTATTCTTTTCTTCAGGCAACATAGGGAATAGCCAATTAAGTTTCTGACAGTTCTCTCAAGTAGAGCCAACTTTCATATCATACAAAGGAACAGGGTGGTTGTAGAATCAGCAAGTAAGACAAAAATTAAGGGCAAAATCCTTGAATTACCCATAAATTAAAGGATACATGGTTTCCTGTATGCCACCCCATATGGTCATTGTTATGTACACTAAATTTGAGAACAAACTACACTAAATTGAGTAAACTAAAAGAAGGATTATAGAAAAAGGCCATAGGTAAATGTTTGGGAATTCAAATCATGGGGCCTTTATGGTAACTGTCAAATAACTAGTGGTAAATAAGGAGGAGTGGGAAGTTTCAGTGCCCCTGCCTGCTCATATCATCCACACCAGTCATCAAAACCTCTAAAACCTTAATATGTCTTTATAGATTGGCTTATGGTTATTTTATATAGTTTATTAGGGGTTGGGTGTTAGGTTTTAAGCCTAACCTGAGGAAAATGTGACTATGATATGTAACATTCTCAGTAATATCTTTTTATTAGACATTATTATTTCTATAACTATGATACATTTTCTTTTTCTTTAAGTTTATTTATTTCAAGGGAGAGGGATAGAGAGTGAGGGAGGAGGAGGGTCAGAGACAGAGCGAGGCAGAGAAACCCAAGCAGGCTCCAAGCTGTCAGCACAGAGCCCAATGTGGGGCTCAAACTCATGAACCCGTGAGCTCATGACCTGAGCCAAAGTCAGACACTTAACTGACTGAGCCACCCAGGAGCCCCAATTATTGATACATTTTATTTAACATGAATACACCCCGTTATAGTGATTATTTTGTGGCACAGGTGGCTTATCTATGGAAGCTAACCGCATTCTGATAGAATTTTTCTGGTTTTGTCTTGTTAAAAACATAATATATACTTACAAAACTTCAAATGACGTAGAAATTAACAAAGTAAAAATGGAAGCCTCTCGTCATAGGTGAGCATCAAGTATGCCGTCTGTGTATATTATTTTATTGTTTTATAACTAGTTAGCACTTTGAGAGGGAAGTTGGAGGCAACTACATTAAAAAGTCTGAGTTAATGTAGAGGCATGAACAGTTTCTGCTTGCTTTGTAGTAGACACTCAATATGTATTTGTTTCCTCTCCCTTCTCTGTGTTTCTCATTCTAGCATCCCTTTGAACTTCTTCTTGAACTTGATACTTTTTCCCTGTTTTGAATTCCTTCAAACACATTCTGTATGGTGGCCACTGAATGACTTTCTTCTCCAGTATTTCCTCTTTTCCCATTTATGACCTGTGCTCACACACGGTGAGACAGCTGTGCCCCAGAACTCACCAGTGCCTCTCTGAGCACCAGCTCCATCAAGGTAGTGGTTTATCATCCTCTTGTTCATGACTTACCTCCCCTGCCATCCTACTTCCTTTGCCCTGATACACACATCCTAGCTGTTCATGCTGCATTGATCTTTTTGTCTTTTCATTTACACCTTCTTGACACGTTAATATCTCTTTCCAGTTACGCTTCATTAATAACCACAGCAATCTGCATTCATCACTTTTCCCATCTTATAACCTCTTCCAAATATGGACACTAGACTCATAAAGAAAGTCTGAGACAATTATAATTAGGTACCCATCTGACAGTCCTTTCCCATTTAAGTCTGTATTGTAGGTATGTCTTCACCTGTCACAGACCAAAATAAATAATTCATCAGCTTCACCAACTCCCCACATTAGTCATCTCTGGGAATTTGAAGACTTAAGAATTACCTAATTTTCCTCCAAGAGAGCATCGTGGGATATGCTATCATCACTGTCATTTTTGATACCTACCCAGGAAGATTGAGGACGATGTTCCTCAAACCTTTATTTTCCCTTAGCATCTATTTAATCAATTGTCTAAGAATTATTGCAAACTTTTTTTGAGTGTACTTAGATTCAACCTGTGGACATAACACATCCAATCCATTAATATCTCTCATAAGAAATATACCTAATTTTGTTCATCATGTACCTTCCTCTGACTTTGAGAATATCAGAATTTAACAAAGAAATCTGCATCCAATTTAACTGTGATTTTGCAGATTTCAATTCACATTCCTGAATCAACATTCCCCTTTAAAAATCAGAGTCCTTTAAAGTTTATCTTTCTTAATACTGCAGCCCTAACCTTTGGACTTTTAGAAAGCCAGACTGGAGCCAGTTAAGCCTCAGCTGAAGGAATAACTCTTAGTTCTCATCCAGTATAATTTGGACCAAGTGATAAACACCTCATAGCTAATTGAAGACCAAACCATAAAATTTCCTTTGCCTCCAAGACATGCAAATTACCAAAAATGTTTCCAAAACCTATACCCTCCCAGGGTATTTGCTGTTTAATTTGTTAAACTATTCAGATCTCACCATCCTAAAAGCCCCCTCTCTGCAAAAATGTCTTGGGTTTCCCACCTCTTTAAGTTTTTGACCAAGTCTCTCCTATTCACACCATATTTCTTGCACTTTATCACCCCCACTCACTCCTTAACCCTTTGCAGTTCAGCCTGCCCAGACCACTCGATTGAAACTACTTATATCATACATGTTATATTATATATTTTAAACAATAATGCACCCCCAGTAATATATTCAAAACCTATATAAAAGTGTTAATGCCCAATAATCGCATCAATGCAGAGTTAACCACTTCTAATGTTTTGGTTTCTTTCTTTTCAGTTTTTTGGTTTTGGTTTTGGTTTGGTTTTTGTTTTGTTTTGTTTTGGTTTGCCTTGGTTTTGGTGCATATATGTAAATAAGATCTGGGTCCTATGCAGCCAGAAACCAAAAGTAATTGAAAATAATTCCAATCTTCATTTGCTTCTCTGGAGAGCATTAAAGAATACCCAATATGTGACCTACAAGAACACTTGGTAAACTCCCCTTTCCCCAATTTCCCCAGACTCCAGCCCCCTCCACCCAGAGTCCTCTCTCAGCTACCGCTCCCCAAGCTCCTCAGCCCCACCCACCGCTGGTTCACAACTCTGGTCTTCCTCCCCTCCCTTTTGCCTCTGGAGCAAGAACGGACAGTGTAGGTCTCCACCCCCTTTCCTAGGAAACTCCCAGGAAAGATGGATCTGTATGATGAGGCTGCAGTTCACCAGACCCGAGAGGAGTGGGGATGGGCAAATCAATTTTCCAAAGGAGCAGGGAAGGGCAGAGGAAGGGCTGTAAATAATCTTGTATCAATGCTGTTTAAGAAATCAGTTATACAAACAAACAAAAAGCAGAAACAGGCCCATAAATACAGAGAACAAACTGATGGTTGCCAGAGGGGAAAGAGGTGGGGGAATGGGCAAAATGGGAAAGGGAGGAGCAGATATAGGCTCCTAATTATGAAATGAGTAAGTCACAGGGATAAAAGGCACAGCATGGGGAACATAGTCAATGGTATTGTAATAGTGTTGTATGGTGACAGATGGTAGCTACACTTGCAGCGAGCATAGCATAACACATAGACTTGACAAACCACTAGGTTTTACACCTGAAACTAATGTAACGTGTGTCAACTACACCTCAATTGAAAAAAATCAGCTACATATATATTAACTATAATGAAATCATGCTGTAATACAGTTTAACATTGTGTTTTTTTAATTTAAACATATTTTGTGCCTTTTCCCATGTCTTTTTAAACTCCTTGAGTATAGATAATTTTTTGAAATTATTTATTTATTTACTGAGAGAGAGAGAAAGAGAAAGAGAGTGTGAGCATGGGAGGTGCAAAGAGAGAGGGGCACAGAGGATCCAAAGAAGGCTTCGTGCTGCGTGCAGAGAGCCTGATGTAGGCAGGGCTCAAACCCATGAACTATGAGATCATGACCTGAGCCCAAGTCAGAAGCTCAACCAACTGAGCTGCCCCAAGTATAATTTTTTTAATTTTGTTTTTTAATATTTATTTATCTTTGAGAGAAAGACGACAGAGCACGAGCCAGGGAGGGGCAGAGACAGAGAGAGACACAGAATCTGAAGCAGGCTGCAGGCTCTGAGCTGTCAGCACAGAGCCCGACGCGGGGCTCGAACTCACAAACCATGAGATCATGACCTGAACTTAACTGACCTTAGTTGGACGCTTAACTGATTGAGCCACCCAGGTACCCCTAGATAATTTTTAATGTGGCATCATAATCCAATGTATGTTTATAATTCCTCTATTGTCAGATAGAGTGTTTCCATTTTTTCTATTATAATCATTATGGCTAAGTACAATCCTCATCTCCTCAATGTCCCGAGCCGAAAACAGTTGTCTTCCCTCTTTTCTTCCTGTACAGGCTTCCAAGATAGGCAGTTAAGAGCCCTAATTTACTATCATATCTTTCAAATCCTCCACTTTCTTTAATATCCCCTACATACCAGCCATATTGGAACATCTGCCATTTCAGGGCAATACCCTAAGTTTTTCTTCTGTAGTGCTTTATGCTCTTTCATCTACCTGCAATTTTCTTTTTCCCTCACAAATATTCACTCATCCAAATCCCACTCATAATTTAAGACTCATCTTAAATACCACTTCCTTCATTTATCCCTTTCAATATTTCCCAGAGTATTTGAGAATAGGATCTATGTCTCCATCATCTTCATATGACCTGAAGTGTTCAGCACATGCCTTATTCCAAATAGTAGAATCACAAGCATTTATTGACTTGACTCCCTGATAGTTCAGATCCCATCATCCTATAAACAGACTAGATTACATTTTCCTAAATTCACTTACTTGTGTTTACCAATATTACAGTGCACTTTGCTCCCTTCAGCCCTTTGGGACAGCTTGCTGGCTCTTTTTAGAGTACATCTGCATCAGCTTACATTTCACTCCTTGGAAAAATGTTGGAGCTTTCTGAAAACCAGATTATTTCATTGTGCATATCTTTTATTTCCCATGTATAAGAATGTTAAATAGACTCTGTGTTAGGAAACATCTTTGAGTGAACATTCCTGTTTATATTTCTCTTCCAAAGTCATTTCTACTTACCTATTTCCTTATTTTCCTATCAGAAAGTGCCCACACTTCCAGGGTCTTCTGTAATAGATTCCCTAAGGGCAGAGACTGTCATGTTTATCTCCAGCACCTAGCATAAAACCTGACACACAGAGAGGTCCAATCAGTCATTTGATTGAATTAATATAAGGGGCTTGAACAATAACACTGACACCACAGGACCTTAGCAAGTTTTGGGTCCCAGGAGTCAGATGGCCCAGGGCAACTTAGCACTGAAGGAGCAGTAAATAAGGGTGAGATTGGAAGACCAAGTCTAAGACCATTAAAGGAAGGCAAACCCTGAATTCAGGAGCCAAGCAGAGCACGAATAGTTTGGGAAGCAAATCAAGATAGTCTGAGATTAAAGGGCTCAGGGTATAGGTTACTAAGAGAGACTGAATGTTGGTATCCATTCTTAGCAGAGAAAACTTCTCTAAACCACCAATTCTTTCATTTCTAAAATAGAGATGACAATCATAGGTGTCTCAGAAGGTTGTTGTGAGAATTAAATGTCATCCAACAAATATTAATTGAGTGACTACTATGTTTCCTGCTCTATATGAGGTGCTGAGTAATGGATATAATGCTCTTAGTTTTACACTCAAGGGCAAGGTCAAATGGGAATCCAGGTTTCTATTTATGAAAAAAATGTCAGTCAAATCTCATGAAGTCTCATCATTTTTGTGGCCTCACGAAAGACTTTGGAAAGTCTAAATAAAGTATAGTGACTTGAATCCTCCTTACCTGAGCTCTTGCCTATTATCTCAGAGAACTCCAGTGGGCCATTCAAAGCCTGATTGTTCTCCACATAAATCATGTTGGCTTTTCTCTTAAATTACTAGATTTGCTGAAGAATTCAGTGAGCCACTGTTTTATTTTATTTACCCCACACACAAATACACACACCTTCCCTACTCTGGACTAAAACTCACTGTAGAGTAATAGCCCAGGCCTCTCCTAGCCCATACCTACTGGTAATAATTGCTTATACACTGTGATCACTCTGTATCTACAAGTTACTCCAAAATTCTTACATAGACGGTATAGACTTCTAAAGATATGTCTACCTCTAGTCAGCTATTGTTGTTGAGAATATCTAACTCATCCAATCTAATTGAGTCCCAGGCAATTTTGGAGGAAATTTCAGTAAATAAAAGAATCTTAGTGTTGAAAGTGATATTCAGACATTCTAATCCAGTCCAACTCCTGATCTTCTGACTCTGGAAACATTGAGGCCAATTCTCTAATTTTCTTTTCATTCTTGAGTATGCATTTCAAATTTTGATCACTAAATGTTGCCACTAATTCTCTGTTTTTCTCCTTTGGTGACCTTAAAAAATATTTAATTCTGGGGTGCTTAGTCACTCAGTCGGTTAAGTATCTGACTCTTGATTTCAGTTCAGGTCATGATCTCACAGTCGTGAGATCAAGCACCACATCAGGCTCTGTGCTGACAGTGCTGAGACTGCTTGGGATTCTGTCTCTCTACCCCTCCCTCACTCATGCTCTCTCTCTTTCTGTTTCTCTCTCTCTCTTTCTCAAAATAAATAAACTTAAAAGGCATCCATTTTTTAATGTCTAATTCTAAATTTTTAATTCCCTTGAAGATGCTTTTCAAATTATTTCTAACCATCTCATTTCTAGTAAGTAAAAGTTTATTTTCCAATGCAATTTGGAGAATACAGTACAAAATATGTGGAGCAATGTTAGAACTGAAAGGAGAAATGGATAAATTCACAATTACAGTTATAAGCTTCCACATCTCTTTCTCAACAATTGATAGAACAACTAGACAGAAAATCAGAAAGGATATGGAAGAACTGAGGATTTCTCACACATATAAAAATTGACTTACATTCTAGAAAAACATCTTTGGACTTTTAGAAATGTTTGCCAATTTACTAACTATTGCCTGAATATCATTTGACCCAAGTAATCTTACAAATTTGCTTTAGTCTTATTCTTTGACATTTTGGCAATGTTCTTAGTGCCTTATATTTATTTATTCATAGATTCAATCATTCAACAGAAATTTATTAATATCCTCTATAGTCAAGACATTGCATTGGGTACTATAATTGATTTTCACTGTTTTTGAAAAGTTTAACAATTAAATTCTGGGGGGGGGGTTATTTAGCAATAATATATAGTAGAATAAAATTATTAAAAAATTTATGGGACTAAATCAATTAACAAGCACTCTTTATCACTTTCAGAAGCTCCTCTATGAAGAGAATTCTGGAATTATAGTTTCCTCTAGCACCCCACTGTTATATGCAAGAAGAGATACAAAATCCAGAAAGAGAAAATTACTTGACTGAGGCCACAGAATAAATGGAAACAGAGGCAGTAGCAGGATCCAGGTCTCCTCGCTGGCTCAGCCCAATGCACAGCCCCCTTGGGCTGGCCTTGGATCAGTGGGTTATTTTTCCACACCATGGAATTAAGCTCAACATCTAGCTTTAGCAAGAGATATTTCTACCCTCCACTTCATGGGTTCTTCCCGTTTATCCTCTCCCCAAATCTCCCTCCTCGCATTCAACAACATATTATACTGAAGCTCCTGACACAAATCTCTAGCCTGAAGATCAAAAGCTTCTTCTTGTTGGCACTGGGTTTATCAGAACCAGCTTGAGCTTTTATTATCCTTCATAATACATTGAATATAGACCCTGTGCAATCTACTGCCATCAGACTCAGCAGATAAATTACTTCTTTCCCATACCATCTCTATCATTTGAAGGGTATTATTTTGTGCATTAGAGAAGGTTCTTCAAGGTAGTATGAAGGAAGTAGTTCCTCATCTAGTATGTGGGTCCTGTTGAAGCCATGCTCCGCACATCATCATACAGGTGCCTTTACACCTGCCTCCCCCAGCTCTCTCCTCATGACTTGAGAGCTGATATGCTACAGAAAACTGAAAAACTGACCAGCACAAACCACCCAACCAACTTCTCAACCTCTCTGGTTCAGTTTTTCCCACTCACAAAAGACAAACCTCTTCTTTAGGGGTCAGGATTTTATTTCTACCCACAACAGGTATTTCAATTTCAGTAAGATCTACAAAGGTGTTGTTTCAGTGCAACAAATAAGACAGTTCTCCTATTACTGGAATTTCTTCTCTCTCTCCTTTCTCTTCCCTTCTTTTTTCTTTCTTTCTTTCTTTCTTTCTTTCTTTCTTTCTTTCTTTCTTTCTTTCTCCTTTTTTCTCTTATTTATTTCTCTTGCTCTTTTTTCTTTTTTGTAACGTTTATTTATTTATTTATTTATTTATTTTTCAATATATGAAATTTATTGTCAAATTGGTTTCCATACAACACCCACTGCTCATCCCAAAAGGTGCCCTCCTCAATACCCATCCCCAACCCTCCCCTCCCTCCCACCCCCCATCAACCCTCAGTTTCTTCTCAGTTTTTAAGAGTCTCTTATGCTTTGGCTCTCTCCCACTCTAGCCTCTTTTTTTTTTTCCTTCCCCTCCCCCATGGGTTTCTGTTAAGTTTCTCAGGGTCCACATAAGAGTGAAACCATATGGTATCTGTCTTTCTCTGTATGGCTTATTTCACTTAGTATCACACTCTCTGGTTCCATCCACGTTGCTACAAAGGGCCATAGTTCGTTCTTTCTCATTGCCATGTAGTACTCCATTGTGTATATAAACCACAATTTCTTTATCTATTCATCAGTTGATGGACATTTAGGCTCTTTCCATAATTTGGCTATTGTTGAGGGTGCTGCTATAAACATTGGGGTACAAGTGCCCCTATGCAACAGTACTCCTGTATCCCTTGGGTAAATTCCTAGCAGTGCTATTGCTGGGTCATAGGGTAGGTCTATTTTTAATTTTCTGAGGAACCTCCACACTGTTTTCCAGAGTGGCTGCACCAGTTTGCATTCCCACCAACAGTGCAAGAGGGTTCCCGTTTCTCCACATCCTCTCCAGCATCTATAGTCTCCTGATTTGTTCATTTTGGCCACTCTGACTGGTGTGAGGTGATATCTGAGTGTGGTTTTGATTTGTATTTCCCTGATGAGGAGCGACGTTGAGCATCTTTTCATGTGCCTGTTGGCCATCCGGATGTCTTCTTTAGAGAAGTGTCTATTCATGTTTTCTGCCCATTTCTTCACCGGGTTATTTGTTTTTCGGGTGTGGAGTTTGGTGAGCTCTTTATAGATTTTGGATACTAGCCCTTTGTCCGATATGTCATTTCCAAATATCTTTTCCCATTCCGTTGGTTGCGTTTTAATTTTGTTGGTTGTTTCCTTTGCTGTGCAGAAGCTTTTAATCTTCATAAGGTCCCAGTAATTCATTTTTGCTTTTAATTCCCTTGCCTTTGGGGATGTGTCGAGTAAGAGATTGCTACGGCTGAGGTCAGAGAGGTCTTTTCCTGCTTTCTCCTCTAGGGTTTTGATGGTTTCCTGTCTCACATTCAGGTCCTTTATCCATTTTGAGTTTATTTTTGTGAATGGTGTGAGAAAGTGGTCTAGTTTCAACCTTCTGCATGTTGCTGTCCAGTTCTCCCAGCACCATTTGTTAAAGAGACTGTCTTTTTTCCATTGGATGTTCTTTCCTGCTTTGTCAAAGATTAGTTGGCCATACGTTTGTGGGTCTAGTTCTGGGGTTTCTATTCTATTCCATTGGTCTATGTGTCTGTTTTTGTGCCAATACCATGCTGTGTTGATGATTACAGATTTGTAGTAGAGGCTAAAGTCTGGGATTGTGATGCCTCCTGCTTTGGTCTTCTTCTTCAAAATTACTTTGGCTATTCGGGGCCTTTTGTTGTTCCATATGAATTTTAGAATTGCTTGTTCTAGTTTCGAGAAGAATGCTGGTGCAATTTTTATCGGGATTGCATTGAATGTGTAGATAGCTTTGGGTAGTATTGACATTTTGACAATATTTATTCTTCCAATCCATGAGCAGGGAATGTCTTTCCATTTCTTTATATCTTCTTCAATTACCTTCATAAGCTTTCTATAGTTTTCAGCATACAGATCTTTTACATCTTTGGTTAGGTTTATTCCTAGGTATTTTATGCTTCTTGGTGCAATTGTGAATGGGATCAGTTTCTTTATTTGTCTTTTTGTTGCTTCATTGTTAGTGTATAAGAATGCAACTGATTTCTGTACATTGGTTTTGTATCCGGCAACTTTGCTGAATTCATGTATCAGTTCTAGCAGACTTTTGGTGGAGTCTATCGGATTTTCCATGTAGAATATCATGCCATCTGCAAAAAGCGAAAGCTTGACTTCATCTTTGCCAATTTTGATGCCTTTGATTTCCTTTTGTTGTCTGATTGCTGATGCTAGCACTTCCAACACTATGTTAAACAACAGCGGTGAGAGTGGGCATCCCTGTCGTGTTCCTGATCTCAGGGAAAAAGCTCTCAGTTTTTCCCCATTGAGGATGATGTTAGCTGTGGGCTTTTCATAAATGGCTTTGATGATGTTTAAGTATGTTCCTTCTATCCCGACTTTCTCAAGGGTTTTTATTAAGAAAGGGTGCTGAATTTTGTCAAAGGCCTTTTCTGCATCGATTGACAGGATCATATGGTTCTTATGTTTTCTTTTATTAATGTGATGTATCACGTTGATTGATTTGCAAATGTTGAACCAGCCCTGCATCCCAGGAGTGAATCCCACTTGATCATGGTGAATAATTCTTTTTATATGCTCTTGAATTCGATTTGCTAGTATCTTATTGAGAATTTTTGCATCCATATTCATCAGGGATATTGGCCTATAGTTCTCTTTTTTTTTACTGGGTCTCTGTCTGGTTTAGGAATCAAAGTAATACTGGCTTCATAGAATGAGTCTGGAAGTTTTCCTTCCCTTTGTATTTCTTGGAACAGCTTGAGAAGGATAGGTATTATCTCTGCTGTTCTGGTAGAACTCCCCTGGGAAGCCATCTGGTCCTGGACTCTTTTATTTGTTGGGAGATTTTTGATAACCGATTCAATTTCTTTGCTGGTTATGGGTCTGTTCAAGCTTTCTATTTCCTCCTGATTGAGTTTTGGAAGAGTGTGGGTGTTTAGGAATTTGTCCATTTCTTCCAGGTTGTCCAATTTGTTGGCATATAATTTTTCATAGTATTCCCTGATAATTGCTTGTATTTCTGATGGATTGGTTGTAATAATTCCATTTTCATTCATGATTTTATCTGTTTGAGTCATCTCCCTTTTCTTTTTGAGAAGCCTGGCTAGAGGTTTGTCAATCTTGTTTATTTTTTCAAAAAACCAATTCTTGGTTTCGTTGATCTGCTCTACAGTTTTTTTAGATTCTATATTGTTTATTTCTGCTCTGATCCTTATTATTTCTCTCCTTCTGCTGGGTTTAGGCTGCCTTTGCTGTTCTGCTTCTATTTCCTTTAGGTGTGCTGTTAGATTTTGTATTTGGGATTTTTCTTGTTTCTTGAGATAGACCTGGATTGCAATGTATTTTCCTCTCAGGACTGCCTTTGCTGCGTCCCAAAGCATTTGGATTGTTGTATTTTCATTTTCGTTTGTTTCCATATATTTTTTAATTTCTTCTCTAATTGCCTGGTTGACCCACTCATTCTTTAGTAGGGTGTTCTTTCACCTCCATGCTTTTGGAGGTTTTCCAGACTTTTTCCTGTGGTTGATTTCAAGCTTCATCGCATTGTGATCTGAAAGTATGCATGGTATAATTTCAATTCTTGTATATTATGAAGGGCTGTTTTGTGACCCAGTATATGATCTATCTTGGAGAATGTTCCATGTGCACTCAAGAAGAAAGTATATTCTTTCTGTTGCTTTGGGATGCAGAGTTCTCAGTATATCTGTCAACTCCATCTGATCCAATGTATCATTCAGGGCCCTTGTTTCTTTATTGACCATGTGTCTAGATGACCTATCCATTTCTGTAAGTGGAGTGTTAAAGTCCCCTGCAATTACCACATTCTTATCAATAAGGTTGCTTGTGTTTGTGAGTGATTGTTTTATATATTTGGGGGCTCCGGTATTCGGCGCATAGACATTTATAATTGTTAGCTCTTCCTGATGGATAGACCCTGTAATTATTATATAATGCCCTTCTTCATCTCTTGTTACAGCCTTTAATTTAAAGTCTAGTTTGTCTGATATAAGTATGGCTACTCCAGCTTTCTTTTGACTTCCAGTAGCATGATGAATAGTTCTCCATCCCCTCACTCTGAATCTAAAGGTGTCCTCGGATCTAAAATGAGTCTCTTTCAGACAGCAAATAGATGGGTCTTGTTTTTTTATCCATTCTGATACCCTATGTCTTTTGGTTGGCGCATTTAATCCATTTACATTCAGTGTTATTATAGAAAGATACGGGTTTAGAGTCATTGTGATGTCTATATGTTTTATGCTTGTAGCGATGTCTCTGGTACTTTGTCTCACAGGATCCCCCTTAGGATCTCTTGTAGGGCTGGTTTAGTGGTGACAAATTCCTTCAGTTTTTGTTTGTTTGGGAAGACCTTTATCTCTCCTTCTATTCTAAATGACAGACTTGCTGGATAAAGGATTCTCGGCTGCATAATTTTTCTGTTCAGCACATTAAAGATCTCGTGCCAATCCTTTCTGGCCTGCCAAGTTTCAAAAGAGAGATCCGTCACGAGTCTTATAGGTCTCCCTTTATATGTTAGGGCACATTTACCCCTTGCTGCTTTCAGAATTTTCTCTTTATCCTTGTATTTTGCCAGTTTCACTATGATATGTCGTGCAGAAGATCGATTCAAGTTACGTCTGAAGGGAGTTCTCTGTTCTTGCTCTTTTTTCTTAGGTGTATAAATCCTTATATTATTTAAACATTCTTGCTGTTTGGTAGCTGGCATGTTACTGCCACATCTGGCCCAAGTACCACAATTTAGTTGACTGATTAATTGGTTGATTGGTTGACTTAGTGGACTTTTCTGAACATGACGCTTGGTTCAGCAATATGAGAATCACAGAATCTCTGGCTGGGTGTGCCAATTCTTAAACTGTAGCTGCCGCATTAGAAGAGCTTTTATAAAATACTGAACAGATTCTGATCTAATTTGGTCTTGGGTCTCAAAGACCTTCTGGGTGACTTATGGGTAAGCAGGTTTAGAATCTCTGGATAGGTCTAAAGGTTACCCAGGCAATCATTGATCTGATGGTTAAATCCCTTCCATTGGGAAATCTGAAATGATAACTCTTCTTGAGACAAAGATGCTCAGTAGTCTAATCTTCCAGACAATCTTCCTGGGTTTACAAACTCTGCACACTGCTACTATAGAGGGAAGCAGCATGTAGTGGTTAGTAGTAGATCAGAACCTCCTCTCAAAAAACTAGCACAGCTTAGCTGTGGCCCTTCCTAATGTCAGGGGACTATCCTCCCAGGTCAGTGGTTTTCAACCAGGGGAAATTTGTCCCCCAGATGACATGTGACAACATACGGAGACATTTTTGGTTGCTACAACTTGGGGGACTGCTACTGGCATCTAGTGAGTAGCAGTCAGGGATGCGGCCACACATCCCACACTACATAGGACAGCCTCCCACAACAAGGAATTATCCAATACAAAGTGTCAGTAGTGCCAAGGTTGAGAAACCCTCTCCTAGATCCTTGCTCTCAGGTTCTCCCTCCTGCCCCAGAAAACATCATCTTTAAAGGAATCCGTCCTAAACCTTTTCCTTCTTTCTGAGACATGATTTCAACAATGTCTTTCAAATCAACATTTTACAACCTTTTTAAGTAGTCCCCAAATGAGATAATTCTGCTTTGCTTTTAAAAAATAAAGACTCCTGCCCAACTGTGTATGTCAGAGAGACAGAATAATCCCAGTGCCAACTTTTCCACTTGCTGCTTCCTTTCCCACTTGGCTGCCTTTCTGAAATACAAAATGAGCTGAGCCTCATGACCAAGCAGAGGCCCTGCCTCACCTGCATTGACCAGGTGCCACAGCCAGTGGAGCCAGCCATCGGGACACAGGTCACCCCATGCAATGTCCTGAGGCTCCTCAGTTTATCCGCTGCCAGCCTGGCTAGGTCAGGCTTTGCAAATTGATTAATAAGTGCTGGGCCAACACTTCTAGTAGGTCCTAGACCTGCTGATTTTTCTCCCCAACTTCCTTAGATCATTTCATTATTAAATTAAAGATTGTTGTGATTTAAACTGAACTGTCAGGCAGCCTGGAGACAAACGTGGGGTTTGGTGAAGAAATTGAACCTTGGTGCTGCATTTACTAAATCCAGCCTCAGTTGGGTGCTTTCTCTTTCTCTTAAAGAAGTAATTCAAACCTCCCAGGGCTGGAAGTAGAAGCAGAACCTTCCCCTGCAGTGTCAGGAGCCCACACAGAGAGGCTGGCATGCCAGGAAAGGAAGCCGATTATAAATAGCAGAAAAAGCAGCATCAGTCAAAACTCACTGATGTGCCTGAGAAAAATGTTAAGGGAAACAAACAGCTTCTGAAATAAGAAGCAATGATCTTTTTTTATTTTTTTTTTAAATTTGAAGTGCTAAAGAATGAAAACAATATATATACATATAGGTTAAACACACATACACACACATACTGCAGACACACAGAGAACCCAACTGAGACCCTTTAGGAAATAATGGGTAATTATTAATTGTAAAAGAACAAAATTACAAGTAGTCAGAGCCACACAGAAGAAACAGCTGTCCTTTCTCTGTGTAGTCGGTGCTATTTGTTTAGAAAGTCTATGGTTTCCCCTTCTAAAATAATTTTCCTGTTATGTGTATCTTTTTTCCAGCTTCGATGGAAACCATTTGAGATTCCAAAAACGTCTCAGAAGAAAGTGGACTTTGTGAGTGTAAGTCAACAGCATCCACACCTGCCCTCTGCTCTTTCTTCCCCAGTGAGTGATCCAGCCATCTTCAGGCTGAATGCCAAGCGGAAGCAGACTTAGAGGCAGGCAGCAGAGACAGAACCACCTGCCTCTGTTTTCAGGTCTGGCCGAGCGATGTCTTACTTAGGCACCATATGGCCCCTGACACCAAAGGGCACTGGTAAGCTATTTACAACATCTCTGAATGGCCAGTGGAAATTGAGCATTGACCTACCTGAGCTTTTTTGTTTTTGGCTAGAAAAGGGTTCTTAGCCTTTTTCCCCCCATGGACTCCTTTAATAGTCTGGCAAATCTTGTATTTTTAAATGCATAAAATAAATTCCATAAAATTACAAAGAAGCTGATTATATTGAAATACAATGATTAACATATTAAAATAACAAATTTGGTTTGGTTTATAGTAACATATATGCTTCCTTATTAATGCACTACATCACAAGATCTATGAAAATATCTAATAACTATGGTTGTTAGAAGTATGAACATAAATGATACTCTGGAATAGCCATAATAACTATAATGTGATATAAAGAACCCATGATTTCTATCAGTGGAAAGGTTACAGGCACTTCTAATATTTCTGTGGGTTTTTGCTTACATTCATATTAATTGAAGCAAATGATACATTTCAGAGATTAGTCAAAATAAATATATGATTTTGTCCCCATCCAAGTTCATGAACTTTCTGAAATGGACCCTTGGGCTAGAATAGCATCAACTCAGGTCGACAACTTTAGTTAATGCAATGCTGGTCACAAGTTCTGCTTGGTAGTTATAAGGGCTGGGAGTATTGGAACACTTGTGCTCAGAGCAAACATTGTAGGGGAGAAGGAAGGGAGCTACAATGAGGAGGGGCTCAAAGAAGCCAGTGGAGGCCTTTGCAGACCAACCTCAGCCAATGGCTTACTTAGGGAGAGTCCAGGTGCCCAGCCATAAGCCAAATTTTCTGGATCATGCAAATTCCTTGTCTATATTCAATGCTCCAAGCTCTGTGTAGACTCATCTAAATAGACCCCAAACTGGCAAACTGAGTTAAAATACAAAAATAAATCCCCCACTGTGGGTGAATTGTGGATATCTGAAGGAGCAGACCTCCCTCCTTTCAGGCTTCTCATCTGCAGGTTGGGGCTGAGAGTTTTGAGAAGACCCAGGTGTTAAGGTTTCTTGGACTGTGGATTATCAGCAGAGAGGATTACAGTTGGTCAGAATGCTTCCACTTTCCTGTTCTGGAAAAAATAGGGCTGACCCTATGTATAAGCACGGGGCTGCCTACATGGTAAGGTGTATTTGGGGAACATGATGTGGCAACCTTCCTCCCTAGGCCTCCTAGGTGCCTAGTTTTACCTCCAAAAGAAACTCTCCTCTAGGTTGATCTTAAGCACAAAACTGATAAAATGCCAAGTAAAGTGATCTTAGCCACTGAGACAGTCCAAATCTAGGGCCATGGCTGGCAAATAGGGTTAGCCACCACCTACTAAACATAAACAGTAAATATCAGGCTCCCCAGAGGCAGGCTGGACCCCAAATGTCTCACTTGTCCCACAGGGCAGACCCTGGTAAAACCTTGCCACATGTCTCTCAGGGACCAGGAGGAGGGCTGGCGTCTTGGACAATACTCACATTCACCCCTCCTTCTCCTGTGGTCTCTCCCAGGGCCTGCACACCTTGTGTGGAGCTGGAGACATAAAGTCTAACAATGGGCTTGCCATCCATATTTTCCTGTGTAACACCTCCATGGGGAACAGGTAAGTGGCTCAGTACTGGGGCAGAACATCCCCATTCCCTAAGAGCTATTGGTGAGAGGGTGAAAGCCAGGTTGTTGTTTTATGTTATTGTTTTTTCCCCAGAGCAACATTGATATACATTAATTAATAAAAATAAGTGAGGGCTTCAAACTTGACTGACTCCTGTAACATAAACAAAAATGTCACATAACAATATAAATAGAAAACAGACGATGGGCATTGGGAAGGTGGAGTAGTCCAAGAGGCATTTTGACTTTAACCAGGTTTGGGTCAGAATATCTCTAATTTCTTAAAGTTCCCCAGGACTGTTTTTGAGGCCAAAGTCATACTGCATGAGAAGCCATTAAGGGCCACAAGTTGGTGGTAGGTCAGGCTGACAGACTTTGGCTTCAGGTAATAATTGTGCAAACTTAACATTCCTCAATAGAGGAGCTTACATTTTTGAACCAGAAAAATATATAAATGGCATTCTGCCTTTTCTTGGGGAAGCAGAATCTCATGGCAGTTTTGCACTCTACCTCTGGAACCAGAATGTTACATCCAAACCCAATTCCACTCTTCCTAGCTGAGTAATCTTGGGCAAGTCATTTAAATTCTCTGAGCCATGACAAAGCACTGAAGATGTACCTTTGGGTCCAGCCTCACATCATTCCACCTTCTCTCTTTTCACTTGAGCCACAGTAGTCTTCATACAGTTCTTTCAACCTGCCATGTGTTCTCCTGCCTCACAGCATTTATTTGCATGTGCTGTTGTTTCTGTCTGGAATGTTCTCCCCACTCCCCAAACTCTTGCCTAGATAATTCCTCCAAATCTCAGGTCAAATATCTCTTCTTCAGGGAAGCTTTTGCTGACCCCTCCCATTGGAACAGGTTCATTTTTCTTCCATTCTCCTGAACTTGACTTTCATAGTGCCATGACAGTTTATGATGATATTCTATAATTATTTGATTGCTATCTGACTTCCTACTGTAAGCTTCCTGACTATAAGCTGCATGAGTGCAGAGATTGGGTCATTTTACTCACCAGTTTATACCCAGTACTGAGCCTGGCACATGGTGGGTAGTAAACAATTTTGTGGTGTGAGTTAATTTGTCTGAACATTGTTAAAACTGAAAAATCACAGGAATTATTCTTTATGTTTCAGATGTTTTTACAATTCAGATGGGGACTTCTTGATTGGTAAGTTCTGAAGATTTCACTGTGAACTGGTCCCCAATCACAAGCTACTTTTCTATTTTATACATATTATTTTCCTTTATCCTTCAGTCTGTCTTATGTAGTCCAATCTGCAGACTGAGGTCTAGAGGTCATTGGTGGTCTGGAACAGATTCCTGGTGTACCTCAAAGCCCCTGCTCTATTCCATAGTCTCTCTGCCTTTGCCTATCTCTGCTGGGCCTTTATAACATGGGAGATCTGGCAACTGAAAGGAAATAAAGAGTAATACCAACCTGTGATTAATTTACTAAGATAACTCTATTTGCCTTCAAACCCACTCAATAATATACCATCTGTTATCGATATCTGCAGTTTAAATAGAAATTTTCATGATGCCATCTAAAACAGAATGTCTGTTAGAGATTTCTTTGGTCTGCCTATTCTATTTGATGGTTTCAGTATTGATATTTTGAAGTCAACATTTTGGTGTAGACATTAGATATGCAAATGCCAGAGTCTTGCTGGAGCTACCAGAAATGAGTGGTTTTCCATCCTATTTCTGCTGCCCTTTTTGGTCAATCCACAAAACTGTGCGTATACAAACTCTTTTCCTGGCAACCAAGAGTAAACAGAGTCAACTTTTTTCTTTCACTTTCTTCTAGGTAGTAAAATTCCTAACCTAAGTTGTCAGAATATCCATTTCCCTCCATGAGACTCAATAAAGCTCTTTTCTTTTGGAATGAAAAATCAAATGCAGCCCTTAACCCTTTTGCTCTTCATGAAGTTGTCCTCACATGGGAAGAATTGCTCACTGCTGCCTTGTCTTTTTTGTTAGTTCCCCAGAAAGGGAAACTTCTCATTTACACTGAGTTTGGCAAGATGCTTGTGCAGCCCAATGAGATCTGCGTCATTCAGGTTGGTGATGTGTCCCCTCTCCCTTGCCTCTCCCTAATTTGGGAGCAATCAGATGTTGCAGCTGCTGTTATTTCCAACTCTAAAATTTCTTGGTGGATTGTGTCTAAGCAAGGAGAGGGAGTTTTAGTCACGCAGAAGGCTCTTGTGCCGAAGGGTTAGCAGGCTTGGGTGCCTGGTTTGTTTTAAAATAAGACACCATCACAAAGCAAAGAGCATTGTCAATTTGCTTTCCGAAATACTTATATATACTTTAGACAGGGTTCTGTTCACATGGATTGGGGGAGGGGGTGCAGTGAAGATTAATTTCTTAAAAATGTGGCTATATAAGAGCACTGGGATCTCTGAGTCCAATGAGAGATTAGATTAGAATTGGTTTGGGTCATAGATGTGATTAGGAGTTATACTTTTCCTTTTTTGTTTGTCTGTTTTGTTTTAAGTAATTATTTATTTATTTTTAATTTTTTAAAAGTTTTTATTTATTTTTGAGAGAGAAAGAGCATGCGCAAGTGGGGGGAGGGGCAGAGAGAAAGGGTCTAAAGCATCTAAAGTGAGCTTCACGTGGACAGCAGAGTCCGATGCCGGGCTCATACTCAGGAACCATGAGGTCATGGCCTGAGCCGAAGGTAGATGCTTAACTGACTGAGCCACCCAGACGCCCTAAATTTTTCGTTTTAACTCATCTTTGAGCTGGTCACCTCTCAAACATACCTCAACAGACTATAGCTGTACTTTTTGCATGTGGGGCTGGCTGTGGCTCTGGGGCGTCTTCTTTATAGCTACAGGTATGATTTGGGAGTGCTCACCAGTGTCTGCTTCCCATTCCAGAGAGGAATGCGGTTCAGCATAGATGTCTTCGAGGAGACCAGGGGCTACATCCTGGAGGTCTACGGCGTCCACTTTGAGTTGCCTGACCTGGGACCAATTGGTAAATCTTCACTACAAGCTTTTAGGCTCCCTTGAGAGATAGGACAGATAATCTCATGAGAGTGACACACCCTTCTCCCCTCATTATCTCACTCAAATTTCAACTTTCCTCTCCAGACAACTTCTCTAGACCAAGTGTAGTTGAGAAGTTCAGAAACCTATTAGAACTCCCTAAGCAACCCCAAATATTTTTTTCAGACCTCTAAGTTCAGGGATTCGGTGTCATGGCCGACCCAACTGATGAAATAAAATCATTAATTAGTTCATCGGTATATCAATCCATCAGCTAGTCTTGGCTCTTGTGTTGTGCTGAGGGTACTGACAGGAATCTCATCAAGGGTAACACAAGCCTTTTCCCATAAAATACATACATAAAAGTGAACAACCAAAGCCAACATGTTCTAAATCTCTCTCTCTAGAGTAGTATATAGACCGTTGAAGAGCAGACAATGTAAAATAGATTTCTGGTTATACAGTGTATATCCTGAAGGATGTAGAAGTTTGGGTTACTGGGGGGCCAAGTCACCAGGAACAGCTTTACAGAAGACATGAGATTTGATTAATCCTTGACGAAGAGTTGAGGAAAAATAAAAGGAAAGGGAACAGCTTAAGCAAAAACATACATGTGGGAATGAGCTTTGTGAATAGGAGGGAGATCATCTTCTTAAGTCAAGAGGGTGTGTGTAGACGATAAAGTAGAGAAAAGCTATAACAAGGGCTATACTCCTATGGAAAGTGGACACAGGCTGAAGTGCGGATAGTCTATAAACTTCACATTCCTACTCATCACATTCCACAAAATCTACACAGTTAACTCAGAGTTATGAAGGAGCTAGAAACCACAGCCTCTATGAGGCAGATTAAAACTTTCAAAAGTGAATCAAGGTCCCCACCCCCGATTCTTCTGGCAAACTGGAGGCAGAAGATGCAGGAGAGAAGTGAAGGTGGTAGGAGTTGTTCTCAAAACATCTCTTGGAGTGAAAGGAGTGGCTTGGAAAATGGGCCCTTGGTTTCATCTTTGGCATGTTTGCTGAAGGTGGTGGCCACACCTCCCAGTTCTTCCTTTCCTTGTCAACAGCTTTTTTAGAGCAAAACAGGCCAGGCCAGCATGTGCCTTCTGGTCACTCCCCTGGGGAGATCCAAATAGTCAGAGGAAGGTGGGAGGCAGCAGAGAGGCAGCTGGAGCCACGGTGGGCCGTCTGTCATCCTGCTCACCACCCGCTCTTCCCACTTCAGTCTGGCTTCCTGCTGCTCTACAGCCAGCATAGCCTCCAGGTTCCATGGAACACGTACCCTCTGGAAAATATATATAATTTACTAACCAGCTGGGGGCTTATATTTTTTAACCCCAGGAGCTGGAAATGATAAAACACTCCCCAGGTCTCTCCTCTCAGAGTTAAATTATGTTTTTGCACTTATACTTTTTATTTTTGGTCTTTTGATTTATTTTCCTTCTCTGGAGGGAATACTCGCTCCTAAGCAAAGGTAAGCAGGCAAGTCCTGAATACTTTTGTCCTGAGTGGCAGACAGATTTGTCAGGCTGGAGAGCAATTCTGCAGATTGATTCTGAGTTCTGTCTGAGGAGCAGAGGCATGCCTGGGGCAACAGTATGTAACCCTTCCTTTTTGAGATCAAGGACTGTAGATGAGTTCTAGAATCATCATGGTTTTCTTAACAGAGAAGTTCTAGTATTCTACCAGACCTTCCCTTTGCCTCTTTTCTAGCCTCATCCTCTCCCCTCACCTGCAGTGATGCAGTAATGCCTGTAACATGGTTGATAAGCCATACTTACTCTACAACTTTAGGAGGTGATGCTGGTGATGATGATGATGATGATGATGATGATTTTCATGATTCTTTTTACTAATCATGTTTCCTAATCTTTTTCCTAATCCTTTACCTTCCTTTTAGGAGGTAAAAGGTAAAAAGGATTCCAATGAGCATTTGGACAATGAAAACAAATTATGGAATGGCTTTTGACATGGAAGAGAGCCCTTTCTCTTTGTGCAACTGTAGGCATCTTTCCTATATGATTTCACAAGTGTCTAAAAGACTTTTGGGTTGCTGTGTTCTAGGAGCTAATGGCCTGGCCAATCCTCGTGATTTTTTGATACCCGTTGCCTGGTATGAAGATCGCCAAGTGCCAGGTGGCTACACTGTGATTAATAAATACCAGGGCAAGCTATTTGCTGCCAAACAGGTAAAGTAAGAGGATGACTGGAAGACAGGAAGGGAATATTAAGCACCTACTGATTGCTAAGGCCAGTGTTAAGTACTCGACATATATTCTTTAATCTTTATAAGTACTTGACATATATTATATTCTTTAATCTTTACCATACCACTAAATAATTACAAATAAGGTACTATTTGTCTCATTTATAGTCATGAAAAGGGAATTACAAATAATTTGCCAAATGCCATAGTAAATGGCAGAACAAGCATTAGTACCTATATCTCTTTGACTCCAAAGGTCATGCTCTTTCTACTCACCAAGCAATAAAAATCCTGGCAATATAGTAGATCTCTATAAATGGTGTATAAAATATAATATACAGGCAGGATAGTTTGTTCTGAAAAGGGAAATGAGTAAACAAGCAGGTCACCCAATATTTATATTATCAATGGCCACCATATTTCAAATACAAGCCATGACTGATACAAAACAAGTAGAACTCAGTTCATTAGCTTGACTTAGTTTATACCAACAGCCTTGTAAACTCAAAGACAAGCAAAGGCTTATCCCTTATTAGGGATATATTAACAAATAATAACAATATGTAACCTATAATATATCAGATATATTATATTATTACTTAATATATGGAATATATATTAGCAGAAAGTAATCATATAAACAAAGCAATCCAAAGATTTCTTCTGTTTACCATTATCTATTAGCACTATTTTTGCCCATTTGACATATTGCTTATATTTTTCAAGGCATATTATTTTTCTTGGACAGCATCTAGAGGGTATGCTAACCAGCAGACGCCAACTAGCTTGGCACTTAAAATTAACCCCTGAGAGTTAATTGCCTGCTTATTGACACATTGTCACCTTCATATTGTCTGGGTCAGGATTTCTCAGAATGTGGTTCAGAGATCATTTGCATCAGAAATTCTGAGGGAGGCTTGTTTAAAATGCAGGTTCTTTGATGTTACTCCAGCCTAGCAAAAATGATAACTTCTGGGAACGGAGTGTGGAAACCTTCAGTCATTTTAAGCATGCTCCCCATATTATTTTTGACATACAGTTGAGAGAGAGCCATCATTCTAGAGGCAGCCAGCAGCTCCATGGGTTTCCACTTCCCAAGTGAACTCTGTGCTGGTTATTCCTTGTGTGACCTCCTACATTGATCCATTATCCCTTCTCTGCCACGATCTGTCACCTGAGAGCTTGACCTATATGGGCTCCCTAGGCTTTTGGTTAGGTTCAACCTGTGAGAGGTACTCACAGGAAATTGGAGGGCAGGAGGAAAGACAAGTTGGGGTTTTTCTTCCCCTGCTTCTTCCCTAGTTGGGACTTCATCCCTCCATGATCTCAGCTCCTGTTGGGTAGCCTCGGTGGTGTGCTGAAACCAGTTCATACTGGCATGAAAGAGCTAATATACACATTCTTCCCAGCTTTGTGTTTGTTCAGCAACATCACGTTAGTAGATGAAAAAATGATCATGGTGAGAGTATTTATACCCCAGAAATTAGCAAATTCTATAAAACAGAGCTTTTTAATTTTTTCCAGAGAGGCAGTTGTTAAATATATACCACCACACCACTGAACAGCCCCTTCTTCATGGTTCTAGCTCTTGCTTGAATCCGATAACAGCATTTTCTTCCCATATCCCTCAGGCCTAGGAATGGCAATATCTTCCCACTGTTGCTAGACTCAGAAACCTCACCATCTCTAGTCAGTTCACTTAACTCTAATCATATCTGTCTGAGTAGTCCCTTCAGTAAAGTCTGTAGAACATTCTGAATTGGGTTCCATTTCCAGAACAGATGCATAACTACAATGGGGACTACCTTCCTGTAACAGAGCACTGATCCTCTCCTACCCCAGGGCAGGCCCAGGAAGCATCACCTTAGGATTGTTCTGGAAACTCAAGTCCTTGAGTCCTAAGGGAACTCTTAGATCCCTTCTCACCCTCCTGCACTTACCAACCCAGGCACTGCGTGTACCAGAAGCTCCTCTAGACAGCAATTACCTGGAGAGCAGTGACAGCAAGTGCACCGGGAAACCCAGACGGTGGCCCAGATTGTCTGAGAATTGCTGACATTCGCAGATTCTCACAACTGTGTTAAAAATTGTTGAAAAGGCACTACTTGGAGAATGCATTGTGCTTCTGCTGCACATGTGATCTGAGGCAGCTGCAGCTTATGAACTGGAAAAATAGGGTTAGTGGCTTAGCAAGGGACAGTCTGTAGGCACGTGAAGCAACCACAACATGATTCAGGGTTATACTTCTCCCAAAGGATGGTATTATTAGATTATGTGAACAAAATCAAATCAGGAGAGACAGTGATGCCAAATACAAACTGTGGAATCACAGCTACAAAAGCATTAAGTACTAAGATCACCCTTTCCTGCTTTTTTTGTGTTTGTGTGATCAGGATGTCTCCCCATTTAACGTTGTGGCCTGGCACGGGAACTACACCCCCTACAAGTACAACCTGGAGAACTTCATGGTCATTAATTCAGTGGGCTTTGACCACGCAGTAAGTCTGAACCATGGAGGGGCCTGGAGATAGGGTAGCCCTTGGATGGGAGGGGTCCATAGTAGTCCCCTGACGTTCACAGATTTAACGTTTCCAGTGTCACCCTTGGAAGGCCACGATATAGTCATTCATCATTATGCTGACAGGAATTTGAATCATCTACAGCAAGGCTTTGGTGAAGGAGTAAATAACAAGCTAGTGGGAGAGCCAAGCCTTCCATGTAACACTCACCCTTGAACACAGCCCGGTTCTCACAGAGGATCACAGCAACCCCAATAGATGGCTAAAAACTTAGTTTCTTCTTGGAAAAGGCTAATATTCGTGATAAAGTGATAAGAAAGGAAAATCTCTGGATTTGGAAAGTTCTCTGTCCTGCTTACAAATGCTGAGTCTGCTTGGTCTAGCTGCCTATTCCAGTGCTTCTACTCCTGGCTGTTTTCAGCAGTGATGGAGCAGACAGCCCTCTTCTAAAGTTCCTCAGAATGTTCAGTGCTTGAATTTAAACCAAAGAAAGTGAACTTGGTCATATTTTTCACTCAATTAGAGGCCCACAAATAGGTCCCTGGTCTACAGGGCAAGCTCCCAAGGCCCCACATTCATGATAAAGTGCTAGCTCTGAGATCCTGGGGGAAAGTTCATTTTGCAGCCTGGTTCATAATAGATTAACTTAACCCACAAGCTGATGGGATAATTAGAGCAGAAGCCAGAGAAACAGAGACAGGAAGATTACTCTGAGCCAGTTCAGTTTATCTCTAGGGGGACAAAACTACCTTTCTGAAGAGCAACAACTCGTAACAAAACCAAAAGGGAAAAGAAAATGAGGCATCAAGACCAAAACAGCATGAAAAAGGACCCTGAGACACTGATAGAGCTTTATTTGAGCCTCACTACCTTTTCTTTAACAGTTTCAGATCATTTCTCATGACGGATGAAGAAGTTTAAAGTCTCACAGCAATAGGGTTGGGTTTTTGGCTTGCCTTTGCATAGTTTCAATCTCTGTGCTGCTGCCACAGTTATTTTTCCAAAATTTTTCCAAAATCCTATTTTATGACTCCTTCAGCACCCCCCCACCACCACTACCACCACTAGCAATGCTAAAGGGGTAAGGAATAGACAGATCTCAACCATCTTTGAATCCCAGACCCTAGAATGGCATGTGAAAGCAAACATGAACATTGATTTTTTCCAAAATTAGCTGGTGTTAATTCATTTTGCTTCATGCACAGCAAGAGGGGAAAGTCAGATGAGTGATTACTGCACCTTATCGATAAGCCAAAATTCAGGTCTGGTCATTCTACCACTGCATTAGAAAACCTTTTCAGCCTCCCTGTGGTTTAGGATCATCTGAGCTCTGAAGCATGGTATCTGATGTTCTCCACCATCTGGCCCTGGACTCCTTTTTCCAGTATTAACTCTTAGCCCCTCTTCCCTTTGCCAGTGCACCCTGGCAATGCTTTCTTGCCTCTTGACAAAATCTCTGTGCACTTTGATGTATTTCTTGTTTTCTATGCTTCAAATGCCTTTTCCTCTCTTTCCTGCCTCCTTCGTTTTTCTTTCTTTCTCCTTTCATTCCTCAGGACCTTCCTCAAATATCACCTTCTCTTCGAAGCCTCCCCTGATCCTCTCAGTAGGCAGGCACTCTCTATACTCCCTTGGGTTTCTACTTATAAAGTGAGATTATCCTTGGCACCTTGCTAGGATTAGTTGTTCATGCACCTGTTTTATGACTCCTTCAGCACCCCCCCCCACCACTACCACCACTAGTAATGCTAAAGGGGCAAGGAATAGATAGATCTCAACCATCTTTAAATCCCAGACCCTAGAATGGCATGTGAAAGCAAACATGATCATTGATTTCAATTAAATTGAATCTCAATCTTTCCACTGAAAGATTCTAAAGTTCTTTTAAAATCACAATATTGTTTCCCTCGACACTACCACCGTCCAAACTAGTGATGTAAGTGGTGGATTTTAGAACTGAGAATCAAACAGGGGTAAGAAAGCAATGAGGATGGCATCTGGAATCTCTGTGAGGCCCCCAAAGAGAAGCACATTCTACATTTATACCAAAAGCTAGATACTATTTTATTGCTGTTTCAACCTCACTCTGAGCATCTATTCTGCCAAGAACTCCCTGAAGCACATCCCAGCTCTTCACCCTGACCTGAGGTTGAGAGGCAGACACGACTGGTTCTCAGACCCGCATGGTAATATTTGCATGAAATGGGGGCTCAGCAGGACGAGAAAGCAGTTCCAAGTCTTCTTAGCTGGTATTAATTCATTTTGCTTCGTGCACAGCAAGAGGGGAAAGTCAGATGAGTGATTACTGCACCTCATCGATAAGCCCAGAACACTTAGCCTGGCCTGTGTGGTTTGATCAGAATTTAGAGCATCAACTTGGAAACCCCTTCCCGTGTGGGGACACATGTGCCACCGTCCAGCCACCTCCTTTCCATCGTGGGCTCAGTGTCTCCTTGTGCTTTCACAGGACCCATCCATCTTCACAGTATTGACCGCCAAGTCTGTCCGCCCTGGGGTGGCTGTCGCTGATTTTGTCATCTTCCCACCTCGATGGGGGGTTGCCGATAAGACCTTCAGGCCTCCTTATTACCACAGTAAGTCTCTCTTTTCCCAAGCCACATTGGAAACCAAAGAGATAGCAAAGCGGTGAACCTTATTACCCATTGGGAATACCACCAAAGAGTTTCCAGACACCATGCTCTGGCTGGCTTTCAGGATCCTGCCTCCTGAGACCCAGTGCTGCTCCTCAGACTTGTAGCGGCTGAAACACCACAGATGGAGATGGCAGTGATGTGTTGACTCTGAGAAGGAAGTAATTAATGCCTACAGCCCAGTTTCCCTGGCCCTGAGAAGAGGCAGAAAGGCTGATAAAGTGTGAAGCAAGACGTTTCTTTACATGTCAGACCCTTCTTTTTAGGGGAGAGAGAATGGTGGGATGTGGTTGGTAACTTTGTTGTTTTTGGAAAGCTCTTGATCTAAGTCTGGTTCGAGAGCCAGGAAATGTGCCTTCTCCAATTATTTTGGTGGGATGAAACAGACTGCCGTTCACACTAGGGAATGGACTCCATTCTAGAAGCAGTTTCTGTGGAGTATTAGTTACCTAGAACAGAACTTACTAAATCTATTATTTTTATTTTATTAATATTATTACTAGCAGCTAACAATTATTAACCATTTTCCATGGCTATACGTTCCTTATAAGAATTAACCCACTTAATCCTCAAAACAGTTGTAAGAGGGAGGTAATATCATTATTCCCTTTTTTTCAGAAGGTGAAATTGAGGCATAAAGATTAAGTAATTTGGGAAGATTGAGTAACTTGCTCAAGGCCCCACATCTAGTTAAGTGGTCGAGTCAGGGTTTAATTGAATTAAATGTGTGCCAGAGCACACATACACTCGTTACCAGTAACTGATGTGCCTAGCCCAGTGCCCAACATACAATATGCATCTAATAAACATTTACTTAATTAGTAAATGCATCACCAAGAATGAATAAGGTATTTCATGGCTATATTTAATGAAGTTGGCATTTTTAGTTGTGCAATAGCTAGCTGTAAATCCAACCTAAAGGTCAATGTACAATTCCACTTCTTGGAGATTGCATTTCTGTACATAGAATTCTGAAAAGACTCTGAGGTACATTTCAGCTAGAATATTCTTTTTTTTTTCAAGTTTATTTATTTTTGAGAGAGAGAGAGCAAGTGGGGGAGGAACGAACACAGAGAGAGTGAATCCCAAACAGGCTCTGCGCCCTCAGAACAGAGCCCTATATGGAGCTCTAACCCACAAACCATGAGATCATGACCTGAGTCGAAGTCAAGAATCAGGTGCCTGAACGACAGCCATCCAGGCACTCCACAGCTGGAACATTCTTAAAAATAAATCCCTTTCCTTAGTCAACCTCAGGGCTTTCTGTCTATATAAGGTTCCTCCCTATATGTACCAGCTCCCAGGTGCCCCAGCTCAACAAGATATAACAGTGCACTGAATGGGTAATTTAGGCATTTATAAAAGGTGGAGAAGTAGGGCCCTAAGGATGGAAGAAAGCCATTTTATGGTCTAATTCCAGCACCACATTTTTCAGGTGACATCATTATGGTGGAGAAAAGGATACAATCAGTTACCACCACAAAGATACTACTTTGTCAATAGAGTCAAAATAAACTATCATCTTTTCTGAAGAGTATCAAGCCCATCATGGGCCCTGACTGTTCTGGAAATCAATCCCCTAGAAGACCTGCTGTCCAGGAGAACTGCTTTAGCTTAGCCTGTACCTCACATGCTAGCCCTTGATAATTCACTATTTCACAGAGTTCTTGTTTTGAGGCTGCTATGTACCTCTATGTACCTGATATGGTAGTTTTCAATTTTTCATATATGTCAGTGTCACCTGGAAGGCTTGTTAAAACAGATTCTTGGGCCCCACCTTCAGAATTTCTGTTTTAACAAGGTCCAGGGTGGGGCCTGAGAATTTGCCTTTGTAACAGGTCCCCATGTGATGCTCATGCTGCTGTTCCAGGAACCACACTTTGAGAATATTAGGGAGATAAAAATCACTTAGAATGACTCTTAAAAAAATGTATCCTCAGCACCCACTCTTGGAGAGTATAATTAGTTGGTTCTGAGGTAGAACCTCAGAATCTGCATTTTGAATTAGCAAGGCAGCAAGACCTTCTGATGCGGAAGGTCTACAGGCCACATGTTGAGAAACACTGGCCTGTGGCTTACCTCCCTACCCAGAGAGAAGGATAATAGAACTGTCTAACTTAGACAAGTTTGCTGTTGTGCTACAGCTCTCCAGGCACTCCTAGACTTGAGCTTGTAGTTCAGCCTGCCTGAAACAAATGACCTTGTGAAATGCCTCTTATAATTTTTTAAAAGTCTCTCAAGTACATTTGGCCAGGATAGATAACAGAAAGGTATGGTTGCCTGATTTAGTTGGAAAAAATACAGAACCCCAAGTTAGAAATTATTTTTTCCAGATATATTAAAACTATTGCTTTAGCAATATTATCAAAATCTTTGCTACTTTGATGTGACTTTATAGGAGAAGTGAAGAATTATTTCTGTAGAAATATTGCCTCCAGTCATCTTAATGTACTTTAGTCAACTGGATTCAGCATTAATCAGAGGCAAGGTCTACCCTCCCCCTGCCCTTTGAAATATAGAAAATGATATAGAAATGTCATTACCAAAGTCATTGCTACCTAAATTCATATTCAGATCAAAGCTGAATTCTGTATTGCTCTCTTCTTAAAATTAAGCCATGAAGGTGACTCTGAGGACACATACTAGATTGAGGAGTGTGACAGCACACTTAAGTCATGAGCAGACCTGCTTTTAAAATATAGACACTTTATGCTTACAGTTGCTTCTTTTCCTCTATTTCTGCTTCATGGAATAATGAGTAGAGCTATGATTCGGGTCTTACCTTTTCTACGTGTGCCTGCAGCAGAATTTTGTTTCCTAGGCAGGATAAAAATGACTGCCTAGTCAATGACAGAAATATTTTGGCACTTGATTATACTTCACATGTAAGGAACTTATCATGCCAATGTCCAGCTTTGCAAGGGTTGCCAATGTCATAGCTCTCTGCTCTGCTCATGATTTTCACTCTCAGCACTGTCACAGAAGGGACTATGAAAGTAACTTTAAAGGGGCTATTTCTTACTGAATCACAGAACTTAGCAGAGTGTTCAATTACATCTGTGGGATGGATGGATCGGTAGACAGATGGGGTGGAGAATGGACAGATGGATGGGTAGATGGGTGAATGGATAGAAAGACACTTGCTCAGGTGTTGTATTTCTTTAATTCTTGCTCTAAATATGTTGCTGTTCCAATAAAGAGGTTTATTTCAATAGAAACATGATTGAAATAGTAGGCACATGGTGATTTTTTTTGTCAAATTTTTTGACTCCAGAAAGCACAAAACCAACATACTTATATTAAAGCAAATTTCCATTTAATATGAGAGAACTTTCTAACACCCAGAGCTTTTCAATAATATGGTAGACTGCTTTGTTGAGTAGAAAGCTTCCATTCACAGGAGGCATGCAGGCAGACCCAAGAAGTAATGCCAGGAATGACATAGAATATTCTTCTGTACTGAGTAGAAGTAGTGATCCTTTCCAATTTAAAAATTTTAGGATTCTATAAAGAGAATATCAATGGAAATAGAAAGAAAAGAATGAATCTCAGAGGCATTTTGGAAAGTGGAAAATAAGATGGTAGATTCAGCTACAGAAGATAGTATTTGTTAGACTATATAGCATTTATGGACTGTTTTTTACAGATACTAAGATCCTTTCACATGGATTATCATTTGATAATAGACTCCAAGTCCAGCGTTCTTTCCATTATATGACCCTTCCATCAACACACACACACACACACACACACACACACTCTCCATCTCAGTTTTCTGGATTGGGAATCAGAAATATGGTGATACCATGTACTACTGTGGGGCTATTTGGAGGAGGATTAGATAAGATGTGGGAAAAAAGATCATTTTAATATGGGGCTTATAAGCCTAGATGACAGAGTACATCTATTCTTTATTATTACTTTCATTTTAATTATTATTAAAATCATCTGGCTATGATTTTCTTTAGATTCAACATCATTTGTTTCAGGCAATGGAACTTAAGACCTCTGACAATCCACATGGCCATCAAGTAGAGTTTTGCCTACCAAGGGTTCCACATTAATGAATGTTTTGTGGGTTCCTCCCGCCTCTGTATTCTTTAGTAATCCTAAAAATGTATCATATTCTCCTATCTTCTTGGCAGTGCACAGAAAAAATGCTTGGGAGGTCTTGGTATTTTACAGGTTTTGCCTTAGATAATTAAAATAATATTATTTCAGGGGTGCCTGGGTGGCTCAGTTGGTTAAGCATCCAACTTCAGCTCAGGTTACGATCCCATGGTCCATAGGTTCAAGCCCTGCATCGGGCTCTGTGCTGACAGCTCAGAACCTGGAGCCTGCTTCAGATTCTGTGTCTCCCTTGCCCATGCTCTGTCTCTCTCCATCTCTCAAAAATGAATAAACATTAAAATAATACTATTTCAACCCTCCTAGGGAACTGCATGAGTGAATTCATGGGACTTATCAAAGGTCACTATGAGGCAAAGCAAGGTGGATTCCTGCCAGGGGGAGGCAGCCTGCACAGCTCAATGACCCCCCACGGGCCTGATGCTGACTGCTTTGAGAAGGCCAGCAAAGCCAAGCTGGCACCCGAGAGGATTGCTGATGGCACCATGGTAAGCAAGTTAAATGCCAGGCTCTGGCAGCCTCGGGGGTCCCCAACCTTGTTGAGAGGAGTAACTGCTTTTGTATTTCTCCAACGTCAGAGAGAAGGAGTCAGGAGAGGAGAGTGTGTGTCTGTGTGTATATGCCCGTGTGTGTATGTACACACCCCTAAATGTATACTAGACTTCTGATGTGGTAGGGTAGAAAGATATTCGGACTTGCGTCAGACCTGGGATCAAATCCTAGCTCTCTGGGGACACCCGAGTGGCTTAGTAGGTTAAATGTCCAAATCTTGATCTTGGCTCAGGTCACAATCTCACAGTTCATGAATTCAAGTCCCACACTGATAGTGCAGAGCCTGCTTGGATTCAGTCTCCCTCTCTCTCTGCCCCTCCCCTGATTGCTCTCTATCTCTCTCTCAAAATAAATAAAAATAAGCTTAAAAAAAATCCTAGCTCTTAGTTCCTACAAACCCTGAATAAGTTACTTAACTTCTCTGTGCTTCATTTCCCCCCATCTGTAGAATGGGTGTGGTATTCATCCCAGCAGGTGGCTGTATTTAACCTTGCGGACTGTCCAGCACTGTTCAAATATAAAGGAATATTATTAATACTATGTAATAGGTCTTCTCTTATCTGTATGCAGCCCAGAGTATATATGCTGTGTCTCAGAATCATCTCCTGCTTTTTGAGGTAATCCTCTAGGGCCACAGTACCCAGGGATGCAGGATGTCACCTTCAGTGGAATTCTCAAGCCAAGGAGGATCAGAAAGCCTTTGCCTCACTATAGTCAGGGCTTGTGAGAAGCAGTTCTCAGCTGTTTTCTCATTTTCTTTTGCTCTCCTTTGGCATGGGATGAAACTGATGGGATTTAAAATCTGTTTTGCGTTCCTCCTGTGTCAAGCTATAAACATTGAGGCTGAACACAATTGCAGTTGACTGCGGTACTTAGTTTTACTTTATTTTTGCATTCTTGGAGGTGGAGTTTATGGACCACAAGGAGTAATTTTATGTTAAGTCATATGCAAATTTGCTTTACATTTTTAAACAAATGCCTTCAATGCTACCTGACTTTAAAATCAATAGCACAGGCCTTCCTGACTCCATGCCCAGCTTGCAAACAGACAGCATTATCTGTCTCTCTGTCCAATGCAGTTTGCATTGAACAGTTCCAGGACCAGAGCTGATAGAGCTGATCTGCAAGGGGAGGGTGCAGAGTCCCATCTGCTTGACCTTGGCTCTCTTTCCCTTTCCAAGGGCCTTTGCAAAATTTCTATGGAACTCTACATCTCTTTGAGATGTGGTTTGACAATCTCAATTAAGATATTGCTTCCAGGGGTGCCTGGGTGGCTCAGTCAGTTGGGCGTCTCTGACTCTTGATTTCAGCTCAGATCATGATCTCAGGGTTGTGAGATTGAGCCCATCTTGGGCTATGCACTGAGTGTGGAGCCTGCTTGAGATTCTTTCTCTCTCCCTCTTCCCCTCCCTGATCTCTCAAAAAATTAAAATAAAAAATAAAAAAATAAGCCAAGGGCTCTTTGAGGTACATGGGCTACCCCACACTTGCCACTCAGTAACCTTTGGTGCCCAACTTGGCTTTGGATGTCAGTGTTATCAGGGAGCACTGTTCTACATCAATGAGGCAAGGACAGAGCTGTTTTTATGAGGAAGAAGACTCTGGGAAATGCATAGGGCCTGGAGCACTAGCCAGAAAGAACTCTCCTATGTAAGGGATTAAGGGCAGGGGAGGCCTTGAGTAGCCAGACAGCCCAGACTACCTGGCAGGGGAGGGTCCAGCACTTTACTTAGACCTAACTTTGGGTCTCCATCACCATTTTCCATTATATAATTGGGACCCAGGCCTATCTATACACCTCATCCTTATTCCAGTTTGGAATAAATGAACTTTGTATAATACCATCTTCATAACTCAGCTGGGATGGGGTTTTGTTACTCTGTTCAGACAGCAAGCTTCTTAAGAAGCAGGCAGCAAAGAGGCAACAACAGACAAGAACGACCATAATAACAACCCTTATATCTGAATAGGGCTTTATAATGTGCACGGTGGTTCCACACAATCTGATACGGTCCTCATATCAAGCCTGTGGTGAGAAGTCAGGCAGGGACAATCATCTCCCTGAAGCTAATGTATATTAGATACCAAACATTAACATGGGTTCTCTGGGTTGTGACCCAACTTTTATCTTCCTTTCGTCCATCTATATTTTTAAAATTTCCAATAATGTGAACACATAAGAATTGTAGGGTTTTATTTTGTTTTTGTTTTATTTTTAAAAGCCACAATGGTAGGAAAATCAGCAATTGGTGAAGCTAGAATGTCTAAGCTGCACAGAGCACTTGCATATTCTTTCTGTTGGGGACAAAAACCTCCTGAACACAGAGGGACATCAACCATTCAGTCTTCTGGGATAGGTTTTTTAAAAGTACTACAGCCAGTCCTACCTCCTCCTTCCTCCTCCTCCTCCTCCTCCTCCACCTCTTCTTCTTCCTCCACCTCTTCCTCCTCACTCTCTCTTTACCTCCTTCTCCTTTTCCCAGGCCATCTCCTGGTCAGAGTCCTTAAGAACAAAACTCAAATCTCAGCTCTGCCACCTCTTGTTACTATCGCTTAAGACAAGCCACTTCCAGCTTTGAGCCAGTTTCCTCCTCTGCAAAAATGGGGGTTATGGCCTCCCCACAGGGACTTAGCCACAGTAAGTGATGGCTCGTAAGAAGATGAATATTCCTAAAACTCTTCCACCTCTGCCCTTGGATCTAGCATATTTAGCTCCATAATGCTGCAAGGACAATGTGATGCTTACATGCCCAATTCCATTGTATAGAATGAAACTTGGAGCTCGGAGAAGGTAAGGGCCTTGCACCAGGTATCACTCGCCTAGAAGTGGTAGGGCTGGAGCCAGAACCCAAGGTGTGAGCCTGTTGTCCTCACCCTGCTAGCACAAATGATTCATTATTCAAAGATTCTGCCTACCTACATCTTTTCTCTTGACATCTAATCAAATGTATTTTATTATCCACCTCACTTCTTTTTTGTCCCCTCCCCCATTTCCTACAGGCATTTATGTTTGAGTCTTCTCTAAGTATGGCCGTCACCAAGTGGGGGCTCAAGACCTCTAATTGTTTGGATGAGAATTACTACAAGTGCTGGGAACCTCTCAAGAGCCACTTCACTCCCAATTCCAGGAACCCAGCAGGACCTAACTGAGACTGAAGCAGTGCTATCATAACTGAGAATGGATTTGTGTGGTTTCGCTTAGAATATCATGCCTTCTGGCAGTATGGGGGAGGGGGTCGGTTAAAATGAGAACTCACTTTTTCACAGGCAAATAACTCAGACATTTGTAGAAATGTTTTTGGAAAGTTCTATGTCAGCTTAATTCCTCAATAAATACTTGACTGGTATTCTGTGGAAGTAGCAATTGGTCATAATCAGGTCGTGATGAGACATACCTATAGTGGCCAGGACTGGGGGCAGTCCATGAGATTGGCTCAAGATCAAGAGTCTTTTCACATGAGTTTGCCTGGATACCCTTATTCCAGGAGCGCAAATCCAGGGTGTTTACCACAGACCACAAGGAAGGACAGGCCAACATAGGGACCATGAACTGAGGCTGAAGCCAAGGCCAAGGTCCCAGGCATAGGGAAGCACAGGGGGTCAGCAGAGCTCCAAACATCCAGTGTCTTCCTAAAACAGATGGGCAGCCAGAACAGCAGGCTAATTATGATAGTCATGTAGCAGCCAGTATAGTTGGTTGTGGACAAGAAGCCCAGCCACCAAGAGTGAGCATCATTCAGTGAGGAGACCAGCAGTCCTGTTTTTTCCACTGAAAACCCCGTATCTCATGAAACCCTCAGGCCCGGTCAAACCAGAGTGGTTAGCCTCCCTACTATTCATTCATTGATCATACCACTTGAGAGCCATTCAATGAGTCCTTGCTACGTGTCATCTACAGAGTGAGTCCCTGGGGGTGAGTGATTGAGAAGGAAAAAGTCATCTCTCCCCTTAGTGAGCTCACAGTCTGGGGACACCAGAACCAAAGAAGATCAAGGTCCCAGCACAGAACCACAGCAAAAATGAGGCAGTGAGGTATACAAACACTATGCCCAACAGCTCCCTTCCTGTGGCCAGCATCCCTCCCAAGGACTGGGCTGTCCAAGGCTCTGGGGTGAGCTGATTAGGTTCTCTTGGAGAGAGAAAACAGGCAAATCAGAACAGAAAAGAATGGCAAGTGTATTTTTCACCACTCTAGTTCTATAGTTTTAGCACATTCTCTCCTCTGTGTTGCCCAAGTATCAATTTTGATATGCTGCTACTAAGTTTTTGTTTAACAACAGGTAGTGAGAGTCAGCTATGTACCAGGGCCCAGGAACCAGGGCTGCCAAATAAAACAAAAGATGCCCAGGTAAATTTGAATTTCAGATAAACCCTGAAGAATTTTTAGTACAAGAGTGGACATGGAAACCTGTCTTTTTTTTAAGTTTATTTATTTATTGAGAGAGAGAGAAAGGGAGAGAATGAGCCTGGGAAGGGCAGAGAGAGACAAAGAGAGAGAATCTCAAGGAGGCTCCAGGCTGTCAGTGCAGAGCCCAATGCAGGGCTCAATCCCACAAATCATAAGATCATGACTTGAGCTGAAATCAAGAGTTGGATGCTTAACTGACTGAGCCACCCAGGTGCCCCAGAAACCTGTATTTTTATTTGATAAATCTGGCAACTCTATGAGGGATATGGTGGTCCAAGAGATACATATGGTTCTCGCCCTGACAGAGGTTACATTCTAAGAGGGAGACTGATGAAATAAACAAACAAAATAATTATAAATTGTGAAACATGCCAAAACAAAACAAACAGGAACTGAGATAGGAATAGCAGATGGGGAGGGGAGATCATTCTTTAAAAGAGATCTTCAGTGAAGAAATGACAGCCAAACCTAAAAGATAGGAAGAAGCAAATCATTGGAAGGGTAGGGTTGGGCTGGGGTGTGGTAGAGGGGAGGAGCATTCCGAAATAAAAGCCTGGTGGGTTCAAGGAACTAAAAGAAAAGCTAGTGTGGGGAGCCCAGGAGCAGACCATTGCAATAGTCCAGGCAAAAGACAGTACTGTCCTGGACTAATGAGGTGGCAGCAGAGACAGAAGTGGATAAATTCCTGAGTGCTTTGGAGTAGACCTGAAAGACGGTGCTAGGGATCTGTATGCAAGGGGTGAGGGAAGGAGGAGTTGAGGACAGGGCCAAGATGATGGGTAGGCTTCTGGCAGTGATATCTCATGGTCTCAAACAGTAAGGTGGGTATCTTTGAGGGTGACAGAGGTCAGTGTGCCTTCCTGATGTTCCTTGTCTTTATATTAGACATTTTTATTAAAAATTAAACATTGTTAATTAGCAAAGCAGTTAATAGCTTTAAATAAATTTTTGAAACTGACCACTATGGCAGAAGTTGCTAGTGGCCCACCTATATCCCACCTGCAAGAACCATCCAGTGCTGACCAGCCGCTTCTAGTTGCCTGCACCACATTGGCAACTCTGCCCGAGGACCAAACCAAAACCCAAAAAAACTGCTGGAATTGTGTGGCCCTAAGCACAGCCATCAACCAGTGACAAATGGGAATTCATGGATAAACACGCCAGCTCTCTTGGCCCACACCTCTGAGGCTTGTGCTCAGCCCTGGCCCTTGCAACTTCCAGAAGAATTAAGCTCCACTGCCCATGGTGGCAAAGCCCAATAATGTACTTCTTATTAGCTTCCCTCCCCTCCTTTCCCCACTGTCCTGTGGTGCTTCCTGAGCTCTTCTCTCAGATGACCCAAACTAAGACAACCACTCAAATAGTTTATTCCCAAACTCCAGTCTTTCCAGAACGAGCTCTTCTAACTCTGCTTTTAACCATGAACCCAGACTCTCATCTATTTCTGTTCACTCCATCACCAGTTTGGTGGCCAAGCCTCCCTAGAGCTGAAGAAACGTTCAGCATTTACATCCATCCAGTCCGAGCCCTTGTGCTTTATCTCCTCCACTTTATCTTGTTGGCAGCAACTCCTCAGCAAGAGACAATATTTCCCCCAGGCCAGGCTGTTCATGCTAATTAAAAAAAGATTTAGTTTCCTTCTGTTGCGCTTCAGATCAGCTAGAAAGATCTGTATCCTTTCCTTAACTCCCTATTCTCAAAAACACCTTCCTCTACCACACTCCTGAAGAAATATACCATCTCTTTACTGAGAAATAAAAATTCTTTAAAAAAAAAAAAAAAGCACCCTGATTAGTTCTCCTCAAATCGCAGGAAGGTTTTCTGACTGATCCCCTTGGCATTATTATATATTTTCCTGTCTGAGAGGGTGAAATAGAAGCCAACCTTCCCTTTTTTTTTTCTTTTGGAGAAACTTCTCTCACAGAAGTCTCCACAGTAGCTTGGACAACAGCAATGGCTCGAGACCAGTGATTCTCAGTAGGGTTTTGTCTCCTCCAAGACATCTGACAAAGTCTAGAGACATTTTTGATTGTCACAACTAAGGAAAGTGCTACTGGCATCTAGCAGATAAAGGTTAGGGACATTGCTAAACATTCTGTAGTGCACATGACAGGCTCCCGGAACAAAGAATTAGCCAGGGCTGAATGTCAATGATGCCAAGGTAGAGAAATCGTGCTGTAGCCACAGTGTTCCTCAACTTCAGCTGTATACTGGATCTCCTGGCAGCTTCCAAAACTCCAAGTGCCTGGAGTATACTGCAGATCAACTAAGTTGGGAATAGTGAGGATAGAGCGCCAATGAATTTTGTTAAGTTATTTTTTGTTTTAAGTTTTTTATTTTCATTCCGATAAAGTTAACATACAGTGTTATATTAGTTTCAGGTATATGACAAAGTGATTGAACAATTCTATACATTACTCAGTGCTCATCATGATAAATGTGCTCTTACTCCCCCCACCCCATCACCTATTTCACCTCCTTCCCCCTGGTAACCATCAGTTTGTTCTCTATAGTTGAGTCTGTTTTTGAATTTGTCTTTTTAATTTTTTTATTTGTTCATTTGTTTGGTTTCTTAAATTCCACATAGGAGTGAAATCTTATGGGATTTGCCTTTCTCTGACTGACTTACTTCACTTAGCATTATACTCTCTAGCTCCCTCCATGTCATTGCAAATGGGAAGACTTCATTCCTTTTTATGGCTGAATAATATTTCATTTTGTATATACACTACATCTTCTTTATCCATTCATCTATCATTGGACACTAGGACTGCTTCTATATCTTGGCTATTGTAAATAATGCTGCAATAAACATAAGGGTGCATATATCCTTTCAAATTAGTGTTTTCTTATTTTTTAGGTAAATACCTAGTAGTGCAATTACTGGATCGTAGGGTAGTTCTATTTCTAACTTTCTGAGGAGGCTACATATTGTTTTCCACACTGGTTGTACCAGTTTACATTCTCACCAACAGTGTACCAGGGTTCCTTTTTCTCTACAGCCTCACCAACACTTGTTTCTTGTGTTGTTGATTTTAGCCATTCTGACAGGTGTGAGGTGATATCTCATATTTGTATTTCCCTGATGATAAGCGATGTTGAGCATCTTTTCATGTGTCTATTGGCTATCTGGATATCTTATTTGGAGAGATGACTGTTCATGTCTTCTGTCCATTTCTTAATTGGATTATTTGTTTTTTGGGTGTTGACCTGTATCGGTTCTTTATATATTTTGGATACTAACCTTTTATCAGATAAGACATTTGCAAATATCTTCTCCCATTCCATAGGTCATCTTTTTTTTTTTTAAGTGATTTTTTTTGTTGTTGTTTATTTCTTTTTGAGAGATAGAGTGAGAGGAGAATCCCCAGCAGGCTCTGTGCTGTCAGCACAGATCCTGACATGGGGTTCGATCCCACAAACCATGAGAAAATGACCTGAGCCAAAATCAAGAGTCAGCTGAGCCACCCAAACACCCCTCCGTAGGTTGTCTTAATTTTGTTGGTTGTTTCCTTTGCTGTGCAGAAGATTTTTTATTTTGATGTAGTCCCAATAGTTCATTTTTGCTTTTGTTTCCCTTGCCTCAGGAGACATTTCTAGAAAAATGGTGCTATAGCTGATGTCAAAGAAATTACCGCCTGTGCTCTCTTCTAGGATTTTTATGGTTTCAGGTCTCACATTTAGGTCCTTAATCCATTTTGAGTTTATATTTGTACATGGTATAAGAAAGTGGTACAGTTTCATTCTTTGGCATGTCCAATTTGTTGACAATGTCCAGCACCATTTGTTGAAGGGATTGTCTTTTTCCCATTGTATATTCTTACCCCAAATGAGAATTTTTTTTTAAACTCCTCAAGCAATTCCAATGCACAGGCAAGGCTAAGGACCACTGTTTTGGAAACTACCTTAAGATTAGTACCTAAAACACCTTCTGGGGGCGCTTGGGTGGCTTGGTCGGTTAAGCGTCCGACTTCAGCTCAGGTCATGATCTCACGGTCCGTGAGTTCGAGCCCCACGTTGGGCTCTGTGCTGACCGCTCAGAGCCTGCAGCCTGTTTCAGATTCTGTGTCTCCCTCTCTCTCTGCCCCTCCCCTGTTCATGCTCTGTCTCTCTCTGTCTCAAAAATAAATAAACGTTAAAAAAAAAAATTAAAAAAAAATAAAATACCTTCTGTTTCCAACCTTAGATCCTGGTCTGAATCAGGGCTTCCTAGATTGAAAGGAAGAGAAGAATTAAGGTGAAAAATATCCCTAAATCTCCCAGTAAACAGAATAAGTCTTTGTGTCTGCTGATGTTTGTGCCACCTACTGCCTGTCAGGCTTCCTGTGGAACCATACCTTGGGCCACTCGACTGACCAACCCTTAAACTTAGACTGCCATACCCCCACACCATCCCTTGTCATTGTCCCTGTTGCCTAACAGCAGTTAGAGGCCCTATTCCAGGGGGAGGAATGAGTAGGGAAAGGGTTACATTAGAAAAGGAGATAAGGGAACTTCAGGGAGGCAGGATGCAGCTACAAGTGCACGACTGAAGAAGAGGCAGTGGCAGTGGAGTTTGGGGAATAAAGAGGATAAGATAAACGTGTTCCAGACCTGACTGGGCTAGGTGCCATGTGTGGATTCTCACAGACTTTCTGATAAGGTCCCAATAAAAAGCCAGGGACAGAAATCCCCAGCGGCAACCCAGTTGGGAGCCCTCTCACTCTTGAGAGCTTTACACTTTCTCTCAATAAATTCTATTACTTTGCTCAAAAAAAAGGCGGGGGGAGGGCATGGGCTATGTTGGATGTATTACCCAGGAAGGAAAGGAGCCTTCAAATGCAGTGGTGAGAAGGGCCACTGACTCCCTCCAGAAAGAGTGAAATTTGGTACCCAGGTGGGACATAGGAAGAGTGTGGGAAAGAGAGGAGTTAGGAAACCTAAGGCCTAGATGTAAATTTTTTATAAGTTAGAAGTTAATGTGTAGTTTCTGTACCAGAGTGACAAAAAAGTTATCACTATGGATTTGAAAGAAGTTCTGTCTTGGAAAGATATCTTACTACTACTACTACTACTAAAAAAAAAAAAAAAAAAAGGCTTGAGTGCTGACCTTTAAAGTTCTTCATTACATTTACTGATCAACTAGCCTTCAATTTCATATAACCAACTTTATATAATTGCATCAAAAATCTGAGGCATGCCAGTGTAGTGCATAGTTAAGAGAACAGATGCTAGAAAAAGACTGGGTTAAAATCCAGGCTCTACCACTTATGAGCTGTGTGATCCTGACCAAGTTACTTAACTTCTCTGAGCTGCTGTTTCCTCGACTGTAAAATGTAGATACTTCTTCATAAGGAATCCAAGACTCTGGACTCAAGACTGTGCTGAATAAATTTGAGCAAGTGACTTAACCTCTCTAAGCCTTCCCTTCCTCATTTGAATGAAGGAAATTACCTGTTTCACAAGGATTTCGTGGGGGTGAAATAAAACCATGCACTGCAGGCACCCACACTAATCTTGGCGCACGGTGAGCATAAGGAAATATTAGCAATTATTATTGTTAGTGGCTATTGTTGCTACTGTGACTCAGTGAATATTCATTCCTGCCTCAATGAGGCTGTTGTGCCACGTACTGCAGGTGACACTGGAATGAGTAAGCCAAGGTCCTTGTCACTAAATAAACAAGCATATAGCTGATGATTCTAATGCAGTAAGTAACAGAAGCCCAAAGTGTAGAAAATTTAGAAGTACCACCTCCTTTTTGACATCTTCTAGGTTTTGAAACATGAAAACCTTATTAAAGCTCAATTTAAGATCTCAACAGTGCATATTAATAGCTCAATTAAAGTGAAAGTTAAGACAGAATCTACACTTTGATGTAAGTAGTTTGCATATGACTAGCTACAGAGCTTTTCCTGGAGGAATCTTAACTAATCATGTAGGCCTTTGGGACTCTAATTAGCCTATTCTCAGTTTTTTTAAATGTAAAATGATAGGGCGCCTGGCTGGCTCAGAAAAGCATGGACTCTAGATCTCAGGGTTGTGAGTTTGAGCCCCACGTTGGATGGAGAGGTTACTTACTTACAAATAAATAAACAAATTTAACAAATAAATAAATCTGAAATGATATCAGAAACTTCGACACAACTCACCACAGCACTATCAACAGTGATACCTTGTAAAAACCAAATGTATGCAATTCTATACATTCCCTGGAAAAGAAATTTAACAGATGGGGCAGTTTTGCTCATTCACAAGCATTTACTACCTTTATTTTGGATCCTATGAATAAAATTAAAACCTGAAGGACAGGTGTACTTTATGATATGACTTCTCTTAATAAAAAGACATGGTATCAATTAAGAGTGCATTCAACTGTAAGAAAAAAAAAACCTGCAAAACTGAAAATCTAGCATTAGCTTAACAACTAGGACTTTATCGTATAAAAGAAGTCTGAGGTTGGCAGGTCAGGACATGAAGTGATCCTAGACCCAAGTTCATTCTGCTTTTCCGCTCCACTATTTTTGGCAAATTGTTTTATCTTCATTCCATTTCTAGGCCTCATATCCATGTTATTGGTCAGAGGAAAAGAAGAAAGCAAAAGGGGGAAGGAACAGAAAGGATTTCTCCTTGGGAAATTCCTTTTTATTTGGGAAAGGAAGCCCTCCCCTGCAGATCCTCCTTATGTCTTATGCACAGAACTGGGTCCCATGTCCACACTTAGAACAATCCCCAATTCATTCCCTGGAGCTGGGATCATGTACACCTTGCCTGAGATAAAGGGAATTCCAGCAACCTCCTGTACAAATTGGGGTTCTATCAGAAGGAAAGGAGGGCTATTGGGTGTTGGTGGGCAAGCTGGTGCCTGTCAGGGATACCTTCCTGTGGGAATCCAGCAAGAACAATACAGAAGGCATTGGGTTTGAACCTAACATCTTCACTCTCACAGCCACAAGAGACAAATCTGCGAATATTTGCTTTATACACGAAATGCTCCAAACATCTGCCTGATTCCTCCAAATACATCCTTATTAATATGCCTTATCAAGTCTTCTGTTTGTATGAAGTACAAATAGTAGGTTGGTGAGCAACTGTTTCAATTATCCCAAGTCTCATTTTTCATCACAAACAGGTGACAAGGACAATCAGAGCCAGTGTTCTTAATCAAAACCTAGCTTCCTGTTTTTGTGCCAGTACCATATTATCTGGCAAAAAAACAGACACATGGATCAATGGAACAGAATAGAAAACCCAGAACTGGATACACAACTATATGGCCAACTAATCTTCAACAGAGTAGGAAAGAATATCCAATGAAAAAAAAGACAGTCTCTTCAACAAATAAAATGTTGGGAAAACTGGACAGCAACATGGAAAAGAATGAAACTGGACCACTTTCTTACACCATTCAAAATGGATGACAGACCTAAATGTGAGACAGGAAACCATCAAAAGACTACAGGAGATCTCAGGCAGCAACCTCTTTGACCTCAGCTGGAGCAGCTTCTCACTAGACACGTCTCTGAAGGCAAGGGAAACAAAAGTAAAATGAACTATTGGGACCTCATCAAGATAAAAAACTTCTGCAAAGTGAAGAAAACAATCAAGAAAAATAAAAGGCAGCCTACAGAATGGAAGAAGATATTTGCAAATGACATATCTGATAAAGGGTTAGTATCCAAAATATATAAAGACCTTATCAAACTCCATACCTAAAAAACCAAATGATCCAGTGAAGAACTGGGCAGAAGACATGAATAGACATTTTCCAAAGAAGAAATCCTCACACCTATCAGAATGGCTAAAATTAACAACAAAAGAAACAAGTATTGGCAAGGATGTGGAGAAAGTAAGGGGAGCCCCCTTAACACTGTTGGTGGAAATGCAAACTGATGCAGCCACTCTGGAAAACAGTACGGAGGTTCCTCAAAAAGTTAAGAATAGAATTACCCTATGATTCAGTAATTGCACTACTAGGTAACCCAAAGGATACAAAAATACAGATTTGATGGGGTACATGCACCTCAATGTTTGTAGTAGCATTATCAACAATAGCCAAATTATGGAAAGAGTCCAAATGTCCATGCATCCATCAACTGATGAATGCATAAAGAAGACATGGGGTGTGTATGTGTATGTTTGTATGTAAGTATGTATGTATGTGTGTGTGTGCGTATATATATATATATATGTACACACATATATATATATGAATATTAGTCAGCCATAAAAAGGAATGAAGTCTTGCCATTTGCAATAATGTGGATAGAGCTAACATGTATTATGCTAAGCGAAATAAGTCACTCAGAGAAAGACAAACACCATATCATTTCAGTCATATGTGGAATTTAAGAAACAAAACATGAACATATGGGAAGGGGGAAAAAAAGAGAAACAAACTGAGGTTTGTTCTTAACTATAGAGAACAAACTGAGGTTTGATGGAGGGAGGTTGGGGGGCGGGATGGGCTAAATGGGTGATGGGTACAAAAGAGGGCACTTGTGATGAACACTAGGTATTGTATGTAAGTGATGAATCACTGAATTCTACACCTGAAACCAATATTGCACTGTAGGTTAACAAACTAGAATTTAAATAAAAATTTTAAAAGAAAAAGAAAAAAAGCATTAGATTTCTAATCCTCAAATTAGGATTTCTTGAAGAAACGGACAAATCATTTCTCCTGTCAAAATCTTTCCTATAGAATTAGGCTGTGAGACTAGCAGATCTTTAAAGATTTTTCTGGCTCTAACATTCTATATACCTGTGGATGTGCCAGAAAATCTAAAGATGCAAGTGGCAGTCTCTACTCTTACAGATGCCACCTCTTGAACCCTCCAGGCTGGGTTAGGCATTCTTTCTCAGTACTGGACTCCACACAGCGTCAGTCTTTATCCTGTCCAAAGAATGGTTAAAGATATGCCCTCTGGAGTCAGCCTGCCCAGATTTAATTTCTGACTCAGCCCTTATTAGCTAGAGGACTCAAGCAAATTAGTTAACCTCTCTAAATCCCTCTGCATCATGGGGAATTTTAAGGCATGCAGTGAGATGTGTAAAGCCCTAACTTTAACTTAGTGACTAGAACACAAGCAAAAGTTTAATTAAGTGTTGGCTGCTATAATTGTTTTTCTCCATTGTTCATTCCTCCAATAAGGAGCTGTATCTTTATTATATAAGTATCCTCAATGCTTAGTACATGACTGAGCTCAGTGAAGTGATCAATTCAGAGGAGACCTGACAGCCAATGTCCTACTAGAATTCAGTAGACACAGGCTCCTTCACCCCTGTGGCTCCAGGAAACCAACCATCCCTAGAACCTGCAGACCAACAGCAGCTCATTCTCCTTGCAGCCTGCACCATGTCTCCTCCCAAAGGTCCTGATAGGACCAAACACTTCTGTGCCACCCCTTCTCTAGAGCATGATTTCGAAGGAGAAGCTGCCTATCCAGTTTCTAATAGATAGCTGCAGGGTAGTTGGCCACCCTTATCTCCATCTACCCTCATCCAAGTCACTTCATATAAAAAATAGTAACACTCAGGGTGCCTGGGTGGCTCAGTCAGTTAATTGTCCAACTCTTGGTTTCAGCTCAGGTCATAATCTCTCGGTTTTGTGAGTTCAAGCACTGCATTGGGCCTGCACTGTCAGTGTGGAGCCTGCTTGGGATTCTCCCTCTCCCTCTCTCTCTGCCCCTCCCCAACTCACACTGTCTCTGTCTCTCTCAGGATAAATAAATAAACTTCAAAAACACTTTTTTAAAATAATAACACTCTTTGATGCTGTCTCCATCCTATATAAAGCATAAATAAAACCCTCTCTAGCAAACTTTGTTTTCTTAAATTATGAAAATAAGTAGAAAAAAATGTGCTTACCTGTGCAGATGTAGTTTCAAGAGAAGTTCCTTCACCTTCTCCTCCTACTCCCAACAATTTCATATCAGACTGGTACCCCCTGAGTCCCTCCTACATTGATTTCTGGAGCAGACTCAGCCAGTTGCCTCCTTCCTCATTTCCACTCCCCATTTTCTTTAGAGCCTAATTATCAAATAAGAGATGAATGATTTAAATGCAATTGATGATAGAAGTAAAGAATTGACTCAAAACTGCTAAGATAATACTCCTTGTAATTATGGAGGAAAAGAACTTGAATTCTTTTTTTTTTTTTAAGAACTTGAATTCTAATGGTAAGTTTGTTTGCTCCAGAAATCTCAGATGTTTCACCAGCAATATTCAAATGACTGGATGTCAGACTTTAGGTTGACTTTAATCTTTTAAATCCTGAAGCTTGGCGATGAGATCGATGCACACTGCACTTTCTTGGAATGTTGAAGGGTAGATGACAGGGATCAGTGTTCCTCCAGGCCACAGTGAATACCAGCAGAAGGGGAAATGGCAATAAACAAGGCAGCCAGAGGGGAGACTAGCAGAAGGATTACAATCATAACTGTTGGTACAAACGGATCCTCTAATAGAAACATGATAAGGGCGCCTGGGTGACACAGCTGGTTAGGTGTCCAACTTCAGCTCAGGTCATGATCTCATGGTTTGTGAGTTTGGGCCCCGCACCAGGCTCTCTCCTGTCAGCACAGAGCTGCTTTGGATCCTCTGTCTCCCTTTCTCTATGCCCCTCTTCCGTTCACTCTCAAAAGTAAACATTAAAAAAAATTTTTTTAAGAAACATGATAAAATTCTATTTGTTCATACAAAGGTAGAAAGTAGCAGCAGACATTTTGAAAAGCTCGAATCTTTTAATATATTTATGGTATTTTATAATTTACTAATTTTCAAGCGCTGTCCATATCTTTAAATCATGCAGCTTTGATCAAAATAGTTTCTCGTACAGATCTCTAATATCCTCAATTACTTCATTAATGATCTTGAAGAATGTAGCAATAACCATTACTCTGTAGCTTCCCCAAAGTCACGAGAAGACTGTCAAGTGCCCACCAGGAATGAGAAAAAAGAAAAAGGAAAATAAATCAGGAAATGGACCCAAAGAGATTTGGATCAGAGCATGAATGTAATATTTTTTACCAGGCAGGGTCCATAATAAAGGGTAAAAAGACACAGTACTTAAACAAACCAGCCTGTTAGAGAAGCAATATTGTCCCAAAGAGAGGAAGGGATGATGTACAAGGATATGGAATTATTAAGACTGGCTCCTCAAGCATGTGCATAAAGAGGAACTAATAGAGATAATATATTTAGACTTTCATAAAGCTTTCGACAAGTTCACATCCAAATGAGTCATCCTGGGATTAGTAGGAACTGCTTTATTCTGCAGAGAGGGCTTGTCTCAAAAATTGAAAATCATTTCTAGCCATAAGTCTTACAACAGCCTGATAACTGGTCAACCTCTAGCCTTTCTTGCCCTGAGATCCTCCTCCTCCAGAATCCAAAATGATCTTCCAGGGATGCAAATCCAATGAGGTTACTCCTGCTTAATACCTTCAGTGGCTCCCATTGCCATTAGGATGAAGCCCTTAACTGTGATAAAGGCCTTATGATCTGTTCTGGTTCCTTGTCATTTTTGGCTGCGCAGCATTTGAACCACTTTCTTATGTTTGGGAATTCCATATCTGCCTCACATTTTCAAGCTGAACATGCCATATGCTTGCTTTTTCACCCTCCCCTGCAACAAGAAGTTTTTCAGGAGCAAGTGATGGGAAGATACAGGAACCTTGAGGAACTTTTTCTGGTGGCTGTGGCTGTAACAAGCTTTAGCTTTTGGGCCAACAGAGGCAGCAATACCAGTGTAGGCTCCTGTGCCCAGTGCTCACGGCCAGCCGCATCAGTCAGACACATGGTAACATTATAGCACTCAGATGAGGTAGCAATTGGTATTCTCAGCAATCCACTTCTGGGTGTGATTTGGGGCATTGTTTGTGGTAGTGAGAAATAGTTAGAAATTGATTAAACTCTTAAGAACACATTGCTCAATAATTCTCAATGTTAAAAAAAAAAAGTTTTACAATCAGCAAAACTAAAAGGCAACCTATGGAATGGGAGAAGATATTTACAAATGACATATCCAATAAAGGGTTAGTATCCAAAATCTATAAAGAACTTATCAAACTCAACACACACAAAATGAATAATCCAATTTAAAAATGGGCAGAAGACATGAATAGACATTTTTTCCAAAGAAGACATCCTGATAGCCAACAGACACAATGAAAAGATGCTCAAAATCACTCATCATCAGGGATATGTAAATCAAAACTACAGCGAGGTATCACCTCACACCTATCAGAATGGAGAAAATCAAAAACACAAGTAACAATAGGTGTTGGTGAGGATGTGGAGAAAAAGGAATTGTTGCACTGTTGGTAGGAATGCAAACTGGTATACCCACTGTAGAAAACAGTATGACATTTCCTCAAAAGGTTAAAAATAGGGGGCACCTGGGTGGCTCAGTCAGTTAGGTGTCCGACTCTGCTCAGGTCATAATCTCACAGTTTGTGGGTTCAAGCCCTGAGTCAGGCTCTGTGCTGACAGCTCGGAGCCTGGAGCCTGCTTCAGATTCTGTGTCTCCCTCTCTCTCTGCTCTTCCCCCACTCATGCTGTGTCTCTCTGTCTCTCAAAAATAAAATGAAACATTAAAAAAATTTTTTTTAAGTTAAAAATAGAACTACCCTAAATACTAAATACTTTGTAAATAGTAACTCTTCAAACAATGAGTTTAATAACAATGTAAGTATTATTAGTATATCTATTTTAAAGATAAGAAAACTGAGTCACAGAGAATGTAAATACTTTCCAGGTCACTTCACAAGTGGCAGAGCAGGGATACAAATGCAAGGTCACAGAAGGGGACTACAAGTTCCAACCATCAAATCACAGTTGGTTCTCTTGGCAACCAACCCCAGCCTTAGGTGTGGTCCGAAACTTGCCTCATTAACATAACAAAAGACACCTTTAACACAACTCTCAGAAAATCCCCAGGGTTTTAGAAGCTCTGTGACAGAAATGAGGACAATGACCAAATATGTATTTCTTATTATAAATCACAATATCACAGGATTTCACTTTAATCAGAAACTGACTATCTCCTGGTAATTTGGGGCTTCTTGTGCCTGGGAAACAGTGGACAAAAGGAAAAAAAAGGTTTCCATATTGGCAGCACTAAATGACTTTCATTACAAGGAACTAGGGTAGCTGCTACACAATGGGGGCCTAAAGGGATACATCTGGAATGCAGATTTACTAGTGCTTCTTGATGCTTCCATGTCCAGGGATAAATGTAAATAGGCAATTGCTTCAACAAAGACCTGATGATACAGGAGTAACTAAGGTTCTGGCCTTGGCAGATAAAGGACCCAGTGACTCCTTCAAGCAAGCAATCTAGACGGTCTAAAGTGATAGCCAAGGAGGGAAAACCTAGAAAGTTTGGTGGAGGGAAATGTCGATTGTCAGTTATGGCTTCAGACATTTCCACAGTGCAGGACTGAAACTTGTTCCACTAACCCTCCTATGCTGAGATTGGACCTAGCCACCACCCTGAATGACATGTTACAGATTAAAGTGCACCCAGATCCAAGCAGTGCATGGAGTGGATAAGGAAATCGTCTACTTCTTGTGCCTACCTCATTTCCTCTTGGCCAGTCTTTTTACTCCAATTGCTACTGCAGCTCCTAGCTCCTGCAGGTGTGCAACTGTCAACAAGACACCTCAGCTGTGCAGCACATCACTTGCTTCCTGCCCTAGGTTTTCTTCCCCCTCCTGTGAGAAGCCTGTAAACACCCTCAGCCATTCTGAGGCACACCCATACCTGGAAGTGAAAGGGAATTAACTGCGTGAGACAACTCTCAACCAACTCGGGGACCAGCTCATGGATACTCATTTTTCCCTTGTACACATTCTGTGTACGTTCCACAGGGCTCCTCAAGGTCCCTGGTGGAATTAAGCCTGCTACTCTGAGGCATCAGGCCAATCACACACACCTGATGGGCTGTCCTTCTACCCCTGCTTCACTCTTACCAGTCTCCTACTTGTTCTTTCACATCACTCCCTAATATAACCTGCACATAAGCTTGTCTCTCAGGTTCTGTGTTTCTGAGTACCCCAGACTCATATAAGATTCAGATGAGAAGACTTGTGAATATGCTCTTAAAGTTAAAAACAATATACTAACGTAAATCAGCCCTAAAGAGCAAGCTCTTCCTGTAACACTTTCTTACTCTGCCTTCATAGGTCCAATTGTCACCCTACTGTTTCAAGACTGAACTATAAAGCATGTAGCTTTATTTTATTGAGCAATACTATGTTATCTCATTTCTATCTTCATGACCTTATGAGGAAGTAGGCATTACTATCTCCATGCTAGAGCTGGGGTAACAGGAGGCCTTGTATTCCAACTCAACTGTTCAGCTTGAGCTAGGGTTCTGACCCCAATCTAACCTTCAAAACCCATGTGCTAAACCATTTTACTTCTTTTCCTCAGCGTGGCCTCTACTCTGTCTTCTTACCCTACAATGGCCCCCAATATAGCCATACTCAACACACCTTGCCCTTTAATGCTTCCGTTTTACCCTGTTAGCCCCTGTGATCTTCAGAGCCTTGATCAAATGCCATCTCCCTAGACAGAATTGTTTCTCCATGAGCTTCTATATCACTTTCCTGAATCCCTGTCATATCTTTTTTTACCACATTGATGTTACTGTTCTGTTGCATTTACCGCTGGGGCTGGAGCCAGACACGAGTTTAGATTATTAAGTAGTACTAGATATAATGAGCTCTCAAATAACAATAATGGAATAAAACAGTTATCAGAGTGTACTCCTTACGCACAGGGCCTAAACTTGTCTTATTGACTGTTGTCTTCTGGGACCAGAGCACAATGCCTGGCTCATAGTAGACACTCATTTGCTGAATGACTGAATGCATCAACGTGAATTTGTTTCTTCATTAAACTGTGAACTCTTACAAAGTAGGGATAATACAATATACAGCAAATATTTGTTGAATTAAGGTAATAGGAAGAAAGAGAAACTATTTAATGATTAATAGGAGATTTATTTAAACAATAATACATAGAGTCATCATTGCCAGACTTAATATGAAATGCTAAATGTTCGATCCAATTTTCCTTCCTGGATCAGTTTTTCTTTCCTATCCTGCAGAGATAGAAAACAAACAAACAAACAAATAAAACAAAAAACAAACAAAAAAAACTGCATTAGAAACAACACATTCTGACCCCTGTTCATTGAAACACTATTTACAACAGCCAAGATACAGAAACAACCTCAGTGTCCATCAATGGATGAATAAAGACACGGTATATGTATACAATGGAATACTATTTAGCCATAATAAAAAAAAAAAAGAATGAAATCTTGCAATTTCATAAGTACAAGCATATAGATACAGAGAACACACAGGTAGGTGACAGAGGCAGGAGGTGGGCAGTGGGCAAAATGGGTGAAGGGGATCAAAAGGTACAAACTTCCAATCACAAACTAAATAAGTCATGGGAATATAATGTACAGCATGGTGACTACAGTCAATAATACTATATTGAATATTTGAAAGTTGCTAAGAGAATTATTCTTAAGTCCTCATTATAAGAAAAAAGATTGTTTTTTGTAACTATGTATGGTGACAGATGTTAACTAGACTTACTCTGGTGACCATTTTGCAAAATATATAAACAAACAAAAAAGTACTAGAAAATACAAAAACAAACAAAAAAACAAAGTATTCTGGCAGAACCCACAGTACAACTCTGAAACAACACTTAAATACTCCAAAGCTAATTCCCATCCCCCCCACATTGTATAAGGGAAGAAGTAGCAGTCTGAAGAAATAAAGGGACAATGAAAAAACATTCCTATTGAAAAACATCTTATGTAGGGCACCTGGGTGGCTCAGTTGGTTAAGCATTTGACTTTTGGTTTTCGCTCAGGTCATGATCTTGCAGTTTGTGAGACCAAGCCCTATGTCAGGCTCTGTACTGACAGCGCTGAGCCTGCTTGGGATTCTCTCTCCCTCTCTCTCAATAAAGTAAAAATAAACATAAAAAAAAAAAAAATAGAGGGGTGCCTGGGTGGCTCAGTCCATTAAGCGTCCGACTTCAGCTCAGGTCACGATCTCACAGCCCGTGAGTTCGAGCCCTCCGTCGGGCTCTGGGCTGATGGCTCAGAGCCTGGAGCCTGCTTCTGATTCTGTGTCTCCCTCTCTGTCTGCCCCTCCCCCGTTCATGCTCTGTCTCTCTCTGTCTCAAAAATAAATAAACGTTAAAAAAAATTAAAAAAAAAAATAGATGGGGCACCCGCGTGGCTCAGTTGGTTAAGTATCTGACTTTGGCTCAGGTCATGATCTCACAGTTTGTGAGTTTGAGCCCCACATTGGGCTCTCTGCTCTCAGCACAGAGCCTGGTTCAGATCCTCTCCCACTTACGTTCACACTCTCTCTCTCAAAAATAAATAAACATAAAAAAAAAAAGAAAAGAAAAACATCCTGTGCACATGTTGGAATCATTTTATTACCCCACTAAAAATCATATGTCAAAAGCAAAATGCAAACACCTTCTGGGTAAGTGTGGCCTACCTTTCTGTGAAGCAGTTAATTTATCAATCAAAAATATATATATAAGGTCTAACAGGAGAGTGGACTGGCCAGTTTAAGGCAGAGCTAGATGAGTGGGTTCCAGTCTATATGGCAACATGAGGCCTCCCGGGGGTCTAGTACTAGCTGTCAAAGATAAGCTTGGCTTTCTCTGCGATCATATGGCCTCTGATGGCAGATTCCCACCACGGGTTGCTTTTGCTTTCCTCTTGTTAGGGTATTAGGAAGTTTTAACATTAATTCACAAAAATGTGACCAACATAACTAGAATTCATACAAATAGGGAACACTCTAAATGACTTATGTATTCTGCTAATATTTAACCAAATAAACGTCTCTTTTAAAAACAGATGAACTAAGAAAACTAAATATAAAAATTCACAAAGATAATTTCTAAAGGTAATTCAAAATAGCAAAGTTTAACTTCTATATTAACTTTTTAAAGTTATCTCTGTATTCTCTCACTTAATATTCACAGCACAATTTCCTTACATCATCTAAAACACACCAGGAAAACTCTTTCATGAGCTCTAAGTTCAAGTCTTAGAAATTTAAACTGACCAACTTATTACTTGATATTCTAGAGCAGCCATTAAATTAAATTTGAAAGTCTCAGAGACTATCATGAATTTTAGTAAAGTATATTTCAGTAAGAGTTGAAATGATAAAGCAATAAAACCAAACATGTAATCGAAACTTTCTCTTTTAACTCTTGCTGGAAAGGAATAAAGATAAAAGAGTAGAGGGGTTAAGATGGGAGGAAGGCTGGTGGCAGTGGACAAGAGAAAGAGCTGCAGCCAGTCCGGGGAACTAACCACACAGAAAGTAAATATCAGGCCCCAATACTTACTCTGTCAGTTTTGAAAACATAAAACCAGAAGAAGAGGGGCCCAATTCCAAATAGAGCTCCTAAGAGTGAGGTCTTGGGAGTGGGTCTGAAATTGGGATAGATATTTGCTGATCTTGCATAGGTCCAACGAATCAAGGCAGGATCTTCCTGAAATTCATGAAAACAAAAAGTTACAGGAACTTAAGCAGGACCACACTGAAACAATCTCATCAAAACTTTTGTGGGGGAGGACAGGAGATGCCTTTTGTGCTCCACCACAGCTAAGGGTAAGCCCTGAATATTCCTAAATAGCTTTGGGGAAGACCTTTCATTTCTAGTATTTGTTGAATTAACTCTCTAATGATCTTGTTCAAATCCTTCAGAATTTAAAATATTCTTATATCACCCTTCAGCTTTCTATTTATTTGAGATTTAAGAAATATAATCTTTTATTTTTTTTAATTTATTTTTGAGGGAGACAGAGAGAAAGAGCTTGAGCCGGGAAGGGACAAAGAGAAGGGAGACACAGAATCAAAGCAGGCTCCAGGTTCCAAGCTGCCAGCACAGAGCCTGACACAGGGCTCGAACTCACAAATGGTGAGATCATGACCTGAGCCGAAGTCAGATGCTTAACCAACTGAGTCACCCAGTTGCCCCAAGAAACCTAATCTTTTTAAGCTGTCAGAGAAGCCATTTTTTCTCTTTGATCTTTTTTTTTTTTTCTTTTCTGGATTTTTTTTTTTAGCTTCATTGTCGTTCTTAAAGTGTGACCAACTGAACCACAGTATTCCCGATGAGGACTGATTTCATATGCTCTGTCATGCTTTGTACTTTGTTTCCAGGACCCTTTCTAATGCTACCCCCCACCCTGCCCTGTCTTTCCAGGCTACATACAAATTGCAGGAAGGTGAAGACTGAGGTAGGCTAACTCTGAACTTTAATTTCTTTAAGCTGACTTGGCAGATATTTTACAAGCAAAATTATTACATTTAACACTATTAAAATAATTTGTAGTGAGGACAAGGTTGTTAAAAAAAATAATCAGACTGTCTTGGTTTAAAAAAAGTAATTATCCATTTTAATATATTTATACTAGAACAACTATATAAGATAGCAAATCTGCCCCAAACACATAATTAAACTTAATTAGCTAAATCCCCAAATGATTTTATAAAAATTATTTGCTCCAATTAACTAATAGGCAGATTAAAAATAAGCAAATTAAATCAGCTTTAAAACTTTAATACTAAAGGAGAACATTCAAGGTCCTATACAATGCCAAGGAAGTCATGATTGGTAGAATTAAAATAGTTAAACTGGATCTTCCACAGATACATTTTTAAACCAAAATGTCTGCAGAAACAGTAAAGGTGAAGACACAAGATATACACAGGTTTAAGGGGATGTTTGAGGTCCTTACCTGAAAGGATAAATACATCTATTCTTGTATCTATCCCTTCTACTATTAATGCATTTGAATGATTCTCCCATGACAGAATTCTCAATTTGCCAGTCGCGTCTCTACATATTTACCTGTCAGATCAGTCTTCCAGAAACAGATATTTTATTTCATAAAAACATCAACAGCCCCATGACCATAGTTTATTGAGCCTGGTACTGTTAAGAGAAGTTCCAAAACAATTCCATGGGAGATAGTTTTCCTTCTTTGACACCACTCTATCTCCAAAGAACTATCAGCAGCATCTGACATGGTCAACAATCCTTCACATCATTTCTTTTGGCTTTCAGGACACACACCTGCCTGGTTTTCCTCCAAACCCTGTGGCCATTCCCTCTTGGTCTCTTTTGCTCTCTATGTCCTTATTTCTCTAAACGCTTAATACTGGACCTTAGACCTTACTGGTCTTTTGTTTGTTTATTTTTATTTTGGGAGAGATAGAGAGCAAGCAGGGGAGGGGCAGAGAGAGAGGGAGAGACAAAATCCCAAGCAGGCTCCACACTGTCAGTGCAGAGCCCCATTCGGGTGCCAAACTTAAGAACTGTGGGATCATGACCTGAGCCGTGAGATCATGACCTGAGGTGAAGTGAAGAGTCGGACACTTCACTGACTGAGCCACCCAAGCAAGCGCCCCTTTGCTCGTCTTTTCCATCTACATTCATTCCCTTGATGAGCTCCTCCTGTCACATGGTTTTAAATATCCATCTATAGGCCGATGACTCCCAAAATTTTACTTCCCCAGACCTCTACCCCGAACTCCAGACATAATATCCAACTACCTGCTCAACACTGTCATGTTGTCTAACAGGCATGTCAAATGTGATGTATCCCAAACTGATTTCCCAATGTTCCACTCCATCTCCATCCCTGCTCCTCACATTCTTCTCTATGTTGGTAAAAAGCAACTTCATTGTTCTGATAACTTAGGTCAAAAACCTTGGAGTCATTCTTCACCCTTCTCTCTCTTACACCTCACATCCAATCTGCTAGCAAATCTGGTTGCCTTTACTTTCAATACATACTCATAATTCACCACTTCTTACCACCTACACTGCCAAAAAAAACCGATAGATTACCTCAAAAGCCTCCTAACTAGACTCCTTGCTCTTGTCCTCCATAATGTATTTTTAAGTAAGCAACCAGAGAGAAGTTAAAGTATAAGGGCGGATTACTCACTCAGTAAAAGTCCTTCTTGGTGTGATCTAGTTCCAAGTACCTTTCTGACCTCATCTCTTCCTACTTTGCTTCCACCTTTCTCCACTTTAGTCACAATGGTCTCTTCAGTATTTTTGAAACTAACCAGGAACACTCCTGTCTAAGGACCTCAACACCTGTCCCCTCTACCTAAAATGCTACTTTCCCTGAGAGCTGTGTGGCTATCTCCCTCACCTCACTTCCTTCATGTCACCTTCCACGGAAGGCCTTCCCTAGGGATATCTAACATTTCAGCTGCTGTCCCTCCCTACTATATACACACATTCCGAATTCCCTTCCTTGCTTTATTTTTCTTATCACTTATCACTAACATGCTAAATGATTTACTTTTTTAAGTTTATGTATTTATTTTGGGAGAGAGAGAGACAAAGAGCAAGCAGGAGAGGGGCAGTCGGAGGGAGAGACAGAATCCCAAGCAGGCTCCACGCTGTCAGCGCAGAACCTGATGCGGAGCTAGAACTCACAAACCATGAGATCATGACGTGAACCCAGGTCAAAAGTCGGACACTTAACTGACTGAGCTACCCAGGTGCCCCTAAATTAGTTTTTAAATCTGTTTATTACTTGTCTGCCCCACTGGAAAGAAAGCTCTATGAGGACAGGAATCTACACTGTCACCTCAGTATCTAACACAGGGCCTAGCCTATTACAGCAATTATTTGTTCACTGAATCAATCATTCTTAAAGATTAGGCAAGGAATTTCCATGTATTGATCACTAAATGATTAAGTGCCAGGCACTCATTTATTTAATTAACAGAACAACCAACGAGGCAGGTATTACTGTCTCTTTTATATGACAAAATTGAAACTGTACTAGGGCACAGAACTGGAAAAAAGAATCTGGGGTTTAAACTTCAGCTATCTGGCACATCAAACCCACCTGTGTATGTAAATAACAAATGTCTCTCTCCACACCTTCTCAAGTAAACACCTTCTTCTCCAGTTCTAACTAGAATTGGTACAGCCAACTGGTTAAGCAGATGTTTTGGGTTACAAAGATCAAGGTTTAAATTCTGCTCTATCACTTGCTAAGGGAGTATCACTCTATGACCTACTTGTCCTTCCCATGTTGTCTTCCAATCTGTAAAATCGGGTTAATAATAGGGCCTAATTTTAAATACTTGTGACATTTGAATATTCGGAAAGGGTTTAGATAGTGCCTGCACAATTTAAATTTCCTTCAATTCTCATAACTTCCAAAAAGTCCTACAGAACACCAATGCAACTGTTGGGAAAAGTGTTGTTTTGTTTTGTTTTGTTTTGGGGTTTTTTTGTTTTGTTTTTAGTATATTTGACATCATATTTAAACAGCTCTTGGACAGAAAATTATCAAAAAGTGCACTCATTAAATAATAGCTATCAGTCTACTGGTTATATATTAAGTGCCTGGAATGTTATACAAACTATTTCATTTAACCTCACAATGGCTTTATAAAGAGTATACTACCATTCCCACATAAGATTAGAAAATTAACGTTTGGAGAGAGTAGGCAAATTGCCTAAGGCCACATAGTTTGCCAACTTGTGCTGCCTTGGCATATGAATCCAAAGACCACAGCTTCAATAGCTGCAGTTTTGGGGTCTTTAAAAGATATAAATTGAAAAATCACTATATTCCCATCAGGAGAGAGCAGTATTGATATGAATTGTGAACTGAATGGTGGAAAACTGTTTTAAAAAAAAAAAAAATAACACACACAACACATTTTCTGAGCACTCATTACATTCATTACAGCCCGGTCACTGTGTTGGCTGGTGATGTGCCTGGTCTCATTTAATCCTCGTCACAGCCTCATAAAGTAGGAAGTGCTGTATTAATCCCATTTTCCAGACAGGAAAACCGAGGCTAAGCAGCAGAGTTGTGTCACTTTAGTGAGCAAGCCAGGATTCAAACCCAGCCCGGTGTGAACTGAGAACCGTCCTGTAGACCACCAAGCTCTCCGCCCAAGGTCAAAGGGCTAGTGGGTTGGCCTGCTCTCTGAGCCTGGAAAAGGGCCAATGTCTAAGATACGGATTGGAACGGTGGCCGCCCCGCTGCGGGGTCTCCCTTGGCCGGTCTGGGCTGCCCGGTCGGAGGGGACAGCCCGGACTCTATGGCCCTTGATTCCCGCCCGGCCGGCCCCCGACTCACGATGAGCCCTCGGCGGCTGGGGTCGTTGTACTGAAGCAGGTACTCCCGTTTAAGTCGGGATCTTATGGCCAACCGCTCGGCTTGCGCCTTCCGGGCTTCTGGAGATACGTCGTATTCGGCTGGGTCGAGGGTGGAGGGTAGAGTGGCCAGGCGCGAAGGCTGGTACTTGGGGAACGACATCTTGGCAGTCCGGCACAGAAGCGCGCCTGCGCGACTCCGAGGCCCTCCCCCACTTTATTCTGACCTTTATCCAGCGGGAGTGCGCTTGCGCGTCAGCTGAAGGTAGGCGGGAGAGCGAGACAAAGAACTCCGCTTCTTTCCGCAACCTTCCTCGCGGTCCTGGGGCCCTAATAGCGATCTGCGCATGCACAGTGTGCTCTTTTCGCCCACCCCCGCTTCCTCCTTCTACCTACCCACAATCTGTTGCTCGTTGCCTGCTGTTTCCTAGCAGCCTTTCTCAAAGCAGAGCTTTTTATGAGACTGGCAGACACGGGGAACGGGACTGGCTCTAGTAGAGTCCTGTTTCACTGTGGGTCCCTCCAAGGTGTGTGACTTTGAACGAGTCACTTAACGTCTGTGAGTTTTCCTCCTGCTCATCCTGTGTAATGACCCCTATGCCGTTTACCTAACAAACCTTTTGTGAGGATTACATAAGATAATGGAGAGGTGCCAAAGTGCTTTGCAAAGCACAATGTCCTCTGCCAAAAAAGAGAATAAGCTTTTCTGTACGTTACCGCATTAGATCCGTACAACGTAAGAAAAGGTGTGTTTTTCTTAGGCACGAAACAATGTTGAATAGGAGAATGATGTTAGAAATGTTGCCTGCCTGACTAGTAAGTCGTTAAAAAATGAAATATTGAATAAAGCGCGTGAAGAAACAGTATCTTGATTAAAATACCCCTTACCTAAAATCCTTAGCACTCTTCAGGTGCTAAGAATGAAAAATACCTTCAAGATACGAAAATATGCATAGAGGCATTGTGTCTTAATGTGAAAGATGATTCAGGGAGAAAAAAAAGTAACCCAAGGGAAACCTCCATCCCTACTGTCTTTCCCCTTTCCCCCACTATCACCAAGGGGAAAACGCAACTTCAAGTTGCACAGCAAGGTCTTTGGGTACCAGTCAGGTACTCCTCAGGGGAAAGCATGTAAACAATATTTCCATAACTCAGACAAGGAAAGCTGGATCAAAAGAGAGCTTCACCTTGGATGAAATGTCTGAAGACATATAGGTATGTTGGGAAATGGTTGCTAGGCAGAGAAGGGACCTAGAAAGTGTTGGCATTTGAAGTGATGAGCAGCACTGCTGTCACATTTATTCAACATTTTAATATTGTTTTAAAACATTTATTAAGCACCCACTGCGTGAAGCATACTGCACACTAGTGAGTCTTAGTCAATCTTCCAGGCTCAGTGGGGGAAATGCAGAAGAAATGAAGGATGTGGTGTTGTCTTTGAGGAGCTGACAATCAGGCCGTACAGAAAGAGAAGACAGAATATGATAATATTTGCAAAGCAGTTTAATGTCCAAATGAATTTAGAGCAAAATGGGCTCATGAGAATGCAGGCTGAGGAAATGTAGAAAAAAGAAATTTGAAACAAATCGCTTACACTCAATTTTAAAGGAATGAGAATAAAAGGAGTTGAGTTTTTTTTTTCAAAGGTGTTTCAAAATTTTGTTTATAGATTAGACACTGATATGGGAAAAAGGCATGCAAAAGGATAAAAGAAAGAAGAAAGGAGTACAAAGACTACAGATGACAACATTTTAAAAAGACTTCATAAAGGTAAGAGAGAGGGAAAGAGAGAGAAAGACAGAATAAACTTCATCATTTCCCTTTGGATTAGTTAAGGTGTTTGATTCTACATTTGCTTGGTTATCAAAAGGATCCCTTTAGATGATTGTCAAAAAGATGAAGTCCTAAGTTCTCTTCTGCTCTTGAAGATTCGGAACTGATCTGGCAGGGGAACCCATGTGTCTGTACTTTGTATAGTTTCTTGAGGGGATTCTTATACCGTTCTGCGTTTGGAAAACAGAGATGAGTACAAGAGGTCTTCCTTTCCCTCTTCTTTTTCCAGGAAAGGTCCTCCCAAAGTGAATCTATTTAACGTGAAGACCTGGATTCTATAATGAAAAAAAAAAGACTTGATTGAGCCTTTATCTTGAAATAATGCAATCAAAAATCATGAAAATGAATATATCTTATATTTAACATTTAAGGTCACAATTACAACTGTGTGCTAATTCTGATAAATCAAGTGTTAATTTGTGGGCACAGTTATTTTTATTTTATTTTATTATTTTTTTAAAAAAATTTTAATGTTTATTTTTGAGAGAGACAGAGACAGAGCATGGACAGAGGAGGGGCAGAGAGAGAGGGAAACACAGAATATAAAGCAGGCTCCAGGCTCTGAGTCGTCAGCACAGAGCCCAATGTGGGGCTCGAACTCACAAGAGCCGTGAGATCCTGACCTAGGCCAAAGTCGGATGCTTAACCCGACTGAGCCACCCAGGCGCCCCCACAGTTATTTTTATATAGCTCATTATCCTTCACTTTGCATTTGATTTTTGCAGAGGCTCATATTTGTAGAAATGTTGGAGGCCTTTACCCAGTTTTCCCAAGGTCCTCTCTTAATTCTTTGAAACTAAATTACTTCCTTTTGAAGCATTGATGTCATCATTATTCTTACTGATTTTCTCTTTTTCCCCTTTGTTATCTAGTACAACGCTCTGAGATCCTCCTTTATTAATGACTTTGCAGGCTGCTGCAAACATCGCTTTTATGAATTTTGTGAAAGTCCACATCTTTTGCAAGATTTGCAGTAGATTTCTATTATTTTTGAGGATTGGATATTTCCAAGTGGATGGCTAAGACTTTGATAGGAGTGGATGTAGGCACTAGGGTTAGCAGATGGAACAATGCAAGTGGGGAACAATTTCACAAGTAACCACTTCACCAATGAATATTTCATATTTTGAAGACTTTTACTTTTCCTAATAGAATTTATCAGAATTTATTGGGACATGGATTACAAGGACTAAGTATGTGAAACTGTATTTGGCTGGAAGAGGGGGGATGGAGTGGTAAAGTGGAGAAGGAAAGAAATTCAAATATGCAGGGATAGTCAAGTATGACTGGGACAGGATTTCAGGGAACAGAAGATGGACAAGTAAATACAGAAACTGTAAGAAGCAGATAAGTTCCAGTTGCAGCAATATGAAGAGCATTCCTTCTCTTAATTGGCTAGGATCATAGGTAAATTTGTGAATAAATTCCCAACTTTGAGTCAGGAATAAACCCAATGCCCGGAAATTTAAGTAATCAGTGATTGTCAGCAGCTGACATTTAGTGAGCATTTTCCTTTATTACTGTTTTCAAAAATCTTGTCCTGACGTTGAATATCAGCAAGTGATGTACTGTCAAACTAGTACAGGGTCCCCTCCTTACATGATCTTCTCCAGAACCCTGGGAAGGGCCCTAGAAATGTGTTCACATGGCCATTCTGTTTCTGTAAAATTAGACGAAGTAAGATATTTAAATCTCAGTTGCCTAAGACTGCTGTGTCTCTCCTGACTTCTCTTCTATTACATTTTCCCTCCTGGTGGGTGGTATCGCAGTGATCTGAGGCATTTGGGGGATCTGACAAATGAAAATTTGAATTTAGTGGGACATATTTATTTGATTCACATCAATTTCAAGTGGAGTTTAATTATTGCTAGGCATCCAGGCGTAGGAATGGCTTCCAGGGATAACATTAACACCCAGTGTGCCGGGGAGGTGCAGGATCAAAGTTTGTGTTGTGATATGAACTTGTCCTGTGAATCCTGGCCCTGGAAATATAGGGGTAGAGGAGGAGAAATAAGGTTTGAAATATACAGAACCAGAAGCTAATCTGTGGGAAATTCTCCTAGTTATTATTGGCATTTTTCCTTTAAAAAGCACCCCCCTCCAAAATTATATAAGCTTCACATCCCATCAAATCCTGATCTTCCTGTTTATCCGTCTTGTTAAGGCTGCAAGGAAGAGATACAAAGTGCTATGTGAATTAATTTAATTGCAAGGAGACCTAAGAATATGAGGTAGAAGGGAAAGTTATCTCTCATTTGGTTATGTAGCCACCCTAGGAATTTATCTTCCAAAATTGAAATGAACAACAGTTCAAAGAGAGAATAAGAACAATACTTTAGAGCTTCAGTGTCCCATCTTAGCTCAAGTAAACCACTTTCTCTTTGTTTAACTAGCATCTACTCTTCCTCCAAAAGAGGATATTATTGAATCAGTTTGACACTATTCAATCTAGATTGCCTCAAAGTACCACAGGGAGGTTGGCTCTCACTGTATCCAACTTATCTGCAGCTCTGTTGATTTGGGCACTGTCGAAGTCAGTCATGAATAAGATTACACTACTGGTTTTACTCAACAGATGCACTTAAGTCACAGAAGTTTATCTTGTTTAGAGAAGACCCACATAGAACTACTTGCTTCAGAAGTGGTGGTATATCCAGCAGACACTTTAAGACTACACAGCCTGTCCATTACAAACATACATTACTTTCTACTTGTTTCTACTATAGCTTTATAGTAAGTCTTGGTATGTCAGGAGGCAAATCTCTCCGTTTTATTATAGTTCGAAATTGTGTTAGCTACTTTTGTTCCTCTTCTTTTCCAGATGAATTTAGTATTAAGATGTTAAATTCCGTGAAAAAAAATCCATTGGGATTTTGATTGGAACTGCACTAAATGTATACCTTAATTTGAGGAGGACAGACATTCTTCTCATATTGCATCTTCTCATCTGTAATCTATTAGTCAGGTCCTTTATTCCCTTCAATCATGTTTTGTAACTTTCTCCGTGAGGAATTGTTGCCTCCTCTAGTAGATTAATTCTGCTACATTATAGATTTCATTGCTATTGTTAATTGTTTCTTTTCCTATTACATTTTCTAAATGACTGTTGCTGGTGTATTATAATATTATTGATTTTTGTATACTGATTTTGGAACCAGTATCCTTGTTGAACTCTTTATCACTTCTGTTGGCTTTTCTATTCCTTCCTTTGGATTGTTCTATGTAGTTGGCCATACCTTGAGAAAAGCAGTCTTGCCTTTTCTCTTACAAGTCTCATACTTGGTTTTCTCTCTCTCTCTCTCTCTCTCTCTCTCTCTCTCTCTCTCTCTCTCATTGCATTAGCTAGGACCTACAGTACAATGTTTTATGATAGCAGAAACTGAGAGTCTCCTATATTGTTCCCAGCTTTAATAGGAAATCTGTTCACCATTAAATGTTTGCTGTAGGGTTTGGTAGAAGCCCTTTATCAGGTTGAGAAAATTCTGTTATATTCTTTCCCAAACGTTTTTTAATCATGAATGAGTGATAATTGATCAAATATATTTCTACATTTTTGTTATATAGTCATATGGTTTGTCTGTTAATCTGTTAAAAACACAGAGAAATTTAGTAGGTTTTTTTTATTTCAAGTTTTTATTTAAATTCTAGTTAGTTAACATATATAGCAAAATTGGTTTCATGTGTAGGATTTAGTGATTCATCACTGACATATAACACCCAGTGCTCATCACCAGTGCCCTCCTTAATACCCATCACCCATTTAGCCCACGCCCCACCCACCTCGCCTCCATCAACCCTCAGTTTGTTCTCTATAGTTAAGAGTCTTTATGGTTTGCTTTCCTCTCTTTTTTTCCCCTTCCCCTATGTTTATCTGCTTTGTTTATTTTTTTTTAAGTTTATTTATTTATTTTGAGAGAGAGAAAGCATGAATGAGTGGTGGAGGGGCAAAGAGAGAGGGAGAGAGAGAATCCCAAACAAGCTCCACACTGTCAGCACAGAGCCAGATAAGAGACTCAGTCTCATGAACCATGAGGTCATGACCTGAGCCAAAATCAAGAGTCAGATGCTTAACCATCTGAGCTACTCAGGCACTCCTCATCTGTTTTGTTTCTTAAATTCCACATATGAGTGAAATCATATGGTATCTTTCTCTGACTGACATATTTTGTTTAGCATAGTATACTCTAGCTCCATCCACATCATTGCAAAGGGCAAGATTTCATTCTTTTTGATTGCTGAGTGATATATCCACTCATCAGTTGATGGACATTTGGGCTCTTTTCACAATTTGGCTATTGTTGATAGTGTTGCTGTAAACATCAGGGTGTATGTGCCCCTTCAAATCAGCATTTTTGTATCCTTTGGATAAATACCTAGCAGTGCAGTTGCTGGATCTTAGGGTAGTTCCATTTTTAACTTTTTGAGGAACCTCCATACTGTTTTCCAGAGTGGGTGCATCAATTTGCATTCCCACGAACAGTGTAAGAGGGTTCCCCTTTCTCCGCATCCTTGCCAACATCTGTTGTTTCCTGTGTTAATTTTAGCCATTCTGACAGGTGTGAGGTGGTCTTGTCATGGTTTTGATTTGTATTTTCCTGATGATGAGTGATGTTAAGCATCTTTTCATGTGTCTGTTAGCCAGTAGGTTGTTCTGATGTGGAATATTTTGCATTCTGAAATTAACTATTTCATGGCCATGATATGTTTTTTAATGTAGTGATTAAATAATTAAACTGAATTAAATTTATTAGCATTTTATTTAGGATCTTACCATTTATGTTCATTGATGAATTGGCTGTATAATTTTCTTTTTCCTATTTTGTTCTGTCCAGTTTTGGTAATTTATTTACATGAAAAGAAGTGGATAGATTAATACATTTCCTTTTTTTTTTTTTTTTATTCTCCAAAATGGTTTGTTTAAGACAGGAACTGTATTCCTTGAAGACTTTGTAAATTATCTTTTTAAAACTGTCAACTGCCTGGGTCTTCCCTTTTTATTTTCAGGAGAGACTTTTGGCTACCAATTCAATTTCTTTAATGATGGGGTTTTTTTCAGGTTTTCTATCTCCTTTGGAATGAAGTGTGGTAATTTAAATTTTCTCAAATGTCTGTTTATTGCTTTTAATGTTTTTTTTTTATTTTGAGAGGGGAGAGAGAGAGGGCATGTGTGAGCCAGGGAGGGGCAGAGAGAGGGCGAGAGAAAGAATCCCAAGCAGGCTCCACATTGTCAGCACAGAGGGCTCTATCTATCCCACGAACCGAACCATGAGTTCATGACCTGAGCTGAAATCAAGAATCAGATGCTTCACTGACTGAGCCACCCAGGTGCCCCTTAAATATTTTGTTTTAAACTTAATTTTTATAGAGTTTCTAATCTCATGATTTTTTCAGTCTCCACTGTTTTTATAATTATGATCCTCATTTTGCCATTAATGTTGTTTGTTTTCGTGTCCTCGATAATCCCCATCCCCTATTTCTCCTATCCCTCCACCTGTCTCCCCTCTGGTAACTATCAGTTTGTTCTCTACAGTTAAGAGGGTTTTTCTTGGTTTGCCTTTCTCTCCCTTTTTCCTTTGCTCCTTTTGTTTCTTAAATTCCACATATGAATGAGATCATATGGTATTTGTCTTTCTCTGACTAACTTATTTTGCTCAGCACTATTTATCCATTTCTTATTTATCTTATTTATCCATTCATCTTATGGATCTTATCCATCTTATTTATCCATTCATCTAAGGAAGGACACTTGGGCTGCGTCCATAGTTTGGCTATTGTAGATAATGCTGCTATAAACATAAGGGTGCATGTATCCCTTTGAATTAATGTTTTTAATTTTGGGGGTAAGTACCCAGTAGTGCAATTCCTAGATCTTAGGGTAGTTCTAATCTTAATTTTTTGAGGAACCTCCATACAGTTTTCCACAATGGCTGCACCAATACTGTTTATTTATTGCTTCTTTTTTTTCTTCATCCATCTTGCTAGGAGTTTGTCTTCTTTGTCTTTACAGAGACCCCATTAAAAAATTTTTTTTAATGTTTATTTATTTTTGAGAGAGAGAGAGAGACATGCAGACAGACAGAGCACGCGAGCTGGAGAGGCAGAGAGAGAGGGAGACCTAGAATCTGAAGCAGGCTCCAGGCTCTGGATGTCAGCACAGAGCCCGACACGAGGCTTGAACCCATGAACTGTGATATCATGACTTGAGCCAAAATCAGTCACTTAACCGACTGAACTACCAAGGTGCCCCCAGAGAACCCATTTTTTATTTTGTCATCCCTAATCAATTTTTCCTCTTATACTTATTTCTTTTATTTTTCTTGAGATTACTGTAATATTCTATTTCTGGTTTCTTCAGCAGAATACTTACCTCATTCATTTTTAATATTATGTTTTATAATTTTTTATGCATATAATTCTATAAATTTAATTTTAGGTATATAGTCATATGTTTTTTTAGTATTTTCATTTTCATGTAATTCTGAGTATTTCATAATTTCTATTATGCATTTTCCTTAACTGATAAGTTATTTAGAAATACGTTTTTCAGTTTCTGAAGTTTTTTTTGTTTCGTCAATTTTTTTATTATTTCTTGTTTAATTGTATTATTGTATAATATTAGTCCTTTGAAATTTATTGAGACTTTCTTTGGGCTTCCTATATGGTCAGTTTTTGTTAGATTATTTTTTTTAACAAACCATTTTTTGAAATTTAACATACATATGGAAAGAAAAATGTACAAATCATACATATGCTGTTCAATGAGTTATTACAAAGTGAACAAAGCCTTCTAATCATACATAGTCATTTTTATTATGGTTCCATGTATGCTTACAAAGAATGTATACTTTGTAAGTCATTGAGTGCAAGGTTAGATCAAGTTTTTTAATTAGGTGGTTTAGGTGTCTTATATCTTTTTTTATTCGCCTATGTCTCCTTGCTCTATTTCCAATATAGATGTGCATATAATTTCCCAGTGCTATTGTGGTTTGTCCATTTCTCCTTGAGCAAGATTAGAATACACAGGGTGAATTGAAGGTGATATGGAAACATTTTAATGCACATGCATCTCTGGATTATTTTTACCAAAAGACAAAGAAACTCATACATAATGGTTCGCTCATTCCATCCATTTAGTGTGCTGTATACAAACCAACCAGGAAAAGAAGATTTCTGCTTAAAATATACAGAACACTTAGAAACACATCTGTCATGTAGACATATCCAAAAGCTCATGAATATTACATTTTGCATTTCTCTCCTTCAGAGACAGTCTTTTCATCCTAGTCTTAGCATATATCTGTTCTTATTACTAAAGTCACTTACATAAGGACATATTTGTACTTGAAAGGAACAATAAGTTGCCTACAGAGTATAAGGTGACATTTTCTTACAGCTTGTCAATTTAACATAAAAGAGGGTTGATCTGCTTAGCTGAGGCTATGTCATGCTTTTTTCTATGGTATAAAATGCTGCCCTATCATCATCTTTTGCTTGGGGAGAGCAATAGCCTCCTAGTTGGCTTTCTTACCTACATCCACCCTTACCAAACTCCTATCTCTTTTCTAAACAGCAGCTAGGGTGACCTTTTAAAATACACGTTATCCTAGCACCCCTGTTTAAACTCTTACATGACTTCAAGACTCACTAGAGTCTGCTTCCTGCCTCTTCAGCTGTGCTTGGCTGTATGCTCCCCATCACTGTCTGTGCTCCAGCCACACTGGCCTCTCCTCAGTTCCTTCCTTCCCCAGGTCCTTTGCACTTACTCTTCACTCTGCCTCAAATATTACACACCATACTCTGATTCATCCTGCAGAACCCACTCAGTTCTATCACCCCTTGGCTAACCAACAAGGTAAAATCGCTCTACAAGCTTTTGTAGCATTGTAGACCTCTCCTTTACAACACTAATTACAATCCTAATTTTACATTTTTTATTATTTAATTAATCCCTGCCTCACCTCCCATTAGAATGCAGGCTCTTTGAAGACCAGGCCACAGCAGGCTGGACTCACCCTGCATCCCAACACTAGCACAGTGTCTGGCCCATCACAGCAGTGGTAATGGGCTAAATGATCAGTTCCTTTCTTCATTTCAAAGTGAATATATTAACCAAATATACCTTCACCCCTCTTGCTGCCTCTGTTTTCATCCCTTGCTTACTTCTAGTAATACTCCATACTCACCACTCCTCCCCTCTTCACTCCCCGCCCCCACTGTGAATTAAAAATTCAATTCCAAAAGCATTATCAGTAATACAGCTTTTTACTGAAGATTTTGTGTAGTTACAGAGGAGGGAGTACATTACAAAGTAAAATGCCATAACAAAGCCCTTTAACATCTCTGCTTCCCCCCAGCCTTGTCTCTACAGCAGCTGGAGCTGTCTTATCCCTCTTCTTCCCCCTCCCCCCACTGCAGGTGTGCTCTCAGAACCCCTCCAGCCAAACTGCCTCCTCCTCCACCTGCTTCCAAATGTATATTCAGCAAAACAAAGTGCAGCCATCGGCCAAGCCATGACTCCTGGCTCCTTAGTTCATAGGGCCACTTGCATTTATAAAAGTTTGGAAGAAAAAGTGTTAACTTTTTGTTCATCTTTTCCTTTGCTTGCTGATAGTCTTTCCTCCATCAAGGCCATCCATGCCCTGCCTGCTTTCTATGGCTGACTGAAATCTTACATCCATCAAGGTCCAGTTCAAACGCCCCACCTTCTAGAAACCTTTCCATAAGACCCTTAAGTTGAGGTAATTTTTTCTCTTCCCTAAAAATGCACACCACTTCTTTTATTCTTATTGGTATTACAAGCTATGTTAGGATTGTCTTTTTCTCCCTCTCCTTTAAGAGCAAGTTCTGTTTCTTACTCTACAAGGTCTGAAGGGTCTGGCTCAGGACTCTCTGCACTGCAGGCTGCAGTGTTGGTAGAATTACAACAAAACATTCTGTATTTCTTTTCGTAGATTTTGGTAAAAGCCTCTTCAAGAAAGCTACTGATACCCAATATTTCAATTTCAGAGTCACCTAGCAGAAACTACTCCTTCCCCGAAGAAACTCTGTACCTATTGTGGGTGGGAATAGTATAGCTTCTGGTTTAACAAGTTTGGAGAGAAGGTCTCTATCTAGGTAAAAGATAGTGTTGACATCTTTGCCTGGATTGACTCTGGCTTTCTAAAATGCAGCAACAGTCTGGCCCCTGAAAGACAATCAGGGCTTCTGAGAGATTTAGAGTCTAACTCATGTGACTTTTTTAAAATGTCAAGGAGATGGCTAAGTAAAAATGTTGTCATATGAATTTAAGCTCTTGAGGTCTCGAGAGGGACTTACTGCTAGCAGTCTGTGTTCTGTTATCATAATTGTGATCTTCGGCTGAGCAGATCTCTCACTTGGTACCTTGACCAAGCAGAGAAGGTAGAGCCCAGCGATGAGGTTTGTTTCATGTATATGTGACTGACTGAGGACAGCTAAAATGCACCTTACCATCACTTGCTCAGATTTCCTATCAAATTATGTTACCTTCTCAACATGAAACTGTAAATATCTCTAAATTCTTTCATTCCTATAAGCATCTTCCTTACTCTGGAAGTGACATCATCCCATTTTTAAAATGTTGGGGTAGGTTTTGTTTCTTTTATTATGGAAATTTTCAATGTACACAAAGTAGAGGAAATGATACAATAAGCCTCTTAGACTTATCCTGAGCTTTTACATTTGGAAATATTTTGTCAATGTCATTTTATCTATCCCCCCTACATATACATTTCACTTTTCTTTTTGCTGGATTGTTTTAAAGAAACCCCTGACTGTTTCATTTTACCCATAAATACTTTAGGATGTATTTCTAACAATTAAGGAGGGTTTTTTCCTACATAACCACAATGCTATTATCACACGTAACAAAATTATCAATAATCTCAGGAGCACTTTAAAAATAGGATTCTGGAAAAAGCAAGCCAAAGGAATGAGTAATATAGAATTTCAAGCACTATGGTAAGCAGTTTGGGAAGATGCTTTTAGCAAAGAGGGTACTTTCACTCTTGCAGATGACATCACAGAGCCAGATGCCACTTTCTCCTACATACCCATAATTGGATTTACTTTCTTACCCCCAAATATATTCCCTGGTTCAGTTCAAGGCATCAGCAACCATCCAGGAGCTCAAGCTCCAGAAACAGGGTCCTTGTAGAGTTTCCCCCTGCCCCCACCCCTTTAGCACTCCCTTTAACCAGTTTTGAAGAGCTAAAACTCAGGGTGAATATTGCTCATATCCATCCCCTCCTTTGCATTCCCACTGCCACTCCTTTTGTCTGGGCCCCTGCTATCTATCTCTACATTGAGGTTATTGAAAGATTTTGATTTGTGTTCCTCCCAGAAACAGAGCCTGAGACAAGGATTTGAGTATAAATAATTTATTGGAGAGGTGATCCCAGGAGACCTGGAAGCTGAGCTGGGGAATGAGACAGGGACGTGAAAGAAGCCAATACAGGATGTGTTAACAAGCACTGAAGGACACTGGAGCTCCATCCCACTGGACAAGTCTGGGAGACAGTACAGAATACCCCTCAGCATTATCCCAACCAACAGGCAAGGGAGCTGGGCTCTTATTTATCTATCAGGTCTCCACCTGTCATTGCCTTATGGCTGCTTTCAAGGGCAAGAAGTCCCCAGCACTTCTAGCCTGCACTGTGCATGGCCTAAGCCTACTACCAGCCAGAACATGACCAGCCAGAGGGTCATAGGCCTTCAATGTATAACAGTAATGCTAAGGGGACAAGGGCAGGGCACTGAGAGCACTACATTGCCTCCCTTCTCACTCTCTCCTTCACAGAGGCAGGAATAACTTTCTAAAGTGCAAATCTGATTCAGGTACTTCCCTATTCAATAAAAAGGGTATGTGGATAATGCTGCAGACCAGTATTGCTTATTTCCCCTTACGGAGGTGACGGCCTTGAGTGGTGCTGAACCATATGATCCTGAGTGCCTTTGGCATACCTGTTGCAGGTGGCCAAAGTCTGGGTTGGACTTTGAGGAACTACTTGTGAGTTCAATGAATACATAGCTTTATTCATATGTTTATAGTTAAAACCTTGTTTACTTACAGAACAGGTTGGGAGGGGAAGTGACAAATGATTGCCCCTGGTTTGGATTCCACTGGTGCAGACCTTTACCTCTGAATAGTTATATATAACCCTTCCCAGACAGCAGAGTGCCTCTCTCTCCACTGGTGCACCAAAATTATTGTGGCAATACTTTGTTCTTTATGCAGTCACATTATCTGGGAATCTCAATGTGATTTACAAGCTTACATAACTTCCCAAATGAGTCAGCATGCTCATCAAGAAGGCAGCATGGTGCAGTGGAAAGAACATGGCATTTGGTGCCAGATAGAAAGTTCAATACCTGCATCTGTCACTTGCTAACTGTATGTTAGACAAGTTATCCTACCTCTCCAAGCCTCAGTTTCTTCCGATAACAAATGCGGATGGGAATACCTACCTAAGAGGGTTATTATAAGGATTAAATGAGGTAAAGAACGCTCAGTGTGATACATAAGAGGCCCTGAGTCACAGTTCACCTTCCCCATCCTATATCCTGATTTTACTCATCTGGCAGAGTTCTTGAACCTTACTGACCTGCAGTGAGTAGAAAATGCTGATTTCCTACTAGACAAAGCAAGTAAAGCTTTATCTCCTTTTAGCACTAGTGGATTTTAGATGAAAATCTGAATCAGTTCTTTGTAAAGGAAAAATGCTCTTGCTCCACTCTGGGCAAAGCATCCACATCATGTATGAAATAAATCCGTACCAGAAAGGGCTGGGGTGCTCCAGGAAGGGCTGGGCTGCACAGTCTGGCTCGGCACCCACGGCAGTCAAAGATTGCTGGCGTTTAGAGGTGACTTAGTGAGCACACGGCAAGACATACAGCCGGAAAAATGAAATGTGCAGGAGAGGATTGAAACCCCATCTGCATAGCTGTTGAGCGCGGTGGGGAGTGGTGAGGAATGGCGTTGCAGAATGCCCTTCGAGAGACAAAGCGGCAGCATACAAATGAGGGCACTGCTGTGCCAGCCAGGGCTGAGGATGATTCTGGAATTGTCTTTTCCAAAGTGGTTGGAGCAAATGCCTGCAAGTTAAAATAATAATAATAAATAAAATCCCTGGTCAGCAAATTAACACTGCTGCAAATGTTCCTCCCTGCCGGTCGCAACGCTATTAGGGGAGGATTACCAGACAAGCTGATTTCCAGGATCTTTATAGCCCGCATAATACATAGTTAGCAGTCAGCTGGGGTCAGCAGAGAGAGTGTTTATAATTAAGGGGTGATTGGTGAGTATGTCCATAACAGCAAAGAAACCTCTAAAAAGAAAAATCAGGAGCCAATCTTTGAACTTAGAAACTAGAGAATGTTAGAACATGAAAGATTCCTTCTGATCATTGAGCTGTGCTGATGATTTTTAAATGCTAAAGAAACAGTAGAACCTTTCTTTCAAGTAAAATCATATGCAGACTCTCCCCCTGGAAGGCAAACAAAAGGAATGCTGCTCCGAGTAGGGGAGGGAAGAAGAGAAGACAGTGTGGTTCTGGAGCCCCAGCCTCTCCCACTCCCAGCCTTCACTTTAGATCTGCCACTGTGGCCCTGAATATAATCTGCAAATCAAGCCCCACCGACCGTGGTGTGAAAACCTCTAGGCTAGTCCACCCCATACATTGTACAAGTGAGTTTTGGCTCAGAGGGGAAGCGATTAGTATAAGGTCACCCAGCAGAACTGGGACTAGAGCCCAAACCTCTTGAGTTTAAATTCCTTGTTCTCTCCTAAAAACTACCTCCCCTTATAAAAAAAAAAAAAAATGAAAAGTATCTTTAAAGATAAAGTTACCTCATGAAATAGCTTGTTAAAGTAAATGAGAAAGACAGAGGCATCCAAGTGTAAATACTGGCTTTGGAAAGAATCCAGTTCTATCTTCTTGACTGCTGGACCCAAATGCAGCTTTTATTACATTTATTTTTAGGACTTTCAGCATGGCAGTCACAAAATCCAAGTAGATTTGCTAAACTAATGGCCTCTTATACCAGGGTAAATCTAACCAGTTTGTGCCTTCTAGAAAAAACAACCTAAAACTACAACAGCTTAGTATCTTTAAAAAATTATTTTTAATACACTGGCATAGTAAGAAAGGAATCTAAAATGCATGGTAGATGGAGATGGCCAAACCAAAGCTCTTATACAGCGGAGCACGAGGCATTTCAGATTCCTGACTCTACTTCCCATTGTGAGACCTTGAGCAAGTCACAACCTCTCTAGCCCTCAATCTTTTTTCAAAAATCTACAAAATGATGAAATCATTAGAGTCATTAAAAGTCAATATTCAACAGAACCCTGACACAGAACTGTCCAGTGTGCTGGTCAGCCAGCACTGTGCGTGTTCACAACAGAGGCCTCTGTCTCTGAGTCAGAGGGTCTGGGAGCACAATTACTGTAGTAGAGGAGAGAGAAGCAGCAACATGGAGATGCTGTAGGTTGAAAGGAAAGAAGGAGGAGGGAAGCAGATGCAGAGAAGAGCAAAGGGCTCTCCTTTTATGCATCAGAGGATTGGATTTTGATCAGCAACCATCCTAGACATTTATGTCACACCTATTACCCTGAAGTCCTCTAAATGTTTCCTAATGGACTTGGCTTTGGGGATTCCATTCAAGGCCTTGAGCCATGTGGTCTCATTTTAAACTGGGAATGTTCAATTAAAATAGTAGCTATGTGGTAGCAAATGATAAAATGATACCAAGTTTTTATAAGGGGAAGAAAAGCAACATTTTTTAAAATACAACGTCCCACACATTTTGTTTGTTATTCAGTTTAATGCTTACTATAACTTTTAAATTAGATATCATTTCTCCCCATTTGACAGATCTAGATGCAGAGAGGCTTAGCATCTCCTTTAAGATAACAAGTATTTTATGTAGCTGTTGGGACTGTAAGCCCCCTCAGAGAGAGACTTTCTTTCTTTCTTTCTTTTAAAAATTTTTTTTTTTAATGTTTATTCTTGAGAGAGAGCATGAGCAGGGGAAGGGCAGAGAGAGAGGGAGACACAGAATCAGAAGCAGGCTCCAGGCTCTGAGTTGTTGGCACAGAGCCTGACATAGGGCTGGAACTCACAAGCCGTGAGATCATGACCTGAGCCGAAGTCGGACACCCAACCGACTGAGCCACCCAGGCGCCCCAGGAGAGAGACTTTCTTGTTCGTGCTTCTGTCATCAATGCCAAACACAGTGCCTGGTGCATAGGTGATCGGTGCACATCACTAAAGGAAACTGAAGGAAAAGGCCAAGCTTTAAATCCAGATCTGCTCAACTCCCAAATCTACTTCTTACTACCACCAAACTTATACAATTTATTAAAAACAACTGTTATTTGGCCAGTTGTTCTTAACCCCTTCTTTACTATGTAATTAGAAGTGTTATGAGCTCTGGTTTCTATGCCTGTTTGAAGCTCTAGCTACCTAATTGGTTACTGAGTTCCCATCTCTTGGCTGAATCTATAATTAAGCAGGTTTTTTTAAGACATAGTTAGCCATAGTCCCAGGTTCCCTAAAATGTATAACATTCACCCAGAGGACCACACTTGAAGGAAAACACAGAACTGGAAAATATTTTATCATACTCCAGTATCATTGCTCTCCTCAGTCACCTTAAGCAATTACAGAACAAAACGGTGCTGTTTTTTTTTTTTCTAATCAGTAAACACAAATTTTAAAACGCAACTTTCATAGAGTTTCTTCACAGTACATCTTAGAAATGAAGCAAATCCTGATACAAGGATGCTAGTACACAAGGATGGTAACACATTGCAGTTTATGTCCAGGAACTGGATGAAGGTAAGAAATTAAAGACTTGTCAAGCATGTTGTAGTACAAGGGCACACTCAGGTGTGCCTGGGATCTTGCTCTGATTAATGCTTCAGGACTCAGCAAGGCAGGCCCAGTGATCTGTGGGTGGGTGGTTCTGAGAGAGTGAGCGATCAAAGTCATGTCTTCTTGTCTTTCTCACTTAGGGCCACTTCCTCTCTGGTGTGTTGACCAAGGCTATACCTGGCATGGCTTCATTCATCCCAGGATACTTCACTAGGCCTTTTCAGTTGTGTGCTCATCTATTTCTTCCTCCCTCCACTTTTCCCAAGTATTGACCAAGGGCTCTCATGGGCTTAGCCTCTGCAAGGTGCTGTGGGAGCTACAGAAAGAACAAAGTATGAGCTTCTAGACTCTTGTGGGCATTACTGATTATATACCTGGAACTCAAGTGTGACCACGAGGCCCCCAGCGAGCTGAGCTGGTGACTTAATTATTATCACCTTCCTTCCTCATCAGCTCCTGAGGTCTTAGAAAGTCTGTCCTGTTCTCGTAGCCTGAGGAGTGTAATTCTCCCTTATTTCACTCCACACAGGGGTGCACCATGACATCAACACAAATGCAGCCCTCTTGCCTTGAGTGAAATAGCACCCATGTTACCATGCCTGCACAATCAGAAAGGTGACAAACCTTTACAAATCAGTCAGCTGGAGAAGATACAGGGTCAGTTCAGCTTTGTGGATAATTCTCCTTGCTTTCTATACCGGGTTTGGTTACCTCTATTTCCTGCCTGCACTGAACTACTATATGTATAATATATATATATATATACTATAAATAGTAGTATATATATATTTATATATATATTTATATAAGTATATATATTTTTTATATATTTATATTTATATTTTATATATTTATATATTTATATTTATATAAGTATATATATATATACTATATGTATTATATATATATATATATATATATATATATATATATATATATTTGCTTGGTGGTAGGTCTGGGTCTCTCAGAAGTCAAATATTCTCTTTATTTTCTCCTTATTTCCTGCTCTGATTTTCCCTCTAGAACATCTGCCCTGGTCAAAATCTTTTTTTTTTTTTTAATGACAGTTTTATAGTGTACAGTTCAGTGCTTTTTAGTGTATTTTCAGAGTTATACATCACCACTATCTAATTTCAGAACATCTTCATCACCCCCAAAAGAAATCCCATAGTCATTAACAGTCACTTCCCGTCTCTCCCCCCGCCCCTTCCCCTTGACAACCACTAATCTATTTTCTATTTCTGTGACTTTGCCTATTCTTGACATTTCATAAAAATGGAATCATACAATATGTGGTCCTCTGTGACTGGCTTCTCTCAATCAGCATGAAGGTTTCAAGGTTAATCCATGTTATAACATGGATTAGTACTTCATCCCTTTTTGACTAAATAATATTCAGTTGTACAGACAGACTGCATTTTATTTATCTGTTTGTCAGCTAGTGGACACTTGGGTTGTTTCCATTTTTTGGCTATGAGGAATAATGCTGTTACGAACTTTCATGTACCGGTTTTTGTGTGGACATATGTTTTCACTTCTCTTGGGTATCTATCTAGAAGTGGAACTGATAGGCTGGCGAAAATCTTAAGGAACCATTTCTAATGGTCTTCATTCCTATCTGTTTCCCAGGGAATACAGTTTCTCTATATTCATTAAACAAAAGGGAACGATCAAAGCAGGAACTTCTTCACCAAATCCTGGACACAGTCTTTGCTTTTCCAAATCAGTTACAAAGCCCAAACATCTCCACTCTAAACAACATGCAGCTTTGAGTAACTGTGGCAGGCCCAGGATGGGGACCAGTCACTGCAGTGATTCACATTAAACAGCAGCTTGTAGCACCCAGAGAGGGTACACAGAACCAGCCTCTTCTGACCAGGCTTTAATCTTATAAACAAAGGAACATTTATAGTCATGTCATTCTCTGCTTATAACTGATTCCTTGAAATCTAGTCTCTTGTATCCTGTCCATAATCTTGGACTATGATCTCAGGGTTATGCATGGCCTGGAATAAGCAAGGTACAACCTTGGAATCCTAAATTGCCCTTTCCCCACCAACTGCTCTGCAGGCTTCTGTTTATAACTGAAGTCTGCCCTCTGCTGGTCGTAGCCGGCCCTGACCTGCAACATGGAGCCGCTGAGCAGATTTCTTCCAAAATCATTTCTTCTCCAGGAGCATTTAGGAAATTGCTACCATTTACTCAGCTTATAGCAATACAGAGAAATGGCATCTTCTGCAGGGTATTCCTCTTTTATTTTTTTACTTTTTGATGTTTGTAGATTTTTCCCTTTTATTCAAAAGTAAGTTTCAGTTACTTATGAGCCACTTTCATTTGTGATAAATAACCATTATTTGTATTTATGCAGTGTCTGCCAAGACCCTTCTGTTCCTATTGACTCATGAGTCACTAAAATACTCTTCCATGGTAGAAGTGGGCAAAGGCTACTTGAGATAGAACATAATATGAATTGTGGGCTATCATCTTGCCTAGTAGTTTTCCAGAGGTGGTTTGTAGACTGCCTTGAGTAAAGAAAGACCCAGGGACTGATTCTCCTCAAGTTTTGTGGGATACCCCACTTGCCCTGTTGGAAAGCTGCAGGGCATCAGACATTTGGGGATCCCATGCAGACATGGCAACCAAGTGGGCACTCTGGCCAGGGAAGCAGATCCAGGAGGGACACGAAAGATAAGTGGGGAAGGAAGTCAGAGCCTAAGGAGACCAGGAGACAATGTAAGCAAAAGGCTGAAGTGGTGACAGGAGGAAAGAAAATAAAGTAGAGGAGGGAAGGTGGTTTTACAAGGGCAGAACAGGGGACTAAAGAAGTGACTGCTTCCCTGAGGACCATTACTGCTTTCTGCAATGCAGTAAAAATCTGTTCAGTTTTTAGGTAACAAAGGAGAAGGAATCCTTTCGATGTTTTTATCCAGAGTCCTTGAGAATAACTCTATGCCTCTGAACTCATGTTTTAGGAACATTTTAACTTTCTTCCCTGAGAGAAATGCAGCACTTTCATGAAAGAAAACTTAATTTTTAGAGACACAGTTTGTGTTTCTAACATCTGAGTAGCTGGGAAGGAGGGGACTCACAATGATTCGTTATGATGAGCATACATTCTAGCCAGAGTTCTGGAAATCTGTCCCCCTTCCCGAAAGTACAGCCATAGTGGGGACTCCACTGCCTAGAGCCCCTACTGGTTCCACTGCTCATCCCAAGGCCACCCCCCATAAGTCTCACTGTCCTTGTCAGTCTCCTTGGAACCACAGAAACCAGGGCTCAGTGTGTAACAGAGATTCCTGTGTCCTGTTCGATCTCTTCCTTTCCATCTTCCTCTTGCCTCCACCTTTACCTCCTTCCCTAGTCCTCTGGATGCAAGTTCTCTCCTCCTACATCGCCCCTCTCTAGGCTTTGTGACTTGGAACTCAATCATTTTAGAAACGACAGGGCTTACTGTGTTCCCATGCTGGATGCTGCCCCTTTAAAATCAACCTTAAGTTGGAGGGAAGAGAGAACCAGGTCTTCTGCCTTTCCTCCCAGAGATAAAAGCTATTCTTAGCAGTCAAATCGGCTTGGCATTTGGGAAGACTTGTATTTTTCTCCTTCCCACCCCAGGGGTTTTGCCATTGCAATTCCTCTTCCTCATAAAGAAAAGATGAAGGGGATAAAGAGAAGGGGAAAAAAGGAAGGACGGGCACCATCGCTGCTGCCCCAGTAGGCTCTTCTCAGGACTTACTGTGGAAGGCTGGTCCGGTTGGAGCACCCTCACCCCAACCCCATAAGACCGGTTTAATTCTAGCAGTCATTTTTCAGGCAAAAAGATTAAAGGCCAAATGAGCTCCCTTCAGGCCTTTCCACAGCACTTTGTATGTGGCACGTGTTCATTAAATATGTTTGCTCAGCCAGCCTCCTGCCTGTACCCTCATTAGGGTGGGTCTCTCAGGACCGCCTTCACTGGGCATTTAGGGCCCAGCAATCTGTCAGGGCATTTAAAACCCAGCATTAAAGAGCAGGCTTCGGAGAAACCAGGAACTAGGGAAATAAAAAATATTTTAATTTTAAAAAAGGAAAGGAAAAATATGGATGTGCAAAGCTCAAGAAGCTTACGTAATCCGATTCCGCTTGGACCCAGATGGTGAAATTCTGCAGAGCGGCCAGCAGGGGGAGCTCAGGCAGTGTGTCAGAACGCCGGCGCGGAGGTTGCCTGGAGCCAAAACTCCGCACAAACAAAACAATGAACCTTTGTGGTTTCTCTTGGGTTCTTAATCCAGGCCGGATGAGTCCAGGAAGGCCTGATCATCATTGTAGGGGACTCAGCTAGCATCTCGCAGAACACCGATTTCATAAGTCTGTCTGCCTGCCTCTGTCCCCCAAATTGTTTCCTCTGTGTTCTGTTCGATCTCTAATCCTTTTTCTCAAACTTTCTCAGTAACCCTTTGTACCTCTTTTTATAATTCTTGTTTTCTCTGAATCTGTGTTTCTGTCTGTGCTTCTTTCTTGTTATTTCTCCGTATCATCCTAGGTCTGCTAGTCACATAAATGAAAAATAAATGGAGATGAACCCACCCAAGAGCTGAGCTTTGAAAGATTTTGAGATCTTGCAAAAACTAATACTTTGATTAAAATGTACGCTGTGCCACAAAAGTGGTTAATTCTGCCACTACTTAGCTGTGCAGTCACGTCTTTCATGTCTATTCTCTAGTCTCTGTCCTCCAGGCCTGCTGCCCTTGCCACCCTGCAGTCTCTCCACTGCCATTGGTTACTGCTAAGCTGTTGCCCACCTCCCCCAACTACTGACCTCCAGTAGTTGTCTCCCTCCCTGACCAACAGGACAAGGTTTTCCAGGTCTTTTAGAGAAGATGCCCACACCTGAATAGCTGAACCTCTAGTGACACAGTGTTTCTTACATAAGACCCAGCCCCTCATTTCCAGAACATGAAACTCTTGTGGGATCAGGGGTTGAGGGGCTCCAGGGGAGAAATAGAGGGACTCAGCTTTGCATTCTACATGGAACCTGTTATTATCTAATATTCAGGTGCTGGACTGGATCTAGTCCACTCTGTCGCAGTATCTTCATTCATGGTGACTTTCTCTCAGGGATCTTCCTCATTGTATTTCTTTCCAGATTGACCCTCAGGGACCTTTAGTTTATCACACAATCTGTATATCTGAGTCTGTGGAGTAACAACCAAAAGATTGAATTCTTTTTTCTGGGCTTTTGAGCCCTGGAGATTCAAGAAATGCAACTGAGTGTATGTTTTAAGGTTCCAGAGCATCCTGGGGCAGTCAAGCACCCCGAGCATTTGATGGAAGGCAGCTTTGCCTGGAGCCCAGAGAGGCCAAAAGAGGACCCTGAGCATGCACAGCATACAGATAGCTCCTGGGCAGTGATGCTCAGCAGGAGCTATTTCAGTTCCATCCCTAAGTACTGTGACTATGGCAGTGGCAGTGATGTATCCTCATTTCTACACGCTATAGTCTCTACCTCTAAATCTATTCTGTTCTATCCAGGTTCTCATTATTTTTAAGATCCAGTCATATGTGTCCCTGAGAGGTGGATTCTAATATTAGATCTGGTAGGACATGATACTCCTCAGTACCTTAACTTTCAGTACCTTAACTCTTGTTATCTTAACTTTCTTTAAGCCTCCTGGATTCAAGGATGGTAGTGTGCTACGATCAGATCACAGTTATCTCTGCCCTGCTCAATTCTGGGTAACCATCATCACTTCCTAGTTCCAGAACCTGTTTGGAACCAAGTTTAAGACTAAAGTAGGGAGTAGGGGGACAGACAGGCAATGCAATTTAAAGGTATTTACCACTTTCTTGCCCTTTCTAGGCCCTGGCCATACAGAGAGTCTGAACAAGACATAGGCCCTGTCATCAGGGAGCAAATGCTTCTATTGGAGTGACCCACTGTCTCTCTGATGGGAATAAAAATGAAACTGCTGCAGAAAAACCCAGCACTGCAAAGTGCTAACATCATCAGGCAGGTTGCCTCTGCAGTGCAATCTATAATCTCTGTGACTTCCAGAACCAAAGAATTGCTATATGAGTTTCTAAATTAGGCTTTGCGTTACTTTGGAAATTAACAAAGCATTCCTTCCCACAGACTCTGTTCCCAAATTAAACATTTTGTGCTTGTACAGCTGTTCAAATGTTGGTGAACTGAAGATGAAAAGGTTCTTAGGAAGGGAAGAGAGGTGGGTGCCTAATAAGGGGAGGGGAGCACTGCGGGGGAGTTCTTGGAGGGGGAGCTGGAGGTCAGGTAGCAGAGATTACAGAACAGTTGGAGAAGTTTATAATCCAGTTAGTGAGCACATAAAATGTTTTTTAAATTATTAGGTCTAGATAAATGTAGGTTAAGGGGGCCCACTATGATCAAGTATTTAAAGGCATACTTTTAAGTGGAAAACTTGAGAAGTGGCTATTCCCCTCCTCTAATCAGTAGAAGCCAGAGGAAACAGGAAATAAACAAAAACGGCTAAGATGGCATCTTAAGGTCATTGTGAGGCCCACTTTTCAAGATCTGACAACTGTTAAACACTAAAATGGGTCACAGAGGATGGCTGTCACCATGGCTGTGACTGTCCTCCAGAGGTATTTATGGAAAGAACAGAGCCTTTGTGTTCCACAATGCTGCAGGTAACATCCAGGGTAGAGACAGAGGCATGTCCTGGATGAGCTAGCTCCCCAGGTTCTCTTATAGACTGGGAAAGAAAAGAACTCTTATGGCATTAGAGGCCTTTAGCAGCAGCTAGAGACAAATGGACAGATGAAAGGCCCACGGTCCCCACTGGCCCACCTCTCACCAACATGCCAGAGACCCTTCATTAAGCCGCCTCTGTGTCATTTGTTTCATGAACTTGTACCTTGATCTTTGCTTACAGGGATGTGAGCCATCTTGGCAAATGTTTTTTTAGAAAGCCTTTGCTCACAAAAATTCTGTCCACAATATTTGGATTGGCTACCAGGCCTCTCATTTTCCACACAAGTTGTTCCCAACTTATCTCTGGGTCTCTTCCAGAAAGGCATGAATTATTTGGTGGTGATGTAACTTGAAACCCAGATTCCACTTGGAAACCATTTTCATAGAGGTTGGCTGGATGGTAAGGAATGGAAATGGGGACTGGAGAAGAAGAGAGTGAAGAGGTTTAAAAAAAAAATCCAGGTTTAGCCAGATAGTATTTTCCATGCAGCTGAGGGAGCAAGAGGCCCTGCCTTCAGTAGACAAGGCCCCAGGGCTCACAGAGTCAGAGAGCTGTGCTGGGCACTGGCTGTCTGGCTCCCCTGCGGTTCCAGAGCATGGCCCTGGAGAGGCTGTCCTCTGGTCTTGGCTATGACACCTTTTACCTGTATGGTGCTTTATGGTTTCAAAAGCACTTTCACACACTTGTCTTATTTGATCCTCACAATTATGCTATGAGAGAGGTAGGACACAAATTATTACCCCCATTTTAGAGATTAAGAAACTGAGGATCAGGGCAGTCAGACAATGTGCTATCACACAGATAGCAGGTGGAAAGCCAGAACTCAAGCCCAGGTCTTCTAACTTGAGCTCATTTACTCATCCTTGTGAGCAGTCCAGTGTGCCTTTGAAATCAGAGAATTCTGGACCTTCTCTCCAGAAAGATAAACTTGGAATTTTTAGATGCTGAAACTCAACATAGACTCCAGGTAAAATTCCCAAACTTTCAGCCACCCTTATGAATTCTTGCGAATGTATGCATGCCTTGCTTCCCTGACCAGACTGCAAGCTCCTTGGAGGTTCAGGCTGTGTGTTTTCTCTTCCTTCCCATTCGCTCTCATAACTGTCACAGAGCCAAGCACCTAGCCAAAGCTGTTGCATTGCCAGGAAGAGGTAAGGCAAAGTAAAGAAAGCAAACTAAGTAAGTGGGATAGATGTCCATTTCCACATTTGACCACTTGTCCTACAAGAACTGGTATCCTTGTACATGTTCTGTCCAAGACAGTCATCTGCCAGCCACACTATTTCCCAAATCCTAGAATACAGCAGTTTCCCATGGTGGCAGCAGCATATCTTCCTCCTCGACATAATTTTCCAGGCACAAGATGGGCTCACAAGCATGAAGAGGTAACAACCTCAGTGATCTCACACCCCAGGATCCTGATGTAAGTAAAGAAGACAGACTGGCTGCCTTAGCTAGGGAATACAGGTGGGTCCATGGGAGGGGCTGTAATGAGCTTAAATTGAGAGGGAAGGGTGGTACTGAAGCAGGAGCAGCAAGAGCATCCAAGGAACACTGCTGAGGACATCTGGGTGACCAGAAGGAGAGAGTGCCTTCTGGCAGTGGGAGGGGTAAATGTGCCTGGGGGATGCCTCAGTAAGGCGGAGCCCAAGGCCAGTGACATTCTCTGACCACAGTGTTCACTTGGCACCAAACCTCAGGGCCATCTTGCTTCATCTCCCTAGAACTCATCAGCAACTGTGACTCCAGTTTTCTCACCAGAGCTACAGGGAAGAAACACTCAGTGATAATCCAAAGGCAAGGACAATTGACTAGTTAAACAGAGATGGCCCCAGTTTAAGACCTTTGCCCCATTGTTACCCTGCCACCTCTTCGTTACCCTGTATCACAAGTCCTTACTTTCCCAGGTTTGGTGGAGAAGGAAAAGGATTCCAAGACTGTTGTAAGCAAGCGGGGCCACTCCCAATAAATGAGACCATCCCGTACCCTAGGGACTGACTCAGTTGAGTTTCACTGGTCAGAAGAATCTGAATTTCAGACAAAGGAGGTCTCTGTTTCTTACCTTGTAGATAACAATGACTCTACTATGAGAACAATTCTAGGGTGATACAATATTACAGAGAACCAGGACCCTAGAGATTATTACATATTCATCCAACAACCTCACTGACACATGAGGGGACTTAAGAAAATGGCAATGACATCAGTGTCCAAGCCAACCAGGAAGTTAGTGAAAGAATCTGCACTAGAACCCAGAAGTCTTGACCCAATACCACACTAGCCCTTCTCCTATGTTACCCACCCTGGCCCTCTTAGATGGCAAAGGTTTCCACCCAGGGGCAACTCTGAGCAACCAAGGAAGGAAGGTCTGAATTTGCAAAACTGCTTTGTGGAAACTACTGCTCTTTAGGAGACCTTCTTATGTTGCAGCCAGCCCTGGGACTGTGTCCTTGCCTCCCTGCATCCTGTAGGGAGAGAGAGAACCGAAATTTTTGTTCTAAACGCCCTTCTGGCCACCAAGCCTGCCCCCTCTGGCCAAACCCAGTACCTGATTTCATCCTAGTGGATCTCCACCCACCAGTCTTGGTGCCTCCTCCTGGAGCAAAGGGGCTGATACCTTGTCAGGTACAAGTTGGAAGTGGAACATGTTGCACAGACATCCCATAAATGCTCTACAAGTGAATAACTAAGGTTCCACATCTCCTACACTGCCTCCAGTTCACACTTCCAAAAGCATCCAGCAAACTTGCGTTCAACCTGTGGATCAGATTAGGTCAAATAAACATATTTATTGAGGTATTATTGGAAAGCCAATGTACAGGTGCTGAACTCTACACAAAGACATGCCCAAGTCCCTGCCTTCAAAGGACTCAAAAGCTAACTGGGGGAGACCAGGTGATATTTCATTTTAAGTTAATATCACAAGGTAGCGATACAAGAAGTGCCATGAAGCAACAAGTAACCATTTGCAAAATTACTGGCATAGAAAATCTGTGTGTTGGTACACAGGAAAAAACACTGTGAACTGAATGGTTCAGGGAAGCTTGTAGAAAAGGAAAAACCTCATCAGGGCTTTGAAGGATGGGTAGAATTCAAAGGAGTGGAGAGAAGGTTTGAAAGAGCATTACAGAAATTGGTAACTGAGAAAAGATACAAAAATAGGAAAATGCAAGTGTGTTGAGGGTAGTAAGTAAAGATAATTGCAATAGTAGATGATGCTTATCATGTATCAGACACTGTTCTCAGCTGTTGCATTGTCTCAGCTAACATTAATTCTTCTGATTCTCATGCAGTTCAAATTAGTACTATTATTATCGCATTTTTATAGTCCAAGACACTGAGGCATAGAGAGGCTTAAGTAATTTACCTGAGGACAGTGCTTATAAGTGACTGAGCTGGAATTTGAGCCCAAAGGCTACACATTTGGCCACTGCTTCTCTCATTGTGGCTAGAAGGGTTGATTTCTTGGAAAGGTGTGTTGGTGGCAGATCATAGAGGATCTGGAATACTACGTTACAAACTTGGACTTGACTTTGTGGTCAAAAGGAGAAACAATGAAAAGTTTCTGAGCAGGCTGGCACCTGGGTGGCTCAGCTGGTTAAGTGTCTGACTCTTAATTTTGGCTCAGGTCATGACCTCACAGTTCAATTCATACGATCAAGCCCCACTGTCAGCACAGAGTCTGCTCTTTCTCTCTCTCTCTCTCTCTCTCTCTCTCTCTCTCTTAAAACAAATAAATAAACATTAAAAAAAAAAACCAAAAGTTTCTGAGCAGGGAAGTGGATCTCAATTTAGGGCATTAAATTGAGACACTGTACACAGGAAGGAAATCCTAAGGACACCTTCACATTTTAAAAAAGCACAGAGAAATATATTAGTACATAGGTACAGATGCCCTTCCTTTTCGTAGAGGGCCTTGTGCAGTTACTTCCATTGGCTTCTCAGATCTTAAGCTAAAAGGGGATAAATCCTTGGTTGGTGGCATGGAGGGAACAACCAAAATGTAAACTGACCTGAAATCTACCCAGGTACGTGATCAAAAGCCAGGGGCTGAGATAGGCTTAGAGAATAGTGTTTACAGGGAGATAGGAGACCTCGGATCAGGAGACAGTGGGGAAGAGTGGAGGGAAGAATATGTCAGACAGCAAGTGAGAGCTCAGCAAAATGAGTTGGAACCTTGGGTGTATAGTTCAGTGATATCTTAAGCATGATTGAATCAAAGTTTCTGGAAGAGGCAAAAATATTGTCAGCTATCTCCTTGATTATTTTGTAATAGCAGATAATCTCTTTAGTCTCTTCCCTCTTTTTACAGGCTAAAATGGAAAATCTTTTCTCATGCACAGAATGCTTTTATTTCTCTCTGTGTCTTTTAAGACTCGATTTTACTAATACATTCTATCCAGCACTATAAAGCCGAGCTTGTTCTCATGACCATCCACTCTAATGAATGTGGGACAGATGAAGTAATAAGAACTTTGAAAGGGTGGTGATGGAAATAAGAGCATCTTTTTGTATTTTCCAGGAACTGTATGCACAAAGAAGCCTGCTCAAGCCAATAGAGTAAAGCATTGGATAATTTGATTTCTGAGCAGAGATTAGATAATTGTCATGGATGGGACTTTGGGAATGGTCACAGGAGATGAAGCATCATCCTGTTGAGATGGTCTTCAGGGAATATTGGGTGTATGTGAGTGTTATTTGGCTCCTGAGTCACAAAGCATGGGTTGTAGGGCTGGCCTTAGCCCAGGCTCCAGGAAAAATTATGTATTTATCCTTATAAATTGCGGTATTCAGTATAACAATTGCCTTGATTTATGGCCACGCCTTCATGGCCCCACTTTTGGAAATGGACTCCAAATCTGAGTTCGAAGCAGCTGTTTTATGTCTACCCACAGGAAGCCAATAAATAAATGATGTGGGGGTGGGTGAAATGGTTTGTGAATGCCCAAATCTGTTCTCTTGAACATACATTTTTGTTTGAAGAAAGAGTTGATTAGTTTGTGTTTAAGTGAGGGCAAAAAACACTCTAATGTAAGAAAATCAAATGTTGTATAGATATCCCCTCTCCAATCACATGTGTGGCATTGATAAACTGTGGCTGTTGGTCTTTCCTTCCTTTGCTATCTTCTCATCTTCTCAGCTGCTATGATTTGAGAAGACTTAAGCCCAGGCCTAATGCTGAATCATTTCTGGCTGGTGCTGTGCACAAGGGGTTTGGAAATAAGTCACATATCCAGACCCAAGTGCTAGGAACCAAGTGACTACATCCAGGCTCCCATGTTGACCACAAATTCTTCCCTTTAAGCCAGGTCTGGGATAACTACTACCCAGAACTAACCTGGGTACATGGGTGGCCCTGCAGCCAAAGTTCTATGTTGGCCCTTCCCTGTATGTTGGCCCAAATCCCAGAGGTGAACTATTACCCTGGTTTCCTCTCCTAAGTTCTTACTTCTTTCCTGATTACTTCTTACTTACTTTCTTCTCCTTCTAGAACTAGATTCCATCCATCCTTGTCCCTTCTCCCCACAAGCTGGGGTTTTCTGATGCCAGGTTATGGAATGATTATGCCATGGGACAGGGCACATTTGTCTAATTGGACCCTCATATTGAGTCCTGTTGATTTAATTTAGTGTTTCTCAACAGGAGTGGAACCACCCCTGAGGGATGTATTGGAAACTCAAGGGGGCATTTTTGATTGCCACAATTATTGGGAGGGGCACGAGTGGCATGTAGTGAGAGGGAACCAAGGATGCTATTGTGCAATTGTGTGCAGCACAGGCACCTTAACCAAGAAATGTTGTGTGTCCCGTATAACCTTCAAAAGTCACACTGGACATTTTTGTGCAAAAATCTGTTTATAATTGTCTGGATGTGGAATTCGGTCCCATTTTACTTGGAAATACAAGTTACTTTTGCATAGTTTTAATATACATGGAATTTTCCATACATGCCCTCTAAGCATTTTTAAAGAAAGAGAAGACTGTACTGTGTTTGGTTCAGAACTTTACCAGCAATAGTCATAATTTCAGAAAAGTATCTCACTGACAGTGACATTGTTCTTGGTATTTGAGTTGCCAACACACCTGTCTCTGTCTACATTTGTCTCTGCCACATTCACTGTGATCTCAAAGCAATGGACTAGTTTATTCTATCTTCTAGTCATCCCCAAGCATTAATATACTCTAATACATATTAAAATTTTATTACAAAATATTCCTCTTCTAACAGTATTTTTCTTTATTTTTATAGTTAGGATGTTATATTAAAAATATGTATATAGGTGGTTTATTATCTGTGAATTTCTTTTCATAGTAGTAAATGGGACTTAACAAAACATTAATTTAAAATTAGGTCATTGGCTTTCCGCACTACCCAGGGAGGGGTCTATAATGGCGTTGTTTTATGTTCCCATTGTAACTTAAAGGGAAACTTTCATAGTGTCTGGAGCCCTTGACGTCCAGCAAATGAAGGAGTAGGATGCCCTCAAATTCCTTGCAGCAGGAACCCAGTTAGGTGGTACCAACCTTGTGTTGGTATTCCAAATGGAACAGTACATCTACAAAAGGAAAATTGATGGTATCTACATCATGAATCTGAAGAGAACCTGGGAGAAGCTTCTCCTGGCAGCTTGAGCCATTGTTGCCATTGAAAACCTGACTCAGGGGTGCCTGGGTGGCTCAGTCGGTTAAGCGTCCGACTTCAGCTCAGTTCATGAACTCACGGTTTGTGAGTTCGAGCCCTGTGTCAGTCTCTGTGCTGATAGCTTAGAGCCTGGATCTTGCTTCAGATTCTTTGTCTCCCTCTCTCTGCCCCTCCCCCACTCACACTCTGTGTCTCAAAAATAAACAAACATTTAAAAAAAAGAAAACCTGGCTCATGTCAGTGTCATATCATCCAGGAATACTGAACAGCAAGCTGTGCTGAAGTTTGCTGCTGGAGCCACTCCTATTGCTGGCTGCTTCACTCCCAGAGCCTTCACTAACCAGATCCAGGCAGCCTTCTGGGAGCTGAGATTTCTCGTGGTTACTAATCCAAAGACTGACCACCAGCCTCTCAGAGAGGTGTCTTATGTTAACCTCCTACCATTGTTCTGTGTAACAGAGACTGTCCTCTGTGCTATGTGGACATTGCCATCCCTTGCAATAACAAGGGAGCTCACTCACTGGGTCTGAAAATTGATGCTGACCTGGGGAGTTCTGTGCATGTGTGACACCATTTCCCATGAACATCCATGGAAGGTCATGCCTGATGTCTACTTATACAGAGATACTGAAGAGATTGGAAAGGAAAAGCAGGCTGCTGCTAAAAAGGCTGTGACCAAAGAGGAATTTCAGGGTGAATGGACTACTCCAGCTCCTGAGTTTATGTGATTCAACTTGAAGTCACAGACTGGTCTGAGGGCATGCAGGTTTCCTCTGTCCCTATTCAGCAGTTCCCTACTGAAGACTGGAGCACTCAGTCTACCACTGAAGACTGGTCTGCAGCTCCCACTCCTCAGGCCACTGAGTGGGTAAGAATAACCACTGAGTGGTCTTAAGCTGGTCTTCCACAAAGGCAAATAAAATGAAGTAAGGTTGATGGAAAAGAAACAGTTTCTTTAAAAAAACAATTAGCTCATTGGCCTCATCAGATTAAGAATCCTTTGGGGCGCCTGGGTGGCTCAGTCAGCTGAGCGTCTGACTTCGGCTCAGGTCATGATCTCGCGGTCCTTGGGTTCGAGCCCCACGTCAGGCTCTGTGCTGATGGCTCAGAGCCTGGAGCCTGTTTCAGATTCTGTGTCTCCCTCTTTCTCTGATCCTCCCCTGTTCATGCTCTCTCTCTGTCTCAAAAATAAATAAAAGTTAAAAAAAAAAAAAAGAATCCTTGACCTCAGTGGATATTGCGGCACTGTCTGTTGAAAGCAAGAAAAGACTGAAGATGAGGTCAGTGCCTTCCCAGGGGAAGGCTGTGGCTGCCTATCAAGGGGTCTCATAGGTAGTATCCCCTTGACCACCTTCCAAATTGTATTGTTTATGCTCATCAGGATCTCAGAAGTTTCCAGAATTCAAGGTCACTTGAATCAGGCAAAACCATAAGTTTACTCAATAGTCAACTTACAAATTTACAGTGGGAGACATTTCTTCCCAGGGACTGAAGGTCTTATGTCCACTGTCCAAGGCAGCCAATCCTAGGAACAAAATGAATATGAATGCTGAACAAAGAGTGCAAAGGGTACTGAAGAGAGATCAGAAGAGACACTCCAATCCCCCAGCAGAGCATACTTCTCCAGCAGCCACGAAGGGCAGGGTCTCTCCTCTGCACAATGCTTGGGTTTTCACTTTCTGTAACCCAAGTTGATTACTTCCCCTTCTGGCCACACCGCCATCCACTTTTCACCCAGTCTTCCTCCAGGCAGTGTACAATTCAATTGATTAAATATCCTCTGCTAAATGACGTTCACATCCTGGACTTGGCTTCCTCTGATTACACCAAATCACCTATCTTGATTGGAGCTTTGTGAGGTCCACGCATTTTACAGTGTCTTGTTTTACTCCCACAGATGACTAATCATATCCCCATTGTCTGTGAATTTTACTAGTTCAACTCAGAAGGTGACCTTATGTCCCTAATCTCCAAATTCATGGAGAGGCAGACTTCCCACTGTTGCATCCATATCCTGGTGTCAGAAATGAGGGCTGAGGCTTTCTCAGACTCTTTTCCTGCTCTACATTAGTCCCTCTAGCTGGGACAGTTTTTCTGATTCTTATCTCAACTTGATAAAGAATAGTCCTGCCTCACTCCAGCTTCCCACTGATCCCTCTGCCCCCAGCCACCCTAGGTGGCAAACTTCTATAATAGATCAAGCTGGAGGCCACCCAAATTATGATAGTAACTGATTATGGGTCAGAATAAATAATACAGTCATCAGGGTATTTGTGGGATTTTTGGATTTGGGTTTATGGTTTGTTGCTTTTGAATATAGAGTGATTTCTACTTACACAAACTGGTCAGATGGAATGATAAGCTGATTAACTGAAGAGTTTAGTTAATTAAGAGATAGTATATATGAAATAGATGAACAATGATTCTCACAGAATTATTAATGAAATATGGTTAATTCAAAATCTAAATGAACTGTAGTTATTTTCTCATTTTTCGGAAGAGTTCAGGGAAGCATTCTTGCCCCTCTTGCACCTTTCATGACTGTATTATGGACTGAAGTAATGTTTCCTCCAGCTTTTCATGTCAATCACCCAAACCCTCTCAAGTCCCTATTAGTGTTCTCTGTACTCTTTCACTTTCCAGAGTTGAAACTTTAACTATTATATTTGCATCAGTAAGAACCTCACTTACTTACTTATTTATTTATATTAAAGTTAGTTAACATACAGTATAGTATTATTGGTTTTAGGAGTAGAACCCAGTGATTCATCACTTACTTATAACACCCAATGCTCATTCCAGCAAGTGTCCTCCTTAATGCTCTGCTCCCCCCTCCATCTGCTCCCCCCTCCAGCAACCCTCAGTTTATTCTCTGTATTTAAAAATCTCTTACGGTTTGCCTTCCTCTGTGTTTTTACCTTATTTTTCTTTCCTTTACCCTATGTTGATCTGCAGTGTTTCTTAAATTCCACGTGTGAGTGAAATCATATGTATTTATCTTTCTCTGACTGATCTATGTCTCTTAGCATGATAATACTCTAGTTCCATCCACGTTGTTACAAATAAGATTTCATTCGTTTTGATCACTGAGTAATATTACATTTTTTGTATATATATATATATATATATATATATGCACACATACACACACACCATATCTTTATCTATTCATCAGTTGATGGACATTGGGCTCTTTCCATAATTTGGCTAGTGTCAGTAGTGCTGCTATAAACATTGGGGTGCATGTGCCCCTACAAATCAGCATTTTTGTATCCTTTGGAAAAACATCTAGTAGTGCAATTGCTGGGTCATAGGGTAGCTCTATTTTTAACTTTTTGAGGAAACTGTACTGTTTTTTCCCCCAGAGTGGCTATACCAATTTGCATTCCCACCAACAGTGCAAACGTGTTTCCTTTTCTCCACAGCCTCACCAACATCTGGTTTCCTGAGTTGTTTATTTTAGCCCTTCTGGCAGATGTGAGGTCATATCTCATTGTGTTTTTGATTTGTATTTCTCTGATGATGAGTGATGTTGAGCCTCTTTTCATGTCTCTGTTAGCCACCTGGATGTCTTCTTTGGAAAAGTGTCTATTCATGTCTTCTGCCCATTTCTTCCCTGGATTTTTTTTGGGGGGGGTGTTGAATTTGATAAGTTCTTTATAGAGTTTGAATACTAACCCTTTATCTGATATGTCATTTTCAAATATCTTCTCCCATTCCATCAGTTGCCTTTTAGTTTTGTTGATTGTTTCCTTCACTGTGCAGAAGCTTTTTGTCTTGATGAGGTCCCAATAATTCATTTTTGCTTTTATTTCCATTGCCTCTGCAGACATAACTAGTAAGAAGTTGCTGCGGCCAAGGTCAAAGAGATTGCTGCCTGTTTTCTCCTGTAGGATTTTGATGGTTTCTTGTCTCACATTTAGGTCTTTCATCCATTTTGGATTTATTTTTGTGTATGGTGTAAGAGAGTGGTCCAGTTTCATTCTTTTGCACATTGCTGTTCAGTTCTCCCAGCACCATTTGCTAAAGAGACTGTCTTTTTTCCAATGGATACTTTCCCCGCTTTGTCAAAGATTAGTTGGCCATATATTCTGGGGTCCATTTCTGGGTTCTCTGATCTGTTCCATTGATCTATGTGTCTGTTTTTGCACCAGTACTGTCTTGATGATTACAGCTTTGTAATACAGCTTGAAGTCTGGAATTGTGATGCCTCCAGCTTTGATTTTCTTTTTCAACACTACTTTGGCTATTCAGGGTCTTTTCTGGTTCCATATGAATTTTACAATTGTTTGTTCTAGCTCTGTGAAGAATGCTGGTGTTATATTTATAGAGATTGCATTGAATGTATAGATTGCTTTGCATAGTATCAATATTTTAACAATATTTGTTCTTCCAATCCAGGAGCATGGAATATTTTCCCATTTTGGGGGGGTCTTCTTCAATTTCTTTCATAAGCTTTCTATAGTTTTCAGCATAGACATCTTCTACCTCTTTGGTTAGCTTTATTCCTAGGTATCTCGTGGTTTTTGGTGAAATTCTTAATGGGAGCAATTCCTTGATTTCTTTTTCTGCTGCTTCATTATTGGTGTATAGAAATGCAACTGATTTCTGTACATTGATTTTATATCCTGTGACTTTGCTGAATTCACATATCAGTTCTAGAAATTTTTTGGTGGAGTCTTTTGGGTTTTCCATACAGAGCATTATGTCATCTGCAAAGAGTGAAAGTTTGACTTCTTCTTTGTCAGTTTGTATGCCTTTTATTTCTTTTTGTTGTCTGATTGCTGAGACTAAGACTTCCAGTGCTATGTTGAATAATAGTGGTGAGAGTGGACACCCTTGTTATGTTCCTGACCTTAGGGGGAAAGCTCTCAGATTCTCCCCATTGAGAATGATATTCGCTGTGGGCCTTTCATATATGGCCTTTATGATGTTGAGGTATGTTCTTTCTATCCTTACTTTCTTCAGGGTTTTTATCAAGAAAGATGCTGTATTTTGTCAAATGCTTTTCCTGAATCTATTGACAGGATCGTGTAGTTCTTATCCTTTCTTTTATTAATGCGGTATATTATGTTGATTGATTTGCAAATATTGAACCAGACCTGCAGCCCAAGAATAAATCCCACTTGATCATGATGAGAAATTCTTTTAATGTGCTGTTGAATTCAATTTGCTAGTATCTTGTTGAGAATTTTGCATCCAGTTTCACCAGGGATATTGGCCTCTAGTTCTCCTTTTTAGTGTGATTTTGTCTGGCTTTGGAATCAAGGTAATGCTGGCTTCATAGAATGAGTTTGGAAGCTTTCTTTCCATCTCTATTTTTTGGAACAGTTTGAGAAGAATAGGCATTAATTCTTCTTTAACTGTATGGTAGAATTCCCCTGTGAAGCCATCTGGTCTAGAACTCTTGTTTGTTTGGAGATTTTTGATAACTGATTCAGTTTCTTTGCTGGTTAGAGGCCTGTTCAAATTTTCTGTTTCTTCTGTTTCAGTTTTGGTAGTGTGTGAGTCTCAATAATTTGTCCATTTCTTTCAGATTGTCCAGTTTGTTGGCATGTAATTTTTCATAGTATTCTCTTATAATCATATTTCTTTGGTGTTGGTTGTGATCTCTCCTCTTTCATTCATGATTTTATCTATTTGGGTCCTCTCCCTTTTCTTTTTGATAAGTCTGGCTAGGGGAAGAACCTCACTTTAGCCTCTCTATAACTTCAGCTCATTCTTTCATTAAGTTTGTTGATTTAATATAGAGAAGCCTCCCCCACCAAATCAAGAATTTATGTTAGTGTATTTCTGTAAGGCTTTAATTTAATGTCTTCCATTCTTCTCCATTAGAAGAAGATGACAGTAAATATAGCACAAGCTCATAATTTTCCTAAGAGTTTTTAAATATAGGATGAACATTAAACTGAAATTGAAGTGTAAGAAATATCTGAAATTGTACTGCATTTATTCATTCATTTAATTATTCATTACATGAACATTTAGTAAGCATCCATCATGTGGCAGACACTATATTAGGAAATAGAAATAGCAAGATAGCAAGTCATGGCTCCAATTTTCTCAAGGAGCTCCACAGTTTAAAAAAGGAGAGACACATATGTAAAAATAAAATTTCAACTCAGTGTAATGGGTATTACTATGGAAGTTTGATGAAAGCTCAGTGGTAGCACAAAAAAAACTAAAGGACCAACTCTACCTAAGGAGAACAGTTTCCTAAGGAGGAAAGTAGCCTCCACAGAGGAAGATACTTATACTGAGTTTTGAAATAGAGGTAGACATTTTCCCACTAGACACAGAAAAGAGGGATATTTCAGACAGAAGAGCATGTGCTAATGTACAGAGGCAAGTAACAATAATGCAGCTTCTGGGGACCGGAAACAGTTTCATGGGTCTGGTGCCTAAGACAAGACCTCATAAAGATGAAGCTGGAAGGGCTAGATCCTAAATGGTCTTGAATGCCCTAACAGAGGGTTTGGATTCATTTATTTGGTAGTGGGCAGTAATTGATGAGTGCTAAACAGGGAAGTGACACAATCATATCAGTGTTAGGTAAGATCACAATGGATTCTGTGTGGATGGATATGTGGTAAGACCGGAGGTAAGAAGTATAACTGAAATAGGTGGCTGGCCACTGAAGATTTATGATTCAGCAATTCAAGATTCTACAGTATTGAGTGGATTCTGGGAAGCCTTTGCTTCACCAGGGTCGACCTATCCCAGCTCTCTCCAAGTGGAGCCATGTGACCAGTTTTTGCTAAAAGAATGTGAGTTAAAGTGTGTAGGTCATTTTGAGCCAAGGGGGTTAAGTGAATCTATCCTATACAGTTTTCACTTCCACAGAAAACCTGAAGGCCTCATGTTGAAAATGGTTTTATCACAAGATGGAAGGAACCTGAATGCCTGAGTCAGAAAAGGGGTGCCCAGGAGAGTCACCCAGCCAATTACACTTATGTTGAACTTCACATGAGTAAAAAAAAAAGTTGTGTGTATTAAGCCTCAGAGATATAAATATCATTTAAAAAAATACCTTTTGGAGGCAAGGGAATTAAAAGCAAAAATGAACTACTGGGACCTTATGAAGATAAAAAGCTTCTGCAGAGCAAAGGAAACAACCAACAAAACTAAAAGGCAACCAACGGAATGGGAAAAGATATTTGCAAATGACATATCGGACAAAGGGCTAGTATCCAAAATCTATAAAGAGCTCACCAAACTCCACACCCAAAAAACAAATAACCCAGTGGAGAAATGGGCAGAAAACATGAATAGACACTTCTCTAAAGAAGACATCCGGATGGCCAACAGGCACATGAAAAGATGCTCAATGTCGCTCCTTATCAGGGAAATACAAATCAAAACCACACTCAGATATCACCTCACGCCAGTCAGAGTGGCCAAAATGAACAAATCAGGAGACTATAGATGCTGGAGAGGATGTGGAGAAACGGGAACCCTCTTGCACTGTTGGTGGGAATGCAAACTGGTGCAGCCACTCTGGAAAACAGTGTGGAGGTTCCTCAGAAAATTAAAAATAGACCTACCCTATGACCCAGCAATAGCACTGCTAGGAATTTACCCAAGGGATACAGGAGTACTGATGCATAGGGGCACTTGTACCCCAATGTTTATAGCAGCACTCTCAACAATAGCCAAATTATGGAAAGAGCCTAAATGTCCATCAACTGATGAATGGATAAAGAAATTGTGGTTTATATACACAATGGAGTACTACATGGCAATGAGAAAGAACGAACTATGGCCCTTTGTAGCAACGTGGATGGAACTGGAGAGTGTGATGCTAAGTGAAATAAGCCATACAGACAAAGACAGATACCATATGGTTTCACTGTTATGTGGATCCTGAGAAACTTAACAGAAACCCATGGGGGAGGGGAAGGAAAAAAAAAAAAAGAGGTTAGAGTGGGAGAGAGCCAAAGCATAAGAGACTCTTAAAAACTGAGAACAAACTGAGGGTTGATGGGGGGTGGGAGGGAGGGGAGGGTGGGGGATGGGTAATGAGGAGGGCACCTTTTGGGATGAGCACTGGGTGTTATATGGAAACCAATTTGACAATAAATTTCATATATTGAAAAAAAAATAAATGTATATAGAAAAAAAAATACCTTTTGGGTTACCCTGACTAATACAGGAAGAGTATTAGGAGATGTTTGTGATACTTGAGGTAAAATAGAGACTTTGCATGTTATATGCTGAAGTATAGGAGCCCTTGAAGAAGATTAAGTGGAAGATGGAAGAAAAAGGATAATAATTTATAGATAACGTTAGGAAAACAGAAGGAGACAGGATCCAGAGCGCAGGAAGCAATAGCTCCTTCAACAGGAGAAGGGAAGGAGCGATATCTATTTAAAACAAGAGGAAAACACTGCTATAGGTAAGCAGTAAGAAACTGCCTACTAGTGACATTTTCTCTGTGTAGTAGGAGGTAAAGACATCTGCTGAGAAAGTGAAAGTATGGCAGTAAGAGTTTTGAGGAGCAAGAGAGCTGTGCAGAGATATTTAACAAGTGAAAGACACCAGCCCACATGGTTGAATGAATTTTCTTCAGCCCAGCTCATCATTCTAGGAGTAGGGGTCAAAAAGGTGGATTTTAGGATTAATCCAAGATTAAAGGATTGCAGAGTAGGTGCAATGCAAAACAAAGGAATGATGGAAATGGCCCAGTAAGTCTGGATGGGTTTCAGTACTGTTACCAAGGACCCAACAATAATTCAGTGGCTCAAACAAGATAGAATCTTCCCATTCTGGGTACACTGGAGTAAACATAGTCCACACAGGATGCAGGGAATAAAAACCTGGATAGATGGGATATAGCAGCTTTTTCAAGGACTCTGAAAATTAAATAGTAGCTGGTGGTTGGGGGAAAGGACTAGAATTTGAAGTACCATCAAACTGGTGGTGAGTTTATTATCCTTTCCTTCCAATATATCAGGGTGAACTGTAAGCAACACAAAACTTGGAGGTGGGCATCTGCACAGACAGAGCTCCAGGAGAAGCTATCTATTTCTGGCCCCCAAAGCATGGAAGTCTCCTAATTCTCAAATGGGGGAAACCCCTGCCCCTTATCTTTTCTTCATTCTTTCATACCCCACCCTCTAAGAAATCCCATAACAGCAGTGGCAGTGACAGCAACTGTAGTGACAACTGGCCTGCAGGATTCTAAAAGGCTGAGGGAGGGGAACCTTCCTCTCTGATTAGAGGAGCTGTGATTCTCAGAGGGTTAGACAAACCCCCATTACTTTTTATCTTCTCTGTGTTATCATACTGGTTAGCCCTGAACATCATTGTAATTACAAAAAGTGTGCAACATAGTGGATAAATATAACCCAAATTCTTGCTGGATAACTCCAGGTAACCAGAAAGTACTGAAGAAATTACCATAGGGAGGATATTGGAAAAGCCCTATAAAGTTGCTTATGAACTCATTTCCAAGTATACACACATGGATCTAAACCCTAAACAGCATGCCAGAGACTGTAAGAACTAATCTACAGAATTAACCACTGCCAGGGTCCCAAACTATCCACTGGGTGGTGCACATGCAAGACAGATCTGAATAGCACTGAGAAATCTTTGCAATTAGACATTATATTGAAGCCACAGAAAGCTGGTTGGAACGTGTACCTGAACCCAACTGGATTGGTTGTCTGTTAAAACAAAACAAATACCCAGAATCCCATAATGTAATATTCAAAATGTCCAAAACACAATCCAAAAATAATCAACACATAAAGAACTAGCAAAATCTCAACCCTGTGTGGTAAAAGATAATCAATATATGCCAATGCCAAGATGACACACATTATCTGATAATGAAAGCAACTATTATGAAAATAACTCCAAAAAGTAAAGGCAAACACTCTTAAATATAAAAAGCTAAAAAGTCTCAGCAAATAAAGATATAAAGAAGAAACAAAGGGCAATTTTAGAATTAAAAAACACAGAACTGTAAAACAAAAACTAAATGGGCCCAACATCAGTAGAGAGATGGCAGAGGAAAGTATTAGTGAACTTGAAGACAGATCAGTAGAATTTACCCAAAGTGAATGAGAGAGGAGACAGATTTTGTTTTTAAGAATAGAGTTTCACACACCTGTGAAATAATAACAAATGATCTAGCATTGATGTCATCAGAGTCCCACAGGGAAGGATAGAAGTGGAGTGTAGAAAAAGTATTTGAAGAAATGATGGCTAAAAATTCCCAAATTTTGTCAAAGGCATAAATCTACAGACTCAAGGAGTTCAGAAAACCTCAACAGGATAAACCCAAAGAATTCTGTGCCCAGACATATTGTTAGCAAACTTATAAACTAACCACAAAGAAAAACACTTGAGGGTGCCCAGAGGAAAAGGACTTATTATTTAAAGGCAAACAATAATTTGAATAACTATAGAATTCTTACTAGAGACTATGGAGGACAGAAGGAAGTGGAACAACATTCATAAAATGCTAGGAAAAAAATACTGAAACCAGAATTCTATATCCAATAAAACAACCTTTAGGAAGGAAGATGAAATAAAGACATTCTCTCTCTTTTTTTATTTATTTTTACTTTTTTTATATTAAACATAATTTATTATTGAATTGGTTTCCATACAACATCCAGTGCTCATCCTAACAGGTGCCCTTCTCAGTGCCCATCACCCACTTTTACCTCTCTCCCACCACCCCACCCCCATCAACCCTCAGTTTGTTTCTCAGTATTTGTCTCTTATGGTTTGCCTCCCTCCCTCTCTGTAACTTTTTTTTCCCGTTCCCCTCCCCCATGGTCTTCTGTTAAGTTTCTCAGGATCCACATGGGAGTGAAAACACATGGTATCTGTGTTTCTCTGCCTGACTTATTTCACTTAGTGTAATACCCTCCAGTTCTATCCACATTGCTGCAAATGGCCAGATTTCATTCTTTCTCATTGCCAAGTAGTATTCCATTGTATATATAAACCACATCTTCTTTATCCATTCGTCAGTTGATGGACATTTAGGCTCTTTCCATGATTTGGCTGTTGTTGAAAGTGCTGCTATAAACATTGGGGTGCAAGTGCCCCTATGCATCAGTACTCCTGTATCCCTTGGGTCAATTCCTAGCAGTGCGATTACAGGGTCATAGGGTAGATCTATTTTTAATTTTTTGAGGAACGTCCACACTGTTTTCCAGAGCAGCTGCACCAGTTTGCATTCCCACCAACAGTGCAAGAGGGTTCCCTTTTCTCCACATTCTCTTTAGCATCTATAGTCTCCTGATGTGTTCATTTTAGCCACTCTGACTGGCATAAGGTGGTATCTCAGTGTGGTTTTGATTTGTATTTCCCTGATGATGAGTGATGTTGAGCATCTTTTCATGTGTCTGTTGGCCGTCTGGATGAAAGACATTCTCAATGAAGGAAAACTAAGAGCAAGCAGACCTACCCAAAAATAATTGCTAAAGAAAATCCTTCAGACTGAAGGAAAATGTTACTAGAAGGAAACTTGGGACATCAGAAATGAAGAGAAATCAAGGAAATAGCAAATATATAAGTAAATATGAGTATTCTCGTCTTGAGTTCTTTAAAATACTTTTCTAAAGCAAAAATTAGAAAATATCTAAAACTGAACAAAAATGAAAATGCAACATATCATAATATGTGGATGCAATTAAAGCATTGCTTACAGAAATATTTATAGCATTAAATGTTTTATTGGCAAAGATGAAAGTTCTCAAATCAATATTCTAAACTCCACCTTGAGAAACTGAAAAATGATGAGTAAAATAAAACTCAAATAAGCAGGATGGAAAAAATATAAGAGCAAAAAAATCAATGAAATTGAAAACAAGACCAATAAAAAAAAACCGGTGAGATCAAAAGCTCAATAAAATTGATCAATCTTTAGCCAGAGAGGAGAGAAATTGCCACTATCAGGAATGAAAGAGAGGATATGACTATAGACCCTGCAGACATTAAAAGAATAAGTTTGGGTGGCTCAGTTGGTTGAGTGTCTAACTTTGGCTCAGATCATGACCCCATGGTTCATGAGTTTTAGCCCCTCATCTGACTCACTGCTATCAGCACAGAGCCCGCTTCAGATCCTCTGTCCCCCTCTTTCTCTGCCCCTCCCCCACTTGCATACTCTCTCAAAAATAAACATTTTAAATAAATAAATAAATAAATAAATAAATAAGGGAATACAGTGAAGAACAACTCAACACACAAATTTTCAACGACTTAGGGGAGATGGGCTAACTTCTTTAACCTACATAGTACTATAGCTATTAAAGAGATAAATTCATAGTTTAAAATCTTCCAAAGAAGAAAGCTCCAAGCCCAGGCAGTTTCACTGGTGAATGTGCAAAATGTTTAAAGAAGAATTAATATTATTCTACACAATTTCTTCCAGAAAACAGAAGAGGGGTAACACTCCCCAGCTTACTTTATGAGGCTAGCATTATCTTGATATAAAAACCAAACAAAGTACTGGAAAAGAAAACTAGAAGTGAATATACTCCATTATCAGAGACATAAAAATCCCAACAAGATATTAGCAAATTGAATCCAGTAATATATAAAAAGAATAATATACCAGAATCAAGGGAATTTATCCTGTTAATGTGATGTTGTTCAATATCTCAAAGTCATTCAATGTCATCTATCATATTAATATCAAAAAAGATGAAAAGGCAAACCACAGACAGAAGATCTTTGCAAAATAAAACATGTATCTGACAAAGGACTTATATTCAGAATATATTTTAAAAACTCTCAAGACTTGACAGAGACAAATTGAACAAAAGATTTGAGCAAATATTTTACCAGAAAAAGTATGTTGATGGCCCACAAGCTCATGAAGAGATGTACCAAATCATTAGCCATTAGGAAAATGCAAATTAACAGTTCACTTAGTATGGTGGCTGAAATTTAAATACTGACAATATTAAGCCTTGGTGAATGTAGAGCAACTGGAGTCCTCATATATCACAAGCAAGAATGTAAAATGTAGAACCACTTTGAAAGTCAGTTTAGCAATTTTTTAAAAAGTTAAGCATATACTTACCATATGGTTCAGCAATTTCCCAGATATCTACCCAAGAAAAATGCAAACACATCCTCACAAAACTGGTATATGAATATTTACAGCATAAGCATTTATAATAGTCATAAATGTAACCATATAAATGTCCAACATCTAGTGAATGGATAATCAAAATACAGCATATCCACACAATGGGCTATTACTCAGTAATTAAGAGGAATGAGCTACTGGTACACATAACAACATGGATGAATCTCAAAAACACCGTGCTAAATAGAAGAAATTAGTCACAAAAAGCAACATACTATATGATTCCATGTATATGAAATTGTAGAAAAGGTAAAACTACAACGACCTGAAGCAGACCAGTGGTTCCCTGGGGCAAGCATAGACTGCAAAAGGTCAGAAGGAAACTTTTTGTGGGTAATAGAAGTATTCTAAACTGGATTTGGGGCGGGGGGGGTGTATGGATGCACATATATATGCGATTTACCAAAGTTCATCAAGCTATACACCTAAAATGAATGAATATTATATGTAAATCATGCCACAATGCAGATAGACAAATAAAAGTGAAGATTAAGTAAGGAAGTTTTCACACAAATAAAACTTCAGTGCCAGCAGCTGTGAACCAAAAGAAACACTAGAAAGTTCTTCAGGCTGAAAGAAAATGATCTCAGAAGGTAGCATGAAAGGGCACTGGAAAGGGTAAATACATGGTTAAATATAAAAGAATATTGACTGTTTACATCAGAACAATAATAGATGCATATGTAGAAGTAAGATACATGACAAGAATAGCACAAATTGTGGTGGGCACTAAATACAGTTAAACCGTTGCAAAGGTCCTTGCCTCATTTAGAGTACTCATTTAAGGTAGACTATAACACATCAAGGATGCTTATTGTAGTGTCTGTAACAACTAAGAGAACTATGTAAGATGTATAACTATAAAGTGAACAGAGAAAAATGGAATAATAAAAAATGTTTTCATAATGCAAGAGAAGGCAGGAAATGAGAAAAAAAGGAACAAAGCACAAGAGAACAAATAGCAAGGTGTTAGACTCAAACTCTACCATTAATTATTAATAATTTTAAATGTCAGTAGTCTATAATCCAATTGAAAGACAGTTTGTCAGACTGCATTTAAAAAACACAAAACCCAGCTATATGCTATTTATTCACCAGAGTCACACATTAAGTAAAAAGAGGATGTTTGAAAATAAAAGGATGAGAAAAGATCTACTACATAAACACTCATTAAAGGAAATCTGACGAAATTAAATATCAGCAAAGTGCACTTGGAGGTAAGAAGTATTACTAGAGACTAAAAGGGATATTTCGTAATTATGGGAAGACATTTTAAAATACTACCCATTTCTATCTTCCTTTCTTGTGTTAAGTGCCATAATTATCTAATAATAGAGTAACTACCTTCTGGTAAGATGATGATTCCAAAATATCTTGTCATTTCACGCACAAAAATATCATGAAGCTGGTTTTTAAAAAAGTATTGCCCATCCATGCATCACATTAGACTTTTAAGAATGGCACCTTTGAAAATGTTGGGACTGTTACATTTGCTGATCACCAAGGGTTTTATTTGTACCTATAGCATTAACATGTGGTGAAATACTCACTGTATCTGTTCTATTTAATAGTCTATTTCCTCTTTATTCTTCTGAAGTCATGGGTAATAAATTCACTCAAAAAAACAGGAGTGAGTTAGCACTGTCCAAACAGACTAGTTTCATCAGCTTAATGAAAATAGTTTGGAAAAAGATGAGACCTTCAACAGCTGTTATGTGTCTTGATCAGAGTTCAGTCATTACCTGTCTTTAAAAAAAACTTTAACTTCATGTTCAGCTATTTTCTTTTTCCAGGTCCACACCTAGCTTCTAATGTATCCTTAAATAGAAAGCAATGAATGTAAAGCTATAGAACTTTGTATTAATGTCAGGTTCTGTTACTATTTTTCACCAGACTCTGAATGTCATCATTCAGAAACCACATATGGCTCAGTGAGGTGCTTTTGTTCATAAAAACCCTTTGGTTTTTCTCAGTGAGCAGTAGCCAGAGGTAGAGACACTCTCTAAACATTGAACCAGGAGCTATTCAGGTAGGACACTGTGTAGGATAAGCAGAACATGTCCATCATTCAACAACTTCATTTGAATGAGGACCAGCAACAAAACAACAACAAAATGGAGGGGCAGTCATGTGTAAGCTTTGATGTGTTATAAGCTGGTCAAAGCAAAATTAACTGTATGGCACACTGAGATTGGAAGATTTGGGGAGATGTGGCCAGGGTGCAGGGCTCTCAGAGGAGGAGGAGCTAAGATTTCTGAATGATGGAGCAAGAAAGAGCTAGGGAGGGGAGCATAAAAACCTTGGCCTCATTTGCCTCCCTGTTTTTGCCTCTGGCCAATACTCCCTGTGGGTCAAACACAACTGGAAAGCAGAAGGCAAGTTGGGGCAGCCTCTCCAAGTGCAAAGCAAGATGGAGAAAGGTATAGATGGCATCTGGATGGGCATAGGAAGCTATCTAGCACAGGAGGCTGCTGCAACTGTCTAGATAACGACCACCTACTGAACTTGAATCTCCATTCTGCCATAAACTGTGTGCTCTGTGACATTGTGAAAACCATTTAACTGGTCTGAGCCACAGTGTCCTATTCTGTTAAAATGTGGGGGAATATAGCTACCTCTCAGAGTTATTGTGAGGATAAGGTTAATACTTGTAACATTTAGTGCAGTGCCTGGCACAGAGTAAGAGCTAGACAAATGATGTTACCTTCCCTTCTCCATTAAATATATTCTCTGCTTGTCTAGAGATCTTTCTTTTTAATGTTAGCATGCTTTAGAAAAATCCTCTTATTCCTAAAGACCCAGGGGAAGTGTCAGGATCATTCCTATGTCAGATACATTACAGTAATAATTGCCTTGGTCAGGGTACTATTTAAGCAGAAAAACATCTTTTATTCTTGAGAAATGTTGCATACACTACAAGGGACTAATTTGGCCCTTAGCAAATAATTCAATATAAGCTCCCACTTATTTACCAGAAGCAGCAGTTTATTTCCTAGGACTGCTAGACACTGGCATCAGCTGTACCCTATTTGTTTGTGTCAGGTAATGAGATGCTCTGCATGCAGAACACTTTCATTTGGGGAGGCTCAGAAGATTTGCCATAAGCCAATTGTTCATTCCAAGGATTAGAAGAGCATTTTTTATTGTAAATTGCACACCAATTTGCAATGTCATTTCCAAGTTCTGATGGAAAGTCTATAATGTATTCCTATAATCATCTAATGTTTTTATCTATGATCCCTCAAGCTGGAATATTTTCTGCCATTCCATTCACCCAGATTAATTCCAAAACAATGATGTTTGCCCTGCTGGCAAGGCCTCCAGAGGAGTATAGACCATGCCCAGGCTGCAGGCTTCCCCTGTGGGGTGCTCTGATGACAAGGGAAAAAATGAAGGTATTGAATGCAGTATGGAGAAAGGCTCACAAAATGATACTAATGCTTTTGTGTATATCCACTTTCCACTTTACCCAGCAACCTCACAGCCACTATGTTGATTGATGATTGCCTCCTTGTTTTTTACAAATGAGAAAACTGACACTCCAAGATCTAAGCAGCTTGCTTCCACAAGTTGGGTTGACACAAGGATTAGAATACAGAACTTCCTATTCTAAAGTACTTGTCCGGGGGTGAAAACGTAAGCTTACATCCTAGAGTAACCTGCTGACTGCGTGCTGTCTGTAAAGCAATAAGACAAGACCACCAGAGCTTCACCAGTAAAAAAGAAAGCAGACTTTAGAGTTTATTTATTGGCCTGACAAAAAGACACTCATCAGTTAAAAAAAAAAAAATCATTGACTAGTTTGCTGAGGGGGAAAAGTCAGAATTTTGTAAGTGCTTTAGAAAAGTGGAAGAGATTCAAGATGTTTATGCTAATTAAGGATTGGAAACTAATACTCTGATAGAATGGAGCCAGTCCAAAGGTCTTACGTGATTGGTTAAAACAAGTGCCATTGCTCAGTTAGTTAAGCGTCCAACTTCAGCTCAGGTCATGATCTCACCATTTGTGAGTTCAAGCCCTGCATTGGGCTCTGTGCTGACAGCTCAGAGCCTGGAGCCTGCTTCGGGTTCTGTGTCTCCCTCTCTCTCCTCCCCTGTTCATGCTCTGTCTCTCTCTTTCTCTCAAAAATAAATAAACATTAAAAAAAATTAAAACAAATGCCATTGTTCATTGGTCTGTAGAGCCTTCAGCTGGATCCAGTAAGGGTCTGGAAGGTGGGGGGGGTGGTGGTCACTAAAAGTTAATATTCCTTTTTCACCTTCAGCTGGTCACAGTAGTTAAGCACAGCATTCAGTTTTGACATCTCAAACTCCCAAACTCCTCAAACATTCATCAGAATCACACCAATGGCTTGCTGAAACATTGCTGGGCCCAACCCAAGTTTCTGATTCAGTAGGTTTGGCTTAAAGTCTTAGAACCTGTATTTCTAACAAGTTCCCAAATGAAGCTTTGCAGCTGGTCCAGGGTCCATGCTTTGAGAATGACTGTCCTACTAGATACATAATGCCGAAAGGGGGTAGTTTTAATTTTAAACCTCATTGACATCAACCTCCTCTTTAAGATCTAACTACCAGATGACTCTCTCACAGAGGTCTCTCCTGACAATGACTTTCATATTCTACTTATGGAAGACCTGCCTTTTCTTCCGACAGTAGTTCTCAAAGGAGGGAACTATTTTTATGGGGGAGGAGGGAATGAAGAAATTGTTCATGGAATCCAAAGTCAACACAACTTTTACCACAACTTCACACCCTGTATCTTTTCATTTCCCTTCCTTGGGAAGAATCAGTACTGAATTGTTTGACTCGTCTTTTAAAAAAAAAAAGATAGCATTACATGCATTGAATGTGTCTCATGACATTTAGAGTTTGCTTTTTGTTACCCCACCTTCCCTGATCAATAATCACATTTTTCTATGCTCATAACTTTATCCTGTCTCATTTTTGGTCAGTGTATAAATCTGATTTATTTCTGCTATGACTCAGCCAGATAGTTTTCCAAGCTTACAGTTCTTCTTGTAAAAATCCAATGTTCTCCAGTTATACCTTCTTTGTTCCTTTGTTGGGCATATGTCTCTCAGTGCCCCATGGAAGTTATTTGTGTACTGGTTTGTGTCTTCCAGTGGATTGGTGTCTGTGGAGAGAAGGGACTAATTATAAAGCTTTGTTTTTCTCATATCACCAATCCAGGCCCTGCTCATAATACATGCTCAACAAACATTAGTTTGGATTCATTGGCAGTTTTAAATCAGATATGCCTTTACTGATTCTTTTTTATTCACGTAAGTAAAATTTATATTTTTGGCATATTTCTGATTCATAGAGACAGATAACCACCACCACCATTAATATACAGAAGAGTTCCATAAACTTTTCACATATGCTTCCCCTTTGTATTCAGAACTCCCCTTTTGTGCCTGGGCTGCTCAGTCGGTTCAGTGTCCAACACTTGATTTCAGCTCAGGTCATGAGCCCAGGGTTGTGAGATCGAGCCCCATGTTGGGGTCCATGCTGAGTATGGAGCCTGCTTGGGATTCTCTCTCTCTCTCTCTCTCTCTCTCTCTCTCTCTCTCTCTCTCTTTCTTTCTCTCTCTCTCTCTCTCCCTCTGCACATCTCCCCCATTCGTGCTCTTGCTTTCTCTCTAAAACAACAAAAACAAACTCCCCTTTCCTTTAGTCCTTGGCAACTACTGGTCAGCTCTTTGTCCCTATAGTTTTGCTCTTTTCTGAATGCCATATAAAGGTGATCATGCAGTATGTAGCCTTTGGATTTGGTTTGGTTTCACTTAGAAAAATGCATATGAAAGTCATCCATTTTGATGCATGTATCAGTAGTTCATTCTTTATTGCTGAGTTGTATTCCATTGTATAACTGCACAACGTTTGTTTATCCATTCACCGGCTGAAAGATACATGGGTTGTTTCCAATCTTTGGCAATTATGAATAAAGCCGTTGTGAATATTTGCATACAGGTTTTTATGTTAACATAAATTTTCATTTCATTTCGATGAATACCTAAGAGGGGATTTCTTCATGTTATGATAAATGTATATATAATTTATATAATATATAATAAAGGAACTGTACCGCTTCATAGTATTCTTATCAGCAATATTTAAAAGTTTCAGTTACTCTATATCCTCATTAGCTCTTGGAATTGTTTGTTTTTAGACATTCTAATAGGAATTTAGTGTTATTTTGTTGCAGTACTAATTGGCATTTCCATAATAATTGATATTGAGCATCTTTCCATGTGTTTATTGCCACCCATGTATTTTCTTCTATGACAAAGTATGTGTTCAAATCCTTCACCTATTTTTTTTAATTGAGTTGTTTGTTTTCTTTCTGTTGAGTTTTGAGAGTTTTATATATTTTGGATAAAAGCCATTTGTCAGATATGTGATGTGCACATATTTCCCCGCAGTCTGTAACTTATCTTTCATTCTTTTAACAATGTCTGTGCAAAGCAAAGTTTTAAATTTTAATCAAGTCCCATTTTTCAATTTTTTTCTTTAGGGATGATGCTTGTGTCGTTCTAAGAACTCTGTCTAACTCAAGCTCACAAAGATTTCCTCCTATTGTTTCTTCTAAAACCTTTATAGTTTTACATTTTATATTTAGTTCTGTGACCCATTTTGAGTTAATTTTTATATAAGGTTTGGAGTATAATTTGAAGTTCACTTTTTATGCTTGCTGGCATCCAAGTGTTCGTGTACCTTTTGTTGAAAAGACTGTCCCTTCTCCATTGAATTTCATTTGCACTTGTGTCAAAACTCAGTTGGCCAAATTTTGTGGGTCTATTTCTGGATTCTTTATTCTGTTCTACCAATCTATGTATCTGTCTTTTCATCAATACCACACAGTTGTGATTTCTGTACCTTTTTTTTTTTTTACAACTTTATTGGAGATATAATTTATATACCATACAATTTACCCATTTAAAGTTTGGGGTGGGTTTTTTTTGTATTTCTTATTATCTTTTTTTTAAATTGTTGAATTTAAAATTTTAAAATTTAAATCCAAGTTAGTTAACATATAGTGTAGTATTGGTTTCAAGAGTTGAATTTAATGATTCATCACTTACATATAACACCTGGTGCTCACCCTAACATGTGCCCTCATTAATGCCCATCACCCATTCATGCCATCCCCCACTCAATACCCCTCTAGCAACCCTCAGTTTGTTCTCTGTATTTAGAAGTCTTTTATGGTTTGCCTCCCTCTCTGTTTTTACCATATTTTTACTCCCCTTCCTTTATGTTCATCTGTTTTGTTTCTTAAATTCCACATGAGTGAAGTCATATATTTATCTTTCTCTGAGTTATTTTGCTTAGCATAATATATTCTAGTTCCGTCCACATTGTTGCAAATGGCAAGATTTGGTTCTTTTTGATCTCCAAGTAATATTCCACTGTGTGTGTGTGTGTGTGTGTGTGTGTGTGTGTGTGCGCGCGCGCGCGCGCGCGCACTGCATCTTCTTTATCCGTTCATTAGTCGATGGACATTGGAGCTCTTCCCATAATTTGGCTATTGTTGATAGTGCTGCTATAAACATTGGGGTGCATGTGCCCCTTCGAATCAGCATTTTTGTATCCTTCGGAAAAATACCTAATAGTGCAATTGCTGGGTCGTAGGGTAGCTCTATTTTTAATTTTTTGAGGAAATTCCATAATGTTTTCCAGGATTACTGTACCTTTTTAGTAAGCTTTGAAGCCTCCAACCTTGTTCTTTTCCTGAATCATTTTGATTTTTCTAATTCCTTTGCCTTTCCAGATAAGTTTTAGAATCAGATTGTGAATGTCCACAACAAGTTCTACCCTGGGTTGATTCTTAAACTGTTTACTTTGGCTAACCTGTGGTTCTCAAACTTCAGTGTGCTTAAGAATTATAAAAATGCATGTGCTTGGGCTTGATTCTGAATATTCTCATTCAGTTGTTCTGCCAGGGGCCTAGCCATTTGCATTTTGGACCCTATCCATAAGATGATCTGATGTGCATGGTCATGGACCATGATTTGGGAAACATGGTCCTGGCTTCCCAGAACGTAGGAAATGTTCCACAGGCTTTGAAGAATCATATAAATATTATATCCATGAACTTGGTGAAAAGACATTGCATTGACTTCACAATTAAGTCTAACAACTGATAACATACATTATACAATATTATGGCCAATCAGTATTGTCTAGCCTGTGCTGAAACACAAACCAGAACCTCAAAGATGTCTAACTGTCCTGCTTAAGGTGATGAAAACAATGATGTGTATTTCCATGTCCTATGAGTAGCTCTTCTGGATATTTATCCCATGGACCAATTCCATGAACATTTTCTTATACTCGGGATACAATTCTTAAACCATTTTCAAACAAGGAGAAACTAGATTGGAGAGATGTACAAGGTAAGTAAGAGAGTTACAAGGAAAAATATTAACCAAATGAATTGAGTCTCTAGAGAAAAATTAGATTAATGATCATAAATATTAACTTTGTTTTACGTTGAAATATGGATTGACCAGCTTGCTCCGGGAATTGGACATTCTTGTTAATTCAATTTTCTGGGTAATATGAGATGGAAGGTTAACTGGAAAAACTTTCCAGTAGAAAAATCTTTCTAAAATGAATTAGTGTACTTTCCATGTTAATTTATTACTAAGCATTCATTGCTTTGCTTGTTTCCTAAGGGTAGGAAGTAACAGTACATAAAAAAACCAAAGTGAATTTGAGATGCTTCTCACAGGCCCCTAGACTAAGAGGCTCACTAAATGAAGAGTCCTGACAAACAAGTGGAAAGAAATTAATAAATTATTCTAGAATGCCACTGAGGAAATAAGCTCCTTTCCAGGTGTTAATTGCTTTGCCAGGAGGCCATGGCTACATATAATGGGGAGTGGAGAGTAACAATTTAAAGGGAGACCAAAGTTCAGACTGAAAAGAGCCATCTCAGAAGGACTAGAATTAGCAGCCTTCATGAGGAGGACTGACATATGGCATGTTGGTTCCCATTGGGAGAAACAAAAGGGTGATCCCTCCCAGCAAAGGACCTTCCTTTGGCTTAAATTTTATCAAGTGACCATCTATTCTTGATTCTTCCTGTAAGATTTCTTGAGGCACCATAGGGAAGCTTGAGGAATATTTAAATGGGCAGTGTAGTCTAGGAGTTCCTAGGGGGACTTGGAGCCAGGCTGCTTTGATCTACACCTTGACCTCACTGCCTGCTCTCCATATGACCTTGGAAAAGTCACTCCACTTCTCTAGTCCTCAGTTTCACCATCTGCAAGATGGAAACAACAGTAAATGGATTAAACTCATTAATCAAAAGGCACAAAGTATCTGGCTGTATAAAAACCAATACCCACTATATGCTGCCAGGAGGAGAGTCATTTCATCTCTAGAGACACACATAAAGTGAAAAGATGTCAGATGACATTCCAAGCAAACAGAAACAAAAAGAAGGTTACATGTAGCCATACTTAGACCAGACAAAATAGTCTTCCAGCCAAAAAGGGCAACAAGAAACAAAGAAGGTCCTTATATAATGATAAAGAGGTCCATACATCAAGAAGACGTAACAGTAGTAAATACATACACTCCCAACACCTGAGCCCTGAAATATGTTAAGCAATTAATAACAGATATTAAGAGAGCAGTAGGCAATAGTACAATAATTGTAGAGGACTTCAGTACTTCACTATCAGCAATAGATAGGTTGTCTAGACAGAAAATCAACAAGAATTGATATGGAATTGAAACATACTTTAGAATAAATGGACTTAATAGACATATACAGGACCTTACACCCAACAGCAGTAGAATACACATTCTTTTCAAGTGCACATGGAGTATTCTCCCAGGTAGGTCATATGATAGGCGATGAAACAAATCTTAGCAAATTTAAGATTGAAATTATACCAACTATCTTTTCTGACCACAATGGTATGAAACTAGAAATCAACAACAAGAGGAATGTGAGAAGATCTACAAATATATTGAAACTAAACAACACTTTTCTAAACAACCACCGGGTCAAAGCAAGAATCAAAAGGGAAATAAAAAATGATCTCAAAACACACAAAAATGAAAACATGACAAATCAAATACTGGGGGATGCCGCAAAAGCAGTTCTGAGAGGAAAGTTTAGAGGGATAAACACATACATTAAGACATTAGAGGGACACCTGGATGGCTCAGTTAAGCGTTCAACTCTCGGTTTTGGCTTAGGTCATGATCTCAAGGTTCATGAATTTGAGCCCTGCATTTGGCTCTGCACTGATAGCGTGGAGCCTGCTTGGAATTCTCTCTCTCTCTCCCCTTTCAGCTCTCTCTTTCTCTCTCTCTCTAAACTTAAAAAGAAAAGAAATTAGGAAGATCTCAGATAAACATTTAATTTTGCACCTCGAGGAACTAGAAAAAATAATAATAATGAATTAAGCCCAAAGCTAGCAGAAGGAAGGAAATAATAAGGCTTAGGAGAAGTGATTTAATAGAGACCAGAAAAACAATAGAAAGTTTCAACAAAACTAAGAGCCAGATCTTTGAAAAGATAAATAAAATTGACAAACCTTTAGCTAGACTTAACTAAGAAAAAAAGAGAGAAGACTCAAAATTAGAGATAAAAGAGGTGGGGTGCCTAGGTGACTCCACCAGTTAAACAGTTAAGCATCCAACTTCAGATCATGATCTTGTGGTTTGTGGGCATTGGGCTCTGCGCTGACAGCTCAGAGTCTGGAGCCTGCTTGAGATTCTGCCTCCCCCTCTCTCTCTACCCCTCCCCCACTCACACTCTGTCTCTCTCTAAAAAATAAACAGTAAAAAAAAAAAAAAAGAAAGAAAGAGGAGACCTTACAACTGATACCATAGAAATATGTAGAATTGGGGTACCTGGGTGACTTAGTTGGTTAAGCAACCAACTTTGGCTGGTCATGATCTCGCAGTTTGGGGGTTTGAGCCCCACATTGGGCTCTGTGCTGACAGCTCAGAGTCTAGAGTCTGCTTCAGATTCTGTGTCTCCCTCTCTCTCTGCCCCTCCCCTGCTTGCTCTCTCGAAAAAAACAATTAAAAAATTTTTTTAAGAAATATGTAGAATCATAAGAGACTACTATAAGCCAACAAATTACATAACTTAGAAAAAATGGATATGGTTCTAGAAACACACAATCTACCAAGACTGAATCAGGAATAGAAAGTCTGAACAGATTGACAAGTAAAGAGATTGAATCTGTAAAAAAAAAAAAAAAAAAAAAAAAAAAAAAAAAAAAAAAAAACCTCCAACACAGAAAACTTGAGGATCAGATGGCTTCACTGGAGAATTCTATCAACATTTAAAGAATTAACGTCAATCTTCCTCAAACTCTTCTAAAATATAGAGGAGAAGGAAACACTTCCAAACTCATTCTGTGAGGCCAGCATTACTCTGAAACCAAAACCAGATAAGGATACCACAAGAAAAAAAATATATAGACCAATATCCCTGATAAATACAGATGCAGAAATTCTCAGCAAAATATTAGTAAACAAAATTCAAGAACACATTGAAAGGATTACACACTATTATGACCAAGCAGAATTTATCCATGGGATGCAAGGATGATTTAACATAGGCAAATCAATACATGTAATACATCACGCCAATAAAATGAAAGACAAAAATCACATGATTATCTCAATAGATGCAGAAAAAGCATTTGACAAAACACAATATCTTTTCATGATAAAAACCTTAACAGGGGCACCTGAGTGGTTCAGCCAGTTGAGAGTCCAATTCTAAGTTTCAGCTCAGGTCACGGTCTCACAGTAGTGGGATCGAGTCCTGTATCAGGCTCTGCAATGGGCATGGAGCCTGCTTAAGATTCTCATTCTCTCTCCTCCCTCCCTCTCTGCTTCTCCCCTGCTTGTGGTGTCTCTCTTTCAAAAGAAAGGAAGGAAGGAAGGAAGGAAGGAAGGAAGGAAGGAAGGAAGGAAGAAAGAAAGAAAGAAAGAAAGAAAGAAAGAAAGAAAGAAAGAAAGAAAGAAAGAAAGAAAGAAAGACAGACTTGGAAAAAAAACCCACCTTAACATACAGGTATAGAAGGAACATACCTCAACATAACAAAGGCCATATAGGACAGACTCACGGCTAACATTATACTCAATGGAGAGAAATTGAAAACATTTCCCCTAAGATCAGGAACAAGGCACGGGTGTACACTCTCACCACTCCTATTCATTATAGTACTGGAAGTCCTAGTTTAGGCAAGACAAAGAAATAAAAAGCATCCAAGACAGAAAGGAAGAAGTAAAATTGTCATTATTTGCTGATGATATGATCTTGTATGTACAGAATTCCAAAGAATCAGCCAAGAAACTGTTAAAATTAATCAATGACTTCAGTAAAAATGCAGGATACAAAATCAACATGCAGAAATCAATTGCATTCCTTTACACTATTTATGAAACATCAGAAAAAAAAATCATCCCATTCAAATAGCATAAAAAAACCCAAAATATTTAGGAATAAACTTAAGCAGGGATATGAAAGATCTGTACAATGAAAACCACAAAACTTTGCTGACAGAAATTGAGGAAGACACAAACAAACGGAAAGACATCCTGTGTTCATGGATTGGTAGAATTAATATTGTTAAAATGACCATAATACCCAAAGCCATCTACAGATTCAACACAATCCTGTTCAAAATAACAAAGGCATTCTTAACAGTAAATAAGTTATAGAGATCTAATGTACAGTATTGTGAATATAGGCAATAACATTGTACTATAATTAGATAATGTGATAAATATCGCTACACTGGCAATCATATTACAATATACAAATATACCAAAGTAAGCGCTGGACACCCTAAACTTATACAATGTTGAATGTCAAATTTATCACTTTTTTTAAAGAAAAAAAGCAACAGCAGGACATCCCACTCCACTAAAAACTGAGGAACACATGTTCTCTTCACGTCCTAGAAAGATAGCTTCCTCATAAGACTGAATGCTTTATTTTACAGACAAGAGCTTCCTCCCTCCACCTCAAACTAGACTTTTAGGCCCCCTGATGATACATTACCTTGTAAAACCATGGTCAAGCAGGATGTGTGACCGTGCCATCAGAGGGGGGTGCGAGTTGGCTCCCCAATGCCTTGGGGCCTGCGTTAGCATGCTGGAGCAATGGCGGGGCGGGGGGGAGGGATGGCACAGAGGCCTTCGGCTCAGATTCCTGCTTCAAGAAAGAACTTGCCACTGCCTGCAGCTGCTGTACCAAGGCGGTGCTCCTGCCAGGCAGCCCCAGTCAAGGGCTGAGCATGGAGGGGCCAGAGCCTGGCCACTCCCACCACATGCAGGACTCCTGTAACAGATCATTTTTGATGCAGAGCTCCCACTGGGCTGGCCAAGACTGTCAGATCCACGCCACAGCCTGATGGTCTTGCTCCTCAATCCTGCTTCCTTCCCTCTTTCCTTTCGCAGATGTCAGATCTGCATCATGGTTGAAAGGCTTGCTCTACCTTGTTCTTCCTCCTTCCCTTTATCTTTCTCAGGCATTGTTCCCCCCCTCCCACCTCCCATAAATGTCTTACACTCCTGGCTGTGTCTCAACATCTGCTTCCTGGAGGACCCAGTTGCCATAAGCAATGTAGACAATGGTTCAAGAAAGCAGATGATAAGATGAGGTGCTGTGCCTCTATCCTCACTGTCTCACTGGCAATGAGAACCCCATTCTGGATGGTATTGTGCACCATGTAGGCTGCATTTCTTCCACTAGCCCCCCTCTTCTACATTTGCCCTCAGGAAGAGGGGTCCACTGGAACCATGGAGGGACTGCTCCCTGAATATGTGTAGAGAAAGAGACCCTAATGCCAGAGGGAGGACTATGGCAGCCATGGAGGTACACCACTTGGATCTCTCATCAAGAAACAAGTTACCAGTCAGATGCAAGGAGTGGTTCTCTGACGCCCTGCAGCTGTAGCACCTTCGGGATCTGCCTCAACATTGAAGCCCAGGCCATGCACTTCGCAGGCAGTCCCCAGTCAATGAGCACCCTGAGCAGGTGTGCTAGGGCCCAGCCACTTGTGCCCATTGCAGGACAACCCTAATAAGCAGTCTTTGCTGCAAATCTCCCCCATTGGACTGGCCGAGACTTTGCTAGATCTGCAGCACAATCTGGGGCTCTGCCCAATTCTGCATCTGCGCTACTTTCCTTTCACAGGTGTCAGAGTACTTCACAATCTGAAATCTTTCCCTGCCCCAGCCTGCTTCCTCCCTCTTTATCTTGACTCCTGACTCTGTCCCATCATGCTCCCCAGAGGACCCAAACTGACACACAGGGCTCATTGGCCCCCAAGAACCCCTCCAATGATGTGAGCCCACTGGACCCTTCCTTGACAGGGTGCCTCATGCTGAATCCTCTCAGTGGAAGACCCTCAGACAGAGGACCCTGCTAGTTAGGGAGGGTGACAGGCAGAGTACCAACTGCACCAGCACTATCTTGGCTTTTCCGGCTGAAAGCTGTGCCTTTGGAGGATTAAGAAAGTGAAAAGCAGGGTGCCTGAGTGGCTCAGTTGGTTAAGCAACCGGCTTCAGCTCAGGTCATGATCTCACAGTCCATAGGTTCAAGCCCCGCATTGGGCTCTGCTGACAGCTCAGAGCCTGGAGCCTGCTTCAGATTCGTTGTCTCCCTCTCACTCTCTGCCCCTTCCCCACTCATGCTCTGTCTCTCGAAAATAAATGAACATTAAAAAAAAAAAGAAAAGAAAACCTGGCTCATGTCAGTGTCATATCATCCAGGAATACTGGATAACACTTTAAGGCTCCAATATTCATGTTTCAACATACAAGATAATACAATGTAACTGAAACTTTAAAACAAGCAGATAGTCCCAGGTTGGGTTTCTCAGGAAGCAAACTGAGCTGGAGATAAGCTTGCAGGGAGTTTATTAGAGACTGCTCTTGGTGTTAACACCTGCGGATGGGAAGGAAGAAGCAGAACTGAACAGAGGGGGAAGTGGTGCTCTGATGCCGTCTCCACGGAATGCCTCAGCCAAACCTGCTGAGGAGTTCTGAGGATGTGATCACCCTCCAGAGCTGTCCTGAACTGGAGCAAGAGGGGCTGACCTTTCATCCCCACATTAATCAGTCATGTGGATCCCCACATTAATCAGCCACCCTGCAAGGGACTTGCCTTGGGAGATGAGGCAGCTGTCTTCAACTAAGGCAGTCCTAGAAGAGACCAACGGGCAAAGACCCGCTTCAGTGACATTCCCAGGAGCTGGAGTAATAATTCGTTGGTTTTTAAATATACATTTTTATTTTAGAATAGTTTGAGATTTACAGAAAAGTTGCAAAATTAATACAGAATTCCTGTATATCCCACATCCAGGTGCCCCTGTGGTTAACATCTGTATCTCTATCATACATTTGTCACAACTAATGAAGGGATGTAACTCCATACCTTATTTGGATTTCATTAGTTTTATTTTTTCTGTTCAAGGATCCTGTCTAAGATATCACATTAAGTTCCAATCATGTGTCCTTAAGGCCCTTCTGGCTGTGACAATTTCTCAGACTTTTCTTGTTTTTGATGAGCCTGACATTTTTGAGAAATTCTTCTCAGGTATACTGTAGAATGTCTCTCAATTTGAGTTCAGTTGACTGGGGAATAATTCCTGTATTCCTGAAGGGAAATGGGTAATACATCATGTGTGGATACACCACACATATAAATACAGTTTCCTAGATGTCCCTGAAACTTGGGGAAATAGAACTGGTTTAAGCAATGAAATGGTATATGTTTTTCAATATAAACAGATCTGATAAAAATGGATATATAGTACCACCATGTGTCAAAACTGCAAAGATATGGAATGCACAAGTACAGCATATGGAGAAGATTAAACACAAGTGAGAGATTTCTGCCATTTGTAGGAGCGTGCTAAGAAAGCCAGGCTAAGAGGAGGAGCTGGGGGATGCTTTCCTAAATCAAATGATAAAAATGTCACACAGGCAAGATGTAATATTGATGTGTTACTTCAAGTACTTAGACATCTGTTCAAAATCTCTGCAACAATCTTAGAATTTAATACATTCTTGACTTCCCTGCCTGATCATTTTATCTTTCAGAAAGTACAAGAAAGAAGGAAGGGAAGTGCTACCCTAGCCTCGATTCTGACCAGAAAAGAAGGCTTTGCTGGTGATGTTTATATGATGAAAATATTTCAACGAACATACGAAATAAAATGTAGTCCTTGCATTCCTGGAGATGAAAGAAAGGAAGGAAGTCCTCCTAGAAGCTGTAGTAGAAAAAAAAGAAGAACCTTTGGCTATAGTAGACATGTAATTGAGGCTTTAGGAAAACAAACTTCCAAAGGCTCATGGAAATATAAACATAACCCCAAGACCAGAGGCAATCAAAAGGAATATATTGGGTTTTTTTAATTGTGATATTCTGAAAAATTAAACTCTCTAGTATAATAATTACCTGAAGAAACTAATATGACCCACCATAGAGTTCTCTGATGAGTCTATATTTTGAAATGACATGTACAAACGATAAAAGACACCAACCAAAGTGAATAAGAAAATTGTACAAACCCTGTAAGAAAGTGACAGAAGGCTGTGAAGAGTACCAGATGATAAGAGCCACAGAGAAGGCTTTGAAAATACACACAGTTTGAAGCAAGAAGATGAAGAAAAATGTAAGCTAACTGCTTAGAGAAGATCCTGTTAAATGATAACAGAGAAAAGGCAGAGTTACTCAATTGCTTCTTTCTTCTCCAACAAGGATCGTGATCTTCAAACTGAGGAGGGTATAACAGATACCACAGAGAATAAATTGGAGTCCTACCTAAATGAGGAGAATCAGAGAGAACCCAGTATACAGGCTTTGCAGACTCAATCAAAGATTATAGGTCTCAGAAACACTGCCTCGTGTCTCAGTGAAACAGAAAATGGGACAGGTGCCAGAAATCTAAGCCAGGCAAAAAACACAGATTTTTCTAAAAACAGAAAAAAAAATGGATTATGGAATCCTTAGAGTGAGCAAGCTTGTATTACTTTCTGCAATACCCTGGGATGCATATTACATAAACATTGGTGAGCTAACGATTAAAACAGGTTAAATTGACTTCATATTATTTTTTGATAGAGATAAAAGATAAGAGTACCAGGCACAATTTTTTAATCACAATATTTTGCAAAGATGCTCATAGTATTTATTTGAGCAAGATGAAAGGGTGTTGCCCAGTTTGTAAACGGCCTGCCAGACAATTGCATTCAAAAATCTGTTAGTGGATCAATATCCAATCATATAGAAGGCCTCTAAGGCTAATTATATGTCCTTGCTCTGTACATATCCTTGTCTTATTCAACAATTTTTTATGAGGTGTATATATAGACAATATAAGACATAGTTGATAAAGTATTATGAAAAGGATAAGAATAAACAATTGAGGGGATGCCTGGGTTGCTCAGTCAGTTAAGAGTCCAGCTTCGGCTCAGGTCATAATCTCATGGTTTGTGAGTTCAAGCCCCATATCAGGCTCTGTGCTGACAGCTCAGAGCCCAGAGCTTGCTTCACATTCTGTGTCTCCCTCCCTCTCTGTCCTCCCCCGCTGACACTCTGTCTCTCTCTCTCTCTCTTAAAAATAAAATAAACATTAAAAAAAAAAGATTGGTCTTAGCTGGTTGACCAATTAGGAACAATGAAATATATCATACAGAAACATACCAGATTTCTCTGAACTTCTCTCCATTGAATGACAGCAATTAAGCATTTAATATTATGTCAATAATTTTCACTGCCATTTCCATTATATTGTAAGCTCTTTGAGAGTAAGCACTGCATAATATTTCTTCATTTCCCATAAAATGTGGAGAAGATCTAGGCATGCAAAAGGCATTAGTAATATTAAACATAATAAAACAATTTTTTGAGATCACAGATAATGTAGTTCCATCATCCATCATTCTGAAGACCCATGATCACATACATAACCAAAAGTAGATAAGGAAGGGGCGCAGTTGAGCCTATACTAACAGTTGATTTTTTATTTGTTACCTTTATTTGACCTTGTTTCCTTGGAAATTTTTGTAAGCCAAGTGGAGTAGAATTTCAATTGACTCATTATTATGTCATATTAGTAAAGGTTTCAGGTGTAGAGGATTCTATGTTACAGGTGGCAGAAATGGCTAAGACATCTGTTAAAATGTGAGAGGAAATTATCCATCAATCAGAAGCAACCGGGGAAAACAGCTATTTCAGCAAGGAAGTCCTTTGTAGAGTTTTATGAGAATTCAGACACACAATTTTTCTCTCTGTAAAAGAAAATCCACTCAGGGTATTAATTTTAGCCTCCTCATAGTTGTGGTACTTTGAAGGAGGCAATATGTCCATTGGAATATGTGGAAAGGCAGGAACAGTATCTATCATTTTGTATTGTTTCTGTGACTCCTTCATCTTTAACATCTTTGTGTTTGCCTCAGGACCAGCCAAAACACTTTTTTAAAAAGATATATATGACCCAGTCTCCCTCTTGGTCTGAAATGGAAACCCAAATTCGTGATTTGGTTGGGGGTACTTTTTATGATGCATGGCCAGGTTATAGCTATAGAAAATAAATTTTGAAACCCTAATGACAGATTTTTCCTACTGTCATATTTTTAAAATATTATTTTCATAGAATTCAATTATCTGTGATTTGGGTCTGAGAAGAAAACAAAAGGAAATACATTCTAGCACTTTGGCGAGATGAGAAAATAAGATCCCCAGCATATGTCACATTGGGGATGGAGATATTATTCAGGATCCTGGCAAGGAACTGATAGAACATGCTAATAGGATAATTGAGGAGAGTTTAAGTGAAGCTATTTATAAGATGTGGAAAGGGGAAAGGGAAGCTACAAGGGTTGGATAAGTGCCCCAGGGCTAGCAATAGCAAGAACCTGAAGGGGCAGGAAAAAGGAGTGGTAGTCAGAACCGCAGCTGTAAAAGAGGATCACCCCACAGAGACCTTTCAGGAGAGGAACAACCTGCAGTCCAGCCAGGAGGGAATTGGGGGACTAAATACCCAAACCCCGCCCTTCCGCTACCTTTCCATTTCCTGCCAGCCCCTCCCACTGACCAAACCCAACAGGAAGCAGAGGGCAAGGAAGCTGGTTGATGCAGTCCCTGTAGATCAGCCTCCAGATGGCACAGGGCAGGGTGGAGAAGAGTGGAGAGTGATGTCAGAGGAGTAAATAGAGAATATTTAGCGCTGGTCTTGCCCCATATGCAACCCCATGAGCATTTCTTCTCCTTCATTTGTTTGGAAAGTGTATTTAATTAAATGCAGTACATGTTAGCAAACTTCCTAGTTGCCTGGTACCTGAACATGGTTGCTAAATTTGGAGACATTTCCATATTCAGAGCCAGGGCAGAAAGAAAACTTGCTTCCCAGGCCCCTCGTTTACAGCTAGCTTATTAGCATACAAGCCAGAGTACATCAATTAGACATATGCAAGCACAGCAGATTCCCACTTAAAAGAAGGAAGCTCTGCATAGAATCCATATTGCTGCAGAAAATGGTAAGAGGAGACTGGTTTTCAGGATCAGCAGGGTTACTGCTCAGCTCCCATGACTGCACAATTCCAGAGGTATCATTCACAGGATGGTATGCTCTGCACACCAATGGCATTGACGCTGGGGACAACTGTAAAGCCCAGTTCCTATAAGCATCTGGTTCACTATACCAACTAGTGTTCAGTTCTTCAGCAGTAGTGATTGTCTCTGCAGGCTGGCGGGGCCCCATTTCTGAAAGCTTATCCCATGGCCTGATTCTTTTTTTTTTTTAAATGTTTATTTATTTTTGAAGGAGAGAGAGAGACAGAGACAGAGACAGACAGTGAGCTGGGGAGGGGCAGAGAGAGAGGGAGACACAGAATCCAAAGCGGGCTTCAGGCTCTGAGCTGTCAGCACAGAGCCCCATGAGAGGCTCGAACTCACGAGTCGTGAGATCATGACCTGAGCCTAAGTCTGACACTTAACCAATTGAGCCACCCAGGTGCCCCCATGGTCTGATTCTTTAGCCTTTCAACAATTTTATGAGCTACACAAAATCCTTGTAATAAGTTACTTTCTACCTAGAGTCATCTTCTGATGCTTGTAACTGTAGACCCTGAAATATTTTCATATCTATTCTTATTTTTTATTCCCATATTGATCTAAAATACTTCATGGGATATACCCATGTGAAGGACAGAATAAGGAGTGTACTGGCTGACTCTTTTCTATTACCAAGAAATGCTGGTACACACATATTTTCATTTGAAAAACACACAGTAGATTGAAATCGAGACCTCTAGAAAGCTAGATGTAGTTTGTTCTGTAAAATGCCTCCACTTTGTAAATAATTAAGCATCGTAGTGGATGTCATTTATCAAGCAGCCTAGTTCTCTCACTTCTGATATATACTGCGGACAACTTTGCTGAAGAAATGCAAATCTAGGAGAACCCAATTATTCAAGTTCCAGCTTTGCTACCAGGTAACCTTGAGCAAGACCTTTAATTTCTCTGTCTCCTTTTCCAGGTCCAGAAATGAGGAGCTAATGATATATGATCTTTGATGTTCCTTTGAGCTGTAAAATCCTATGATTACATATCTTTTTAAGAATCTTAAGAGAATATCCTTAGCTTTTTCTGGATTTTAGGTCTTGGGGGACCACTGAATTTGCAAATTGACTCAGATATACAGTTCTTGATCCAGTAAGAACAGTTTAACCTTGATAAGGAAAATCATGCCTTATTATTTTTATAGCCAGCAAGTTGTTCTAATGCTAAATATAAAATTCTCATTTAATCCTTAACATTACAAACCATGGCCAGTGTATTAATTAAAAGTTACTCATCTGTTAGAGAAAAGTAAAATCATGGCAAGGTAAATGTTTAAAAAGAGCTGCTGGACTTTTTTTAAATGTTTTACCTTACTTTTGAAAGAAAGGACGTGAGCAGAGGAGCAGCAGAGAGAGAGGGAGACAGAGGATCTGAAGCAGGTTCTGAGCTGACAGCAGTGAGCCCGACGAGGGGCTCAAACTCATGAACTGTGAGATCATGACCCAAGCCGAAGTCGGACACTCAACCAACTGAGCCACCCAGGTGCCCCACGGACTTTTAATAAATGGGACACAAAGTTCACATTTTGGCATTGCTGTTCTTCCCCTAACATGTGGCAAATATAAACTATAAAAAAGGAAACAAAAATGACATTACAGAGTTCCGGGGGAAAGAAAAGATTGCTATCTCTGTGGACAAGGAAAAGCAACAGAATTCCAAAGACTGAGTTGGGCTGAAGCCATGGACCTGCTGGTCTCCAGGCCCAGAATTAGGAAGTGGTGACTGCTAGACAGGGAGCCTACTCCACTTGCAACAAGGGACCTAAATTGGGGTGACCAACTGAGAGAGACTGCCTGAGCTGTGTATGAGTTAGGAGAGTCTGTGTACCTGGGGCGATGAAAAGCGATCTAGTCATGAAACCAGGAAAAGAACCAAGCCATGTGTTGGCCCAGTGACTGGACCCAAGTTATCTCTGACATCACTTTGGCCAAGAGCCTTGACCTGCCTTTATAGCAGCTGGTTCTGAAATGGAATTCCAGGGGGCCAAGTAAAGAGACAACTATAAAACCAAATGGATTTAGAGAAATAGAAGAGAGGGGGGAAAAAGCAGATTAAAAACAAACAACAGTAAAAATATTCCAATTCAAAATAAGCTTGCAGATCAAAATTCTAAAATCCATGAAATCCTAACCTAAAAACATACAGTCAATAAAGCATTAAATCAGAACATGAATTCTCTGCAGAAAAAAATTAATTTTAATGGATAGCATAACAAATTGTTTAAAACAAGGAAGCTGAAAGAGATAAGAGACTAACAGTTATAAAAAGCCATACGGAACAAAATCAGGCATAAATGAAGCAAGAATAGATAGATGTGCAAAATAACCAATAGAACTCTTGAAAATGAAAAGGTAGCCCTTGGAATTTTAAAAACGACTTAATAGGTGTAATGAACTTTAGACTCAGTAAAGGAAGCACCAGTGACTGGCAAGATCAAACCTAAGGTGCTCACCCCAAATTCAACAGAGAGACAGAGAGTTTAAATATACAAAAGAGTGATTACATGCATATAACATGAGACCCCAAAAAAAGAGAATGGGAAGAATGACAGAGAAGCCATGTAAGTTGCTTTGCATAAAGCAATGGCTAAGAATTCCCCAGAGGGAAAGAAAGCCATAGGTCATCAGATTGAAAGTTTGCTCTTGGTGACAAAAGGATAAATAAAAATAAATTCCCACCTTGTAATGAGACTTAGACCATAAAGAATAAAAGGAAATCTTAACGTGCCAGAAAGAAAATACAGATTCTCTCCCTCTCTCTCTTTCTCTCTCCCTCCCTCTCTCCCTCTCTCTCTCTCTCTCTCTCTCTCTCTCTATCTCTCACACACACACACACACACACAGAATACTACCAGATTTCTCAGAAGCAACATTAAATGCCACAAAATGATGGAAAAAGCAGCTTCAAGGTGAACAAAACTGGATGAACAAAACTCTCAACTTAGACTGATCTATCCAGCTAAACCACCATTTGAGTGATGGAGAAAAATAAACATATTTTTCAAACACACAAAACTAAAACTATAATCCACAGATCCCTGTCCAAAGAACCTCTGCTTTACCCACCAAGCCTCCCACCTGACTGCCTAGCAGTTCTTCACCCCGCCCCCTGCCCCGGGGCCACCCACCCACTCTCCTCCCCACCTCTGCACTGCTTGGTGCCCCGACCTTGCCCACGTTATTAACCCCCTCTCTAGTCACCCTCTGTTCTTCCTCACTTTACTCGTCCGCTCCTCTGACCTAGATCTCCTTACCCCCATGGTAGGGGCACCCGGCCACTGCATCCTCCTGTACCCCACCACTCCACGCCACCCTGCCATGCCTCTGTGGCCTGGAGTCTCTGCTCTCTCCTTCCCTAGAGCATGCAACCAGGGCAACCTACGGCTGGAAGCACAGAGAAATGCTGCTCCGTCATCCTTTTTGCACGTTGGAGTGCAACGTGGAGGTAGGAAACATGAAACATGACGCGCCGCCACAGGTCCTGGGCAGACAGCTGTGGTGGGAGGAGCACTAAGGACTAAGTATTGCTGAGTCGTGATTTTAGAATGCCCCTCTTTGTGCTGTTTGGGGGGGTGGGGGTGGGGATTGAGTAGTTTTTTTTGACACGTGTCTCAAATCAAGAGCAGCTAATACAGTAACACTGTAGTTTCCCGACAATCTTGGATAATAGGGCTTAGTAGGATTTCCCATCTAACCAAGAGTCATTCACATTGTGCTGTGAAATTGTGCACAGGGATCCTCCCATAAAGAGTGGTTTAACCTAAGGCCTGATGTTCACCCAGATCGGTCTTATGGATTGAAGCCTCAATCCTGCATCTTCAAACAAGTGGTTTCATCTGTGCTCTGCATGCAGGAGCACTCTGGCTTAGCATATATGTCTTCTTTTGAGTTTCTGGGGTTTGTATGTTGCTTCGAGGGTGGAGTTTATCCATGGAGGTTTTTGCAGTGATAAAAAACCATTTTATTTCAGTGCTGGTGGCCTCCGTGACCAATCTAACAGCCTATTCACACCACCTAACAACTTTTAAAGAGGTTTCACACAGAAACAAGATTAAGGCTTTTCTGATGACTTTGACAAGGTCAAATTTAATTTCCCCAGGGCATTGTGTAAATGGAGAGCAGAAAACTTCCAAATATGATAGGAAATGACACATATTTTTAAACATTGATGAGAAATACAAAAGTAGATGAATCTCTAAAAAGCCACATAATTTGAGAGTTCTAGTTTAAAAATAAGAGATTAAAAGATTCACCATCTCTTGGCAGATTTTGCAAACAAAATATATTTTTGTGGCATTTATTTCTCTTTTCTTTGATTACAAAGGATTTATAGAAAAGGGCAGAGAGAAAAATTCAGCTTTTTTGGCATTGCCCTAGAGACAGCCACGATTAACTTTTGGAGTCTACTATTTTTTTAGCCTGCTTTTTTTTTTTTTCTCTCCATATATAAAAAGTAGCTTAATATATCCATAAAATTTTCTAGGGCACCTGGGTGGCTCAATTGGTTGAGCCTCCAACTCTTCTTGATTTCAGCTCAGGTCATGATCTCAGTTGGTGAGTTTGAGCCCTGCATCGGGATTCTCTCTCTGCCCTCCCCTGCTCGTGCTGTCTCTCTCAAAATAAATAAATAAACTGAAAAAAAAATATTAATCATGAAATTTTCTTCTGAGTTTTAAAATTACAACATAACATTATTTTATGATTGTGTAGTATTCCATGGTGTAACTGTACCATAGTTTGTTTAACCAATCCCCTTTCTGGCTCTTTGGCTGTTTCCAGTTTCTCACTATGATAAATAATGTTGCAATAAACACCCTTCTACAAAAATTGTTTCTGTATATCTTGGATTATCTTTTAAGGTGACTTCTGAAACTTTTCTTCTTCCAGAAGGCTGGAGTAACTGACTAGAGAGAAAGAACTTATAACTGACAGTTTTTTCTAGCTCATACTCTCCCTAGAGTGTTAACCTGCTTCACAGTGGTGTCAAATTCTACAAGGCTTGATGTTCCTGGCTGAGATGGCTGCATCATTCTTAATAAATGGGCTCATGAATAGTAAACTCTTCATTTCCATCTCAAAACCCTAGAATTATTTTGCCATTCTATTCAAACCAATTAAAAAAAATCCTGGACTGACTTGCATGCCAGCTTTTTGATGCAGCTGAAATTAATTCTGATGTGTTTAATATGAGTTTGAGAACTGTTCTCTGAGAACTGTTATTTTTAGAGTTTTAGTAGTTGTTCCTGTGCCTTCCCAATGCCAATTTATTGTTAAGTTTATCAGATCTATAATGTACATTTTAATGAACTCCATGGTTGGGCCAAGTAGAATTCTGCAACACTTAATTGAAATGTTGGAGAAACTTGCTGTATCTTAACACACAGTTCAGTACTATTTAACATGAGTCAGAAAAAAAAAGACATCTTTGGCTCACAAATCTGCTGCCCTTACATTAGCAATCTCTCCGAAATCCCAGCAGGCAGAAAATGAAGTCACTTTGGACCAAAGCCCAAGAATACAATGACTTCAGAGCACAAATCTTCACTTAGGAAAGAATAGTCATCCTAACAAGAAGAATTTAAACTCCCCTGGACATTAATAAAACTGTTTATGTTCAAATAGCCAAAAAGGGGCATGGGGAGGAGAGGGGAATCGAGTTTTCTCCTATACGTTTCATTTCATTTCATTTCATTGTTTTTCTTTTGTTAGTGCACAATATCCAAATGCATAATCATGGGATATAATAGTTCTCATAATGTAATCACCACTAAAAAAGGGTGGGGGGATGCAGATTTATCCCAGCTGACCTAATTACTGGTAAAGTAAACCTGATTGATTACAATAAAAATTTTTCCTGAATATAAATAACAATGGTCTAAGTGTCTTAGGTTTCCAAGGTGCAGCAGCTAAAAATTAAGTTTATGGCCTATGGCGAAAGCAAGCAACTTAAGATATGTCAGATTTTCTGGCTGTAAACAAATAAACTGGGGGAAATGAACACAATGAAGTGTAGAGTTTTCAAGTCAATTCCTAATATTTTTAGCAGTCCTTACCCAGAAAAATTCTAATCAGTTTTTAATAAAACCTATTTCTAAAGCAGCAGTATGAGAACTTGATGTTCATGGTCTCTTTCACAACCAAGGGCTTGCTTTCTTACAAACCTCTATCGTGGAGTTTATAAAAATCGGATAATGCTGCCTGGCTCATGAATAGTTTACATGAGTTCAGACTGAAAGGATGCCAGAGAAAGAAAGAGAAGCCTTCAGAAGGGCTGGGAAGGGGACTCAAAGGAGAAATAGAGGCTGTGTGGGAGAGCTGGGGGGCCTTGGGGCATGACTCCAACCACACCCTCCTCTCTGACACCTGAGCCAGAGCAATGTGTGGGGAGCAGGGAGGGACTGCGGGAATACATGTTCCCTCAAGTTCTCTCTTTATAATCAAACAGAAGAAAACTATGTGATCTCCCATCACCCGTGTTTAACTGAAGGTGAATCCAGGTTGGAAAATGAGAGAAAGTGCCTGGGGTCAATGTGCATGGGCCTCGCTAGGACTTTGAGGAGGAAAAGCACAATCAGGACCTAATGAGCCTGGGCCTCCTGCCAAGGCTGGCCAGGCTACAAGAACAGGATTGGGCTTCTCCTCAGGGAATATGAGCATATAAGTCACCAGCTGACAGGGCCCTGTTCCCTGACTCAGCACACAGAATATAGGGACCACCAGGGAAGCGTCCATGGGGTTTATATAGCAACAACAAATAAACAGCACCAGCACTTTAGAGTTTACAAATAACTTTCATCTTCTTTTGTTTTCATTTTTATTCCATGGACTCTTCACATTTCCAACCATGGGTAAACTCTTAAGAGAAATAATGCCTGAAATACTGTTTAATTTCCAAGTTGCAAGGGAAAGATTCAGTAAGGTGTTCTACATATAATCACGTGAGACCTGGGTTCTGAGGAAGTAAGTGGTCAGCACACACTGGGGACTTGCTGCACTGGTGAGCTCACTCAATAGGCTCAGTTTTGTTCTATACCCTTGCGGCTATTCAGAGAGCTAGAATGTTCCACCACGTATAGAGAAGAGCATGTGCAGGCTAGTCCTACTCGAAGTATGGCAAAAACCTGCCAGATGGGACTGGGCAAACCTTGCTGTCTACAAGCCTTCCTTCCTCTCTCAGGTGGACACGTGACATTTCCAGAAGAAAAGAACACTGTTCATCCATTTTCCAATCTAGTAAGGCTGACATTCCCAAATAGGTGAGTCAATAACCAAGAGTAAACTCTCTCCCACACTTTAGACTCCCAGTGCATGATTTTTCCCTAGGGAAGAAGTTTCCATGTTGATACAGTCCCCTTCATGAAATTTTACAAGCAGCCTACAACTTTCAATATCTACTCTTGCCTTCAATGTCATAGCTCTGTGTGTTGCTGACACAAATCTACTCCACCTATGCGAGGCATGAACTCCTGGAGAACCATCTCATCCAAAGCAGACAGCTCTTCAATGTTAGTACCTGCACCAAGGTGCTAGCATTTGCTTTGGCCTTGAAAAGCCTGTGACCCTAAATGGGTCCTGGACCATGAATGCAGCACCACCAGCTATGGGCCCAACAATGTGAGCTATTTCAGGCATTAATTCCTTCATGGAGGCATAGAGGGATCCTTAGCTTTAGAGAATGGAGAAGACATTTAATAGAGATACCTCACATCTCTCTCTCTCTCTCTCTCTCTCTCTCTCTGCTCTAGCTCAAGTAAACCCACATTTGGCCTCAAAGCCCTGGAGGTAAGTGAGGAAGCTCCTGGGTCTGCCAGAGGTGGGTTGGGAGTCCCCCCAGGCTTCAGGATTAAGCCTGAAAATTAGTCAATTGAATGCTAATTTGAGATTGGGTGATAAGGTAGCAATAACTGCTGGGGACCCTGTAAAGCCTGGCCTGTAATTTCTGTAAAGTGAGTGGCAAGCAGTGCTTCAGAAGCTCCCCCTCAGGTCGTCCTACACAGCTGGGCAGAACCTCTCTGAGCTTTCTGCTGCTCTAGGTGCCACCTCTGTCATCAATTAGCAGTGATAAAGAGAAGATCCATGAAGGTGATTCAGCAAGGGAGAAGAAATAAAAGCAAAGAAAAGCTGGAGGATAAGCAATTTAAGGGAATGTGGGGAAGAACAAGGAGGGATGGTTAAGAAAAGAGCAGTTACTGTAGCTGTACCCCAGCTGTGGTCCTCAGTGTCTGATACACACTATTTGCATCCCATCTTTTGACTAAACCTCTTAAAAATTTTTGCATTAATGGGTTGGTGTTCTTATTTGCATTTCATAGATGGAGACATGAAGGGTGGGGACTGAAGTGTCCTTACCCAACAACACACCATGAAACAGAGATCTCCCCAGCCCTTCATTTTTGTCCTTTGGCCTTTGAAGAGTAAAATACCTGTTGAGTAAGCCGTATCCATTTTATGTTCTTTGAACCCCCTCCCTGAATGGGTTCCAAGATGCAATTTGCCATTGCTGACCTGCACCCTTCTTAATTAGAAACTATCATATCATTGTATTTTCAGAATTGTACTGTAACATCAGAACAATGAAAACAATTACAGAACCTGAGATATGGAAGCAACTTTTGAGATCATTGAGCTCAATCTCCTCATTTTCTAGATTGAAACTGAGTGCAGTCCAGTGAGGTGAAGAGGTTTACTGAAGTCACAGGCTATGCAGAAAAAGCCGGGACTATGATCTAGATATCTTGATTCCAAGAGTCCTAACAGACAAATTTGTTTCTTTTTTTATACAAAATCCAAAGTATTTAGCATTCCCAGAGCATTCCAAATGGGTGAACAATAGCAGAGAACTCAGTGTGATCCAAAGCAAGGATCTTCAAGAGTATTTTTGGCTTTTAATCTGTTAGCCATAAGGAATATTGAATTTAGCAAAGTACATCGAAGTTTTCTAGGCAGCATGTTAAGAACAGCTGAAACCAATTAAATGCTAATCTGTCTGATGCAGAGTGGAAAAAATGTTCCAGAGGTCTCTCCACCCTGAGATGTTCTTGGCAATGAGTTTCTGTGCTGTGGGCCCCCTCCCATCTCTCTTAGTCATATACACTCAGGAAGAGAAGACCCGGCCAACTCCCTTTAAATCTAAGAAGAGAACAGAACCAGCCCAAACTTTCCTCTTGAAATAAAAGTGCATCCTAGGAAGAGAAGGTTGTAGACTCTGGGACAACGTACAGCTCAGTTGTGAGAATACAAGAGACTGAAAAATGCAGTGAAGTCCAGCCACATCAGTCAGTCCTCTGTGGTCACTTCATAGACTGATTAAGCATCTCTGTTTCCTTATCTCCTAACACTACTTTCCCCAGAATCCCACCTTCTTCCATGAGAGATAGGTAGCAAAGCAGATTTTCAAATCCAACAAACTGAATTTGGGCTTTGCAATTATTAGATGTGGTCTTAGGCAAGCTATTTAACTTCTCTAAACCTCAATTTACTTACTTGTTAAAAGGGAGTAATAATAACAACCTTTAAAAATTAAATGAGATGGGGGCAGCTGGGTGGCTCAGTCAGTTGAGCATCTGATTTAGGCTCAGGTCATGATCTCATGATTTGTGAATTTGAGCCCCACATTGGGCTGTCTACTATCAGCATGGAGCCCACTTCAGATCCTCTGTCCCTCTCTCTCTGCCCCTCCCTGACACATGCTCTCTTTCTCTCTCTCTCTTTGTCTCTCAAAATAAATTTTTAAAAATTAAATGAGATAATACTTATAGAGTATCCAATTCATAGTATAATATCAACAAATGCTGGTGTTCCACACCATGCTTCCTAATTTTTTTAAATTTTTTTTCACGTTTATTTATTTTTGAGACAGAAAGAGAGTATGAATGGGGGAGGGTCAGAGAGAGAGGGAGACACAGAATCTGAAACAGGCTCCAGGCTCTGAGCTGTCGGCACAGAGCCTGACACGGGGCTCGAACTCACGGACTGCGAGATCATGACCTGAGCTGAAGTCGGATGCTTAACTGACTGAGCCACCCAGGCGCCCCACCATGCTTCCTAATTAATTGTTCGCATACTCTTTTCTTATATTAAAACCATTTTTAGTCACTTTTCTCTTAGTCTAGTTCAAGTGTGTCACAGTGAGTATGTGTTTTATCTGTCTGTCTGACTACCCTGCTGTGTCTGTCCTAGAAGAGAGATGGATAAGAATATGTGTATTAGGAAACTAAAAGGCAAAGTGCCCTGATCTACTGCCTGCATGCAGAATAGGGAACATATTACTCTTGATTCTGCCCAGGACTTTTGGCCAGTGTAACTATCAGCTTCTACCCCAAGGACTGAGAGCCTCTAGAAGATACCCACGGTTCACCAATTTGCAGCATCAGTGTATACCTATTTTTGAATCTGCTAACTTTCATGTGATTACTTGTATAAAAATATCTATGTGGGTAGATAGACATGTATCTTAAATTATATCTTTATTTTATTTACTTTTTTCTTTAAACTGCCTTTTGATTAAATATATTTATATTATTAATTGATTAAAAATATATTACTAATTTGGTGCTTTTATTCTTTTGTCTTTGTGCGAAGGGTAGGAGTAGAAAGGGAGGAAATGATAAACCCAAGTCAAATCGCCAAGTGTTTATTAGCATTTAAAAGATACCTGTGACTTCTGCTTCCAGGAAGATGGAGGAGATACACTTTTCCCTATTGCTCCCAGTAAGCACAACTGAAAACCCTGGACATAAAATATAAAATAAACATAAGAGTACTCTGAAAGATGGAGAGAAGAAAGGACTTTGAGATCCAAGGAACAGCATGGTGGTGAACTCCCTGGGTTTTCTTTTTGTTTCATACAACTCAGAAATGGAGCTGAGGAAGCATGCAATGCTCAGAAATGCCAAACAGTTGCAGACAAAACAAAAACAAAAACAAAAAAAACCCTCATCAAAAGCCTGTTCTCTTTAACCAAAGGACCAGGAAATGGGCATTGTAGCAAAACAGTTTTTAGGCAAAACACCCTCTACCTCAAGGAAGCACCAAAGGAGAAAAACATGCTTCAACCCCTCTCAAACCAGCAAACTCCAAGTGGGGAACTTAGACTTGTACCTTTGGGAGGCTGTAATGAGACACCCAATCTCTCTGCTGGGGTGGTACAACAGTGTCAGTGGAGACCATGTGGGGAGTCTGACTTCCATTCCCACCCAGCAGTAATGAGACATCCCTCAATCTCCTTGCTAGGATGCTATCTTAAGAGGCCTGGTGTAGAGTCAGGAATCTCACCATCACACTGCCTTGTGGTAAGCAAGACACCTCCAGCACAGTGATGGTGGAGAACTCATAGAGAATCAGAACTCCCATTTCTGTCCCACAGTAACAAAAGGCTCATTGCCTTGGGTATCATTGGAAACTGAGTGAGGAACCTGGATGTCTACATCCACCTGGCAGTAACAAGATGTCAGTCCCCTTCTCCTGCCAGAGCAGTGTCCTAAAAAGCCAGACAAAACAGAAGGTTTGAATAAGATCGAGAGACTCATAACATAATATGAAAATGTCTGGATATCAATAAAAAATCATTCATCATACCAAAAGCCCAGAATATCTCAATCTGAATGAAAAAAAATCAATAAATGTCAACGCTAGGATAACAGAGATGTTAGAATTATCTGAAGAAGATTTTTAGGTAGCCATGACAAAAATGCTTCAATGAGCAATTAGAAATGTTTAAAACAAATGAAAACTAGAAAATCTCCAGCCAACAAGAGAAGGTCTCAGCAAAGAAACAGATTACATAAAGAACCAAATGGAAATTTTAGAACTGAAAATACAAAAACCAAAATAGACATCTCAGTCAATGGCCTCAATAGCATAATGGGAGTGGGGGGGGGGGGTGACATAGGAAAGAAACAATGGCATAAAATATAGAACAATAGAAATTACCCAATCTGAACAACAGAGGGAAAAAAACATTCACTGGAAAAACTGAACAGAACCTTGGACTTGTGGAATCATAAGAAAAGATCTAACATTTGGGTCATCAGAGTCCCAGGAGAGAATAAAAAGGATGGGGCTGAAAAATTATTCAAAGAAATAGTAATTGGAAACATCCCAAATTTGGCAAGGGACATATACCTCCAGATTCAAGAAGCTTAGCAAATTTCCAACAGGATAAACTCAAAGAAACCCATGCCAAGGCATATCATCATTAACCTTTGGAAAACTTAAGACAAAGAAAGCTCTCAAAAGCAGAGAAAAATGACACCTTACCTATAACAGAAAAATAATTTGTATAGCAGTAGAATTCTCATCAGAAATCATGAAGGCCAAAAGGAAGTGGCACAATGTTTTTCAAGTTCTTTTTTTTTTTTTAACGTTTTATTTATTTTTGAGACAGGGAGAGACACAGCATGAACAGGGGAGGGTCAGAGAGAGGGAGACACATAATCTGAAACAGGCTCCAGGTTCTGAGTGGTCAGCACAGAGCCCGACGCGGGGCTCGAACTCACGGACCGCGAGATCATGACCTGAGCGAAGTCGGCCGCTCAACCGACTGAGCCACCCAGGGGCCCCTTCAAGTTCTTAAAAGAAAAAACTTTCAGGGACCCCTGGGTGGTTCATTTGGTTGAGTGTCCGACTTTGGCTCAGGTCATGATCTCGCGGTTCGAGCCCCGCGTCGCGCTCTGTGCTGACAGCTCAGAGCCTGGAACCTGCTTTGGATTCTGTGTCTCCCTCTCTCTCTGCCCCTCCCCCACTCATGCTCTCTCTCTGTCAAAAATAAATAAACGTTAAAAAAAAAATTAAAAGAAAGAACTTTCAGTTCCAGAGTCCCATACCGAGCAAAAATATCCTTCAGGAATGAAGGGGAAATCAAGATATTCTCCGGTGAAGGAAAACTAAGAAAATTAGTCATCAGAAGACCCACACTAAAAATGTCTAAACAAAGTTCTCTAAACAGAAAGGAAACAGTGAAAGAAGAAACATTGGAACATCAGCAAAGAGGAACACAGTAAGCAAAAATATGGGTAAATACAATAGACTTTTTCTTCTCCTGAGTTTTTGAAATTATGTTTGATAAGTACAGCAAAAGTTATGACACTGATGTCTCAAATATAAAATATTTAAGACAATTATATTATAAATAGGAAAGGGTAAAGAGACATAAAGGGAGTTATGGCTTCCCTAAGATTACTCAAACTGGTAAAATGATGACACCAACAGACTGACAAGTTAGGTGTATATAAGGTAATTGTTACAGCAACTACTAAAAAAGCTATGCAAAGAGATATACTCCAAATCACTACAGAAAAGTCAAAATGGAATTCTAAAAAATGTTCACATAGTCCATAGGAAGGCAAGTTAAAAAAAAAAAAAAACAGGGGCACCTGGGTGGCTTGGTCGGTTGAGCGTCCAACTTCCGCTCAGGTCATGATCTCACAGTCCGTGAGTTCGAGCCCCGCATCGGGCTCTGTGCTGACAGCTCAGAGCCTGGAGCCTGTTTCAGATTCTGTGTCTCCCTCTCTCTCTGCACCTCCCCTGTTCATGCTCTGTCTCTCTCTGTCTCAAAAATAAATAAACGTTAAAAAAAAAAAATAAACAAACCCAGAGAAATGAAAATCAGAGAGAGAAAACAGAAAATAGAAAACAAGAAGTGTTCAGGGTACGCAGATGAATATACAAACCAGCACACAAATGCCAGGGCCACTAAGTCACCACTGCCACCTACCTGTTGGCCCAGTCTCACCACTGCCACACTCACAGGTTGGCCCCTGGCTTCACCCAAGTGCTGTCTACCACTTGTGGGGGGAGGGGAGACATGTCTCACAAACTTAACTTGACTGCACAAATGACCATGGCTTCCTACAACAAGGCTAAAAGCATCCATTCACCTTTTACCTTCATGGCAATGTCCATACAGTACTGAATCACTAAAGGCCACCATCCCTGGGCTACACCCAGGAAACTGGGAATAGCCAGGTGCCCTAAAGCAATTATACTGAGTTGCTGGCCCTCATTGAAGAGTTGGGGAAAGTGATCAGACTCACCTCTGCTGAGGCATCATTCATGCTAGAGGACTCCTTTTGGCCTGGGCATTTCATGAAAATTTCTATCACTCCCTGTCGCAGGGCACTTAACTCAAGCATTTCTAGTCTAAGTGGTCATGGATGATTCCTTTCATAGCCCTCAGAAGCCAGCACTTCCCTCTAGTTTTTCTTGCTGGAGTTTCTCCTGGCCACTCAGTGGAAATACCCAAGATGATCTGACTACACTCCAGCTGTTTTTCTCCCAAGTGGCCTACATCTGGTCCACAGGAATAGGTCACACCTCTTTTGTCCCCCAAACTCTAGGAGTATGGCCCAATCCTAACCAGTCTTTCTAACTTCCACCCTTTCTTAGATAGAGTCAGTTGCCATTCATTGTTCTATGTCCCCTAATTGCAGGGAACACCTTCTATAGCTTTCTGTGTGTTTCCAGCAAAGCTTGTCACAGTAGCTTGGAGGGGAAAGGCAGTACGCCTTCTCTTGGGTCTCTGGCACCAGACCCCTCCTAAGAGATCCTTCACAGATCTTCCTCTCCCTCCACCCTCCGACTCATTTTAAATATCACTGATCTGACTAAGGGATGCAAAAACCATGGAACCAGTTATCCCCATTTTCCTTTGTAAACTTGCATGGGAGGAGTCCATCTATACTAACTCTGGTAATGTATCTATTGTATATTGCATTGGAGCCTCAGTCAAAATGGTGGTTAAAAGCCACATTCTAACATCCTGCTACATTTATTTGTATGATTAACTTCTATTTAAGGATAGAGATATTAGTTTTTCACTTATGGTAGAGACAGTTAATTTTTTAAATTAATGTATTTAATTATAGAGTGAGTTGATTTTTTCAAAATATTAAGTAATAAAATACAGGCGATACATAGATAAGGCTAAAATCACAGAAATTATATATGAGTAATAATCATTGTAGATTATACATCAAAGGTATTTCATAGAGACTAATTAGGTGAAAGTAAGAAGAATAAATGGGAGGAATCCTGAAAATACACACAAACACATCATCATGAAGAAGAGTTACTAGCTGGCATAGGGAGCATTTGGAAATAGAATGCCCTCTGAGAATTTAAGTACAACACAGACTGCAGGGGACAGTTATGTCCTTTGCCATACTACCCAACTTTCAATTTATCCTTCCCAAATGAGCATAAAATAAAAGCAGTATATTCAAAGGGGCTTCCTTCCCTAGACACAGTTGATTGTTCCACAGTAGGAAACTGACTTATTTATTTATTTAGTTTTTGTTTTAAATGTTTATTTATTTTTGAGAGAGGGAGAGATAGAGTGTGAGCAGGGGAGGGGCAGAGAGAAGGGAAGACAGAGAATCAGAAGCAGACTCCAAGCTCTGACCTGTCAGCACAGAGACCGAAGCAGGGCTCAAACCCACGAACCGTGAGATCATGGTCTGAACCAAAGTCGGACTCTTCACCGACTGTGCCATCCAGGTGCCCCAGATATTGACTTAAAAAAATTTAACTTCTTTCTTGGGAATTTGAAATTAGGACCAAGCTACTACTCCTCAGTTTGACTGCCCCTTCAGGGATGAATTTACTATTAGTGTGCTGGCAAATTACATTCACATGCACAGTGAGAAATATAATGATCCACAAACTAGATACTTTGGTGTACAGATCAGCCCATTCTGTCACTGGTGGTTAATCTACATAAGCAGCCAAATTATTAGAAAGTTCCTTGAAATCAGAACAAGGGATGGTGGCTGGTGCCTGGACCAGGATAACATGATGTATCCATCTCCTCCAGGGGGCTATACCGACCTGGAGGGTCAGAACCTGTGTTCTTCATCCAATCTGGTGCTTTCACTGGCTCTGCCTTTCTTTACCATTCCACTGCCAGCTATCGGGGTTTTAAATTGGCATTTTGTTTTTTAACAAAATGCGGTAGGCTGAATGATGTTCCCACGAAAGATATCCACATCCGAATCTGTAGAATCTGTGAATGTTACTTTATATGGCAAAAGGGGTCTTTGCAGATGGGATTACATTAAATATCTTGAGATAGAGAATTATTCTGGATTATCTGACAAGGCCTTAAATGCAATCACAGGCATCTTTACAAGAGGACATTCAGTGCACAGAGAGAAGACGACAGGCAGAGACTGAAGTGACCAGAAGTCAAAGAATGGTAGCAACCGCTGGAGGCTGGAAGAGGCAAGAAACAGATTCTCTCCTAGAGAAGGAAAGATCTCCTCTGTGGAAGGAGCATGGTCTTGGAGTGAGCATGGCCCTGCTGGCACGTTGGTTTCAGCCCAGTGATCCTGATTTTGGACCTCTGACTCCAGGACTGTAAGAAAATACATTTTTGTTGCTTTAAGCCACAAAGACTCTGGTCATTTTTTTTACAGTGGCCACAAGAAACCAATACTTAATTTCAGCTAGAAATTCACCTTTTTCTCTTGCAGGTGACTTTACACACCTGAATCCTGATTCATTATGTGTGTGAGGTAGCACCCGTACATATAATCGATACTGACTTTAGCTACCATAAGGGAAAAGGGAATTTGTCATTAGGGTCCAGGAGGGCCTCAAAGAGCCTGAAGGCAGGAAAGCAGCTGGACCTCAAGAATAGGTGGAACCATGCAAACGGCATTTTCTTTGACCATCTCTCATCTCTGCCCCTTTCTGAGTATTTCTCTGCCTCATGGCCTCTCTTGCTGCAGTCAGGCTTTCTCTGTTGCTCAGCTTGCATAGCAGATAATGGCTTCCTCCAACAGCTCTCAGCTGTAAATTGTGTTTCCTCAGCTGTTAAATGAAGAAGTTGGATACCTTCCTCTGCAAACTCCCTCTAGCTCTGAATTTTTTGTTGTTGTTGAAGCATAATTGACATACAATATCCTATTAGTTCCAGGTATACACCATACTGATTCAATATTTTTATACATTACAAAATGATCACCATGATAAGTGTAGTTACCACCTGTCACCATACAAAGTTATTACAATATTATTGACTATATTTTCTGTGCTGTACATTATATCTCCATGACTTATTTTATAACTGAAAATATGCCTCTTAAATTTGATGCAATTCTATTAGGAGTCCCGTGTGGTGGCTGATGAGAGGGATCCTGAGGCATGGAGGGCCAACCATGTAGGTGGGAGGGAAGAGAAGTGCTACAGGCAAGGCGGCCGCAGGGTGAGGCTTAGAGTACTGAGTTGGGATTTCTTAAGGGGTCCAGTGAGATCACGGACTTGGCCAAACTGGAGAAGAGATTTTGACAGGTGGCATGGAGGAGGGCTCACCCTGACACTCTACCTTCAAGCTGGCACTATCCACTTATCCCTGATGGCCAACAGAAACTCCAGCTAAGTTGTCACTTACCTCTAATTAGCATCAATTATTTGTGAATTCCTTCCTCTTTTGAAATGAATCATATTGTTTTAGTCTACATATGTATTCCCTCAGAGTACTTCCTACCAACACTGGAGCAAAGTTCGGTCTGGCCCTGGAACTACAGTGTCACTAGACATATCTGTGCCCGTGCAGAGCTCAAGAAATCCAACTCCACCACCACCTGCCAAGACCAAAACCCCACTCTGGGCCTGCTAGCTACTTACTGAGCCTGTGGGTTGGAGTCAGCAGGAAGCCCAAGGGGCTTTCTTGTTAAAGCCATACCAGGCTCCAATGTTGGAGATACCCGTTTCTCTAGATCTGGCTTCCAGCTGGCTCCTGCTGCTAACCTAAGAATTTCTTACATGGATTCCTCCAAGCACACCTCCCTCGCCTCCTCTGCTAGCCTCCCACACCCCCAACAGTTGACACTGTCTACACCAGCCAAACTAAATTGCTTCTAGTCTTCATTCTCTCTCTACCCCCTGGGCCTCTGAATTGCCCTAGGCTTGGAATCCTCACTCCCTGCCCATCCCAACAGCCACACCTTTACCTGGATAACTCCCACCTGCTTACATGATACCTCCTCTGGGACCCTTTCCCTGACCCCATCTCATCTACAGTACCCCTTACGTGTACCCAAAGCCCCCCCTTACTTCTCCTTGAGATTATCATCCTGGCTGGCAGTCAGCTATTTACCAACCTGTGGTTCCAAATTGTATCTTTCCTACCTGCATCTACTGCGCCTAGCACACAGAATGGAACATAATAGAAGCTCCATAAATGTTGAATGATACGAGGGTCAAGTGACCCATTTACCCACCTTCATTATGCTACTCTTTTGACAGAGACCACTGGCTCCTTCTATGCTTTTTACTTTCATATTATGATCCCTTTCATGTTGTAATGAATATTTCATTATGAGACGTAGTAGAAAATAAGATGCTTAGTACCATAAACAGAGAAGAAGCAGTGTTTTCTTAGATGAGCTTGATTTTCTTTTTCCCAAAGAGATCTAAATGAAGTTTTTCCCAACATGGCAAATGTTCTGGGAGATATAGGAAGGGATATAGGGAGAAAAGCCAGCCCTTCCTGCTCCCAACTAGACCCCGAAGGAAAGCCTTCCAAACATCCTACCAATATTGCTGTGAGATGACATACATCCACCCTCTCTGAATTGCCCTGTGTCTTTATTTCTCACGTTCCTATCATTTAAGAAACAAAGTGAATTCATTTTGAGACTTCAATGTACGTGCAGCATTCCAATGATTAAATCTGTCTTGGGAAACATCACTCACTGGCCTGACTGAGGCTACTGTGTGGTTAGCTCAGCACATATTTCCAAGTATGAAAGGAAAGGGTTGATGTGTAGAGCCTCAGAAGAAATATCTTACTTGGCACCTGCTCCAAACTACTTCCTCAGAACCACCGCACCTCCAGGCAGACCTACATTCTATCAGAAGTCTCGGCTTGTATTCAAGGGCCCAAGAGTTCAAAGCTGCTGTGTAGCACCTCAGATGGGGATCTCAATCTGGAAGGGGGCATTCTTCTTGCATGAAATGAGGGAAAGAGCCCCAGTTTTACAGGACTGAGATTATGACTTTGTTTTTGTTTTGTCTTTTCTATGTAGCATGGTCATAATTACTGCTTCTGTTGATGTCACATTGCTATTTCCATTATCAAAGTGAGTGTCTGGGCTGAAGAAACAGGATAGAAGCATGGATGAGATCATGAGGCAATGAGGAAATGCCCCTCATTTGGCTCTACACAGCCAAGTGTTTGGGGACGTGCACACAAATAAGTGCTGCCCTCCCAATGCTTTTGTCATCCTGGACCAGGACCAATTTTACCCTCCAGGCAACATCTGAAAAAATCTGGGGACATTTTTGATTGTCACAAGTTGGGAGATGCTACTGGCATCCAGTGAGAAGAGTTTAAGCATGCTGCTAAACATTCTACAATGCATAGCACAGCCTTCCACAATGAAGAATTATCAAGCCCCAAATGTCAATAACGTCCTATTCTAGACACTTTGACTTAGTGCCCTCATTCCTATCCAGGGCATCAACCACCTTCTCTAACTCCAGCTCAGAACAACCTCCTGAGCTTCTGTCTTACATACCTGCTGCTTAGCAGGTATCTTCACCTCAAGGTCTCGTCTCAAAGGCTCCTCAAGCTCAACATGCCAAAAACTCATCCTCATTCTCAATCATTCAGCAAAGATAAATAAGAGCTTACTATGTGGTAGGCACTATACTCACAATGAAAATAAAAGAAGTAAAGAAGATAGAGTTCTCTGCCACCTTAAAAATTCTGGTTTGGTGGAGGGTTTAAACAGTTAAACAGGCAAGTATAATATTGAGTGAAAAGTGGTCACTAGTCCAATAGAAGACTGGGTTTTAGAATTGGTAAGAACCAACACTCAGATAGATTATATGCAAATTTTACTTGGCTGCTGTAGGCTTAAAGGCTACAGCTGTCAGGAAAGGATACACTCTATCAACTAGAGATACTTAGTAGGCACAAATTTGGGATCTCCTCTAGGCCCTCCTGACACATGCTCTCTGGTGGTGGCGATGGCCAGCCTGGGGTGGGAGTTGGGAGGTGAGGTCCAATCAGGGTATAGAAAGGCCCTTAGGCACATTACCCTGAACATTTAGCTTAATTACCTACATTGGTTGTAGTTCCTGTTTTCTTTTTTTTTTTTTAACCTCAAGGTTCAATGCATGCTTTCCTACTCTGCCACAGATGCCATCTTTTTGCGCTATCCAGAGGCTATAGAATAATAATTAGACTCTACACAGGGGCCAATAGCATTGCCTTTACATAAATCACACTTAGCCTGAGGACATAGAGGATCATTTAACCACCATACCAGACGGAAGGATTAAATGTGGCAGTCTAGGAAGTGCTTTAAAAAGGAGGCTCTCTACTTTGAAATGACCAAAAAATAAATAAATAAATAAACAAACAAACAAACAAATAAATAAATATAAAAAAATAAAAGGGAGGCTCTAGGGGCACTTGGGTCGCTCAGTTGGTTAAGCATCTGACTTCAGCTTAGGTCATGATCTCACGATTTGTGGGTTCGAGCCCCACGCCGGGCTCTGTGCTGACAGCTCAGAGCCTGGAGCCTGCTTCAGATTCTGTGTCTCCTTCTTTCTCTGCCCCTCTCCCACTCACACTCTGTTTCTCTCTGCCTCTCAAAAATAAATAAAAGTTAAAGAAATTAAAAATAAAAATAAAAGGGAGGCTCTAACTCGAACTTGGAGGTTAGGGGAGGATTCTGGAAGAAGTATCTCTCTAAGACATGCCCTGAAATACCAGGGAAAGTTATACTCATGAAGGCTCTGGTGGTTCATGGGTTCCTGGAGACTTTCCTTTGTTTTATTAGTATTGACCTTGAGGCCAGCACAAGTTTATACTTAGAAATTATACCTAATTTCTAAGGATGCCATGATTTGGATACCTACCCTCACTCTCAGTCCTGGCCCTCAATATTCCCAGCTTTCTTCTCCTCCGATGCCCTGGCCTGCTGGTGATGTGTCACCTACATAACACCTGCTTGCATCCGCATCCTTAGTCCACCACTTACTGGCTGTGGGACATCAGGTGGTACCATGTTTCTTATTCACGTTATTCTCCCCAAGAACATAGCCAAACCAAAGTACCAAAGGACTGTTATTCCCCAAACCAATTAATTTAGACTTCAGTGTATTTATTGGTCTGTTGCTCATCTGTTCTTCTTCTAAGTGTGATGTCACATTGGAATCACATGAAGTCTTGAAAGCTACTTAAGTTCCCAGAGTTTTACTTAATTGGTATGAGATTCATACTGAACAGCAGGATTTTTTTTAAGTCTTCCCAGGGATTCTAATGCGCAAAGTTTGAGGATGACAAAACCCTATCCAAGCCCTCTGGGCCCATGACTCAGAAACAGTGAGCTGATGATCTGTAGTCCCCCATACACAACACACCCAATGCACTCCACCCTAATCTGCCAGGCATATGCCTTGTCCATCTGTTCCCACTGGCCCTGCCTTGGTCCACATAGTATTGTCCAAAAATTACTCTTAACTTGGAACAATGTTATTAATTTCCTCCCAGTTCAGAGTCTGTTCAGCTTCCTCAGTCACCTTCCCATCCACTCCATTCCACCCAAGTGTGACGTTACAACAAAGGTTCTCCCACAACAAAGGACTGTTTACCTGTTTATCATGTTCCCCTGTGTATTAGTTTATTGCTGCTGTAGCACTGTACCACAAACTTGTTAGCCTAAAACAACACATATTCATTCTCTTAACACTTCTGAAGTTTCAAAATATGAAATGGGTTTCACTGGGCCATCATCAAGGTGTAGGCAAGGTTGCATTCCTTTTAGAGGCTCTAGGAGAGAATCTGTTCCCTCTGACACTCCACCTTCTAGAAGCTGTCTGCATTGTGGACCCTTCTTCCATCTTCAAAGCCAAAAGCATAGCATCTTCTAATCTCTCTCTCTCTCTCTAGCCCTTCTTTCATCATTGCTTCTCCTATTCCCTAGTGATTACATTGGATCAACCTGGATAATCCAGAATTATTTCCTTATTTCAAGGTCTTTAACTTAATCATATCTGCACAGTCTCTTCTGCCATGTAAAGTAACATATGCACAAGTTTCAGGAACAGGACATGGACATCTTGGGAGGCAGGTATTATTCTACCTATGACAGTTCATTTGAGGGAGCTATCATCCTTGTGATCTGTCAGCTTTCAAATATCTAAAGATACCGAGATCCTTAGAAGATGGGGACCTTGTAACAGGACTGCAGTTTCTAATAAAATGAGGAAGTTGGTTTAGACAAACTTGGTAGGGGATAGTGGTAGCAGTGGTGATTTTGCCCCTCAGGAAAGATTTGACAATGTCCAGAGATACTTTCAGTTGTCACAACTGGTCCAGGGTAAGGGAGTGTGCTACTAGCATCTGGTAGAGGCCAGGGATGCTACTAAACATCTTTTACAACACACAGGATAGCCCCCCCTAAAACAAAGAATTAGCTGGTCTAAAATGTCAATAATGCCAAGGTTGAGAAACCCTGAATTAGACCATTCCTACTCAAAATGTGGTTTGTGGACCAGCAGCCCTGAAGTGACATAGAAGTTTTTAGAAATGCAGAATCTCAGGCTCCAGGCTCAGAATCTGCATTTTAACAAGATTCCCAGGTGATTCCTATACATATTAAAGTTTTGAGAGGCCCTGAACGAGAGCAGTGACTTTCAAAAATGGCTGCACATTAAAATCACCTGGGATCACCTGTCTTTTAAAGGAAGACACTGATGCTTGAGTCTAGCCACAGACCAGTTAAATCAGTTAAACCTCTTGGAGTTGAGATCCAGGCATGAATATTTGTTAAAAGCACTCCAGATAATTCTAATGTGCAGCTAGTTGATAGCCTCTGCATTATGATCCCTAAAGCTTCAGTATTCAGTGTGGTCAGTGGACAAACAGTATCAGTATCACCTAGGAACTTTTTAGAAGTGCAGGGTCTTAGTCCCCACCTCAGACCTCCTGAATCAGAATCTGCATTTTAACAGGATGCCATGTGATTTGTATTCACACTGAAGTTTGAGAAGAACTGCTAAAATTTTTTCTAGCCTGAACCAGTTTCTCCAGAAAAACAGAACCAGTAGGATGTAAATATATATAGAAAGATTTAGTATAAAGCATTGGTTTCACATGATTGTGGAGACTGACAAGTTCCAAGGTCTGCAGGGTGAGTTGGCAAGCCACAGACCCAGGAGAGCCAATGGTATAGTTCTAGTAGGAGTCTGAAACCTGAAAAACAGCAGTTCCAATCTGAAGGTCAGCAGTCTCAAGGCCCAGAAAGAGCTGATGTTTCAGTTTGAGTGCAAAGACAGGAAAAAGTTGTAATCTCAGTTCAAAGATAGTCAGGCAGAAGGAATTCTCTTATTCAGGAAAAGGTCAGCCTTTTGGGTCTATGCAGGCCTTCAACTGATTGGATGAGGCCCACCCAAATTAGGAAGGGCAGTCTATCCTGTCTACTGATGTAAATGTTAATCCCATCCAAAAACACCTTCACAGAAACAACCAGAGTAGTGTTAGACCTGATATTTGGGCACCTTTTGGCCCAGTCATGTTGATACATAAAATTAACTGTCATACCACTCTAAAAATTCCATTTTTTTTTTTTTTTACAAAATGTCATATAATACAAACTCCACTGAGACCTCTCACTGTATCCCTACATGGTAGAAAACTATACATGATCTTGTTTAAACAATGCTCTTCTGTTTCAAAATATTACATTTTGCATGACTATATTTAGCTTTCCTGTTCATAGGTAATCATTACATTTTAAGAAACTCATAGCTTTTTAGCTTCCAGGAACAAGGATTTCTAAACAAAGTAGTGTGTGGAAAAGCACTCTCCCCTGAGACGTGGGGTATGATTTGCAACAAGATACTTGGCCAAGACTTGTTTGGGAAAGTAGGGTCTCTACAGGGACACACCCAGATTGTGTTAAAGGGAGCAGAGAAACAAGTTACGGGGGGCGGGGGGGGGGCGCAAAAAGAAACCCTAGTAATAGCACTTGAGTTAGAAAAGTGTTGCAGAGAGCGGTTAGTGGAGGTGTGACTTTCCAATGCTCAGCACAACCCTTGCTCTATCTTTTCATCCAAACAGGATGAGAATAATAGAGTGAGCAGGGGAAGGTGAAGGAGCAACATGTTTATCTTCTCCTAGGAAAATACAAAAAAACAAAGGAAGAAGAAAAGAAGGAAGGAAAGGAGAAAAAGAAAGAAGAAGGAAGAAAGGAGAAGGAAGAAAGAAAGGGAGAGAGAAGAGAATTGAAATTTTTAAAAATATTATCTCACTTAATTTTTGAAGGAGGAATTACTGTATCCATTTCCTAGAGGATAAAAATTGAGGTTTTGAGAGATTAAGCTACTTGCCCAAGGACATAAAGCTAGAAGTGGACTAACCAAAAGTTAAACACACAATTTTCTCTAATTGCTACTCGTTATGCTAAAGGCCACTGTTAGGGGGCTGAACTGTGGCCTCCTGCCACGTCCTGCAATATCTGTGTGGTGAAGTCTTAACCCCCTGTACCTCAGAATGTAACTTTGTTTGGACATAGGATTTTTACAAAGGTAATCAAGTTAAAGCAAGGTCATTAGGGTGAGCTCTAATCCGACATGACGGGTGTCTATAGAAGGGGGAAATTTGAAGACAGACACACACAGAGCGAAGACATAGCGACATAAGATGGCCATTTACAAACTTCCCTCCCAGCCCTCAGAAGGAACGAACCCTGCCAACCTTGTTTCCAGACTTCTAGCCTCCAGAATGTGAAACAATACATTTCTGTTGTTTAAGCCACCCAGTTTGGGGTAATTTGTTATAGAAACCCAGCAAATTAATGCAGTAACTCTATAGTAAGGATTTAATCAAGAAAGCGAAAAACACAGTTGTGGGTTTTTTTTTAATAGAAAGAATTAACCTGAAGAAACTGGCTAAGCAGGTGTTGGGGACTGGAAGATAAAGGGGGAATACTGAGGGAACATAGAATTGCAGGAAGCAGCTACCATCCCTAGGGCTAAGGGGGAAAGGGAAACGTTCGGGGTTGTCAGAGTCTAGAAACTTAAAGGACAGGCCTGCTGACCTGGGGCTGAGACCTGGGGGTTGCCTGTCAGTGTTGGTGTCTCCTGAGCTCACTGGAGGAACACTCACATCTCTAAGCAGAGGAGGCCAGCTGGCTAGGGCTGGTGTCTCCAAGGTTGGCTTGGAATTGTAAGAAAAAATGGGAACTAGAACCAATTATCATCGACAGGGTGAAGAACCTTTCTTAGGTGACACTGACAGGAACAGAAAGCAGAACAGTCCCAAGAATCTCTTCCAGCCTGCCAGTCTCCCTTTAGCATCCTTCAATGTCACAGTGTCATAGGGAGCCAGCTGGCCAAGAAGAAATGACATCTCCCTTTTTATAAAGTTCTAGATGATCTTCCTTTAAAAGGACCCTGCTTACCACCCCTTCTTTCGTCCCATTACCAGTCACCCTAAAATTTGGCGAAGCTTACCTGCAACATCTAGCATACCAGCACTTTAAAAATGTCCTAAAATACATTTATTATCACATTCTTCTCCCCAAAAACCTTTAGTGACTCACAATTGTCTCTATAACCCTATTTTCTCTCAACCTTCATCTCAGCCCTCACTCACAATGGTTGCAATGGTTTCACTCATCCCTATCAAATGCCCTTTCTCACTCTCCACATGCTCTCCATAAGCCCTTTCTCCAGCCCATCCCCCTCAATCTCAGCAGTTGAGATCATTTGTCACCAAGAAAATGAGCTATGAGACAGTAACCACTCAACCTCTCCCTCCTCTACCTCTACACTTACTACTACGTCCGTGACTTTCCTCTTTTCCACCTGTCCCAGAGGAAAAGCTTGCAGCCCTCCTGCGGTCCCAGGCTAACTCATCACCTGTGTGAGCCTCAAACCCAATTCCTCTTCCTCCCCCAGTCCTTGCTCTCTTATCTATTTTTATCATCTCACCCTCTCTGGGAGCTACTTCCTTCCACCTCTAAGTACATCCAAGTCTGCTCCCATGTGAGAGAAGGCTTCCCCCAATCTGGCTCCCTTGCCACAGTCATCCACGTGTGTCTGTCTGGCTTTTCTGTCACTCCTCCGCCCACGCACGCTGGCATCTGCCACTATCACTCACTTAAACGCCCTCCATCAAACTCAGCAATGACCAAACAACCAAATTCATCGTGGACTCTTACTTAACCCCTTGGTAGATTTTATGATGTAATTCTTTCCTGGTTAAAAATTAATACCTAGGCATTATAGACATTTTGGAAAATTCCAGAAGAATAAAATAGAGTAAAAAGAAAGTTTTGAGAGGTTCTGAGAAGCTATGAGTCACATGTGAGAGAACCAGGGTTCTTGGAGTGGAGCACTGAAAAAATAGGAATTAAAAACAGTTCAGAGGACACAAAATATTTACACCAAAATCTTGACTCTTGACAGTCTTTGGAGAACAGTTGTGGATAATCCAGCACTCTGAACACCTAATGCTCATCTTTTCAACCACCCAGACATTTGAATGTTAGCACATAGGGCTAAAAATCTATTTTAAAAATAACATGCTTCCCCCTGCTCTTTTCCAGCAGAGAATACCAAGGTCATGATAAGGTCATGATAAAGTGAGCAGAAATAGTAATAGAACTATATTTGTTTGCTTTCTGCCTATTACATGCCAGGCCCATGCTGGGTATTTTATATATGCAGCCTGAATGTAACCTCATGTAATTTTCACAGCTCATCTGTTTTATAGATAAGCAAACTGAGGCTCAGAAAAGTGACAATTTTAAACTGCAGCCCATCTTCTAGGTGGAAGAGCCTAGATTTACCAGAAGGCTTATGTTTTTTCTGCTATCCCAACCTGCCCACCCAGAGAGAAGAGCACTGGGATCAAATCTGTGTCTTTCTGCGGACCTTGGAAAATCTGCTGGACTACTCTGTGACTAAATTCTAAAGCCTCAGGTGGGCTTTTTTTTCCAGTATAATGAAGATAACAGAGAAGATGACTTTTGGCATTTGGGTTTCAAAATAGTCTTTGTACTACTTTTCTAGGGCCACCATAACAGAATACCACAGACTGGGTGGCTTAAACCCCAGAAAGTTACGTTCTCATGCTTCTGGAGGCTGGAAATCCAAGGTCAAAGCATTGGCAGGTTGGGTTTCTTCTGAGGCCTCTCTCTTTGGCTCCCCAATGGCTCTCTTCTCACTGTCTGTCCGTGGCCTTCTCTGGATGTGTACACACCCCTGGGTTTCCCTATGTGTCCTAATCTCCTCTTAAAGGAACATCAGTCAGATTGGACTAGAGCCCACCTTAATAGCCTCATTTTAACTTAATCACCTCTTCACAGACTCTATCCCCAAATACAACTACATTCTGAGATTAGGGCTCTAACATATGAGTTTGGGGAGGGGGGATGCAATTCAGCTCATAACAGTCTTTGCAAAAAAAAGGAGTTTTGGGATCACAAAGCCTGACTTTTCCTTTTGTAAAGCTAATGACCCCAAAAGGCATAAAATCATGTCACACTATTATTATTAAGTCACATGAGTAAACTATGAATCCCATATTTCATACTTGGATCAGATTCCTCTGAACTCTCGCTGAGTGCTATGACACTTATCATTTACAGTACTGGTTACAGGAAGAAATGAGAAATTTAAGACACTTTATCTTTACACTAAAGTCCCCAGACGGCATTGACGTTTGAAATGTTTGTACCTGATTTTTGTTGTATTCTGACTCCTCTGTTGCTCTCACGCAACTGCAGTCTTTCCTCCTGTTTGCAATATACAACCAGATCCTTCTGTCACGTACTAACTCCAGCCCAGCCTGTAAACTGGATAACAGAGGGTTTGAATATGTAAATAAAAGCAAATAGGCTTGCTTTGAGGGCTTGCGGGCTTGCCTATGAATGAACTCTTTGATGTGTGGCTTATGTGAAATCTGTTTTGGTAACTTAGAGGTTTTGCTTGCTGCCTCCTGTCTCCAGTGGTGTTTAGATTGTTGAGGCTGCCCCATCCAACCCAAGTTTCGGGGAAGATGACACGTTACCATATAGTAGAATCTCAGCAAGGGGAAGTCTTTTACCTTTCCATAGAGGAAAACCTTGACATTGGCAAAGGAAACTCTGGGATCTACTTAAGTCCTCCAATTCACGAATACCACATTGGCATATAGAATAGGTAACATAACCTGATACGTTCTCCTCTTATCCACTCTCCACACTTTGTTATGTCCTTTAACCAGGCTCCATTTGACCTAGACCTGAAGTTGTCATTGCCTCAGGGTAGGTTTGTTTCAATAAAATGCAAATAACAAAGTCAGTTTTCAGCTTTTGTGTTTCACAACAGGCTTTGCAGGAAAAAAGCATTTTGAGATCCAAAAGCTTGGCCCTTAGATATCAAAAGCTAAAACCCAAAAAAGATTCAGGGCATAAAATCATGCCATATTATAAATTATTAAATTGTAAATTTCATGTTTCTAAAAGAGCAATATAGAAAGTCTTTCCTTGTTCTGGTTATTTTGTAATTAAAGAAAATAAAATATGCTATTTCTGTGCAGGTACTCTAGTAAGAATAAAAGAATAAGTCTTTTTTATGATCTAGTCCCCCATCCCAGGGTCGCAGGACTCTAATCCTTTACAACCTGTAGCCTTAACCATCACTCTGTATGCAAAAGCGTAACCATGCCCTGAATGTTTAAGAAAGCTATTCATTTTCCCCTCCCCCTACAGAGAAGGAAAGCTTGAGCCCATTCTTAATAACAAAGGCTGGAAATAGCCCCAATGCTAAAATTGGATAGTCTCAGACAACCCTTATCACTTTTACTCTAGGAAGATCACTAGGGAGCAATCATTCCAGGGTAAGTATTCTTGTGCCACTTAGCACTATCTCTGAACAGCCCCAAATACTTCAAGTACAACTAAAAGTCACATGCCAGATAAAGAGAGGTTATCCTTTCCTTAAGAAGGTGATGGTGTTGGAATGAAACCATCCTTTCTAATCACAGTCCTGCCTCAGCCAAGGACATGTGAATGGAAATCTCTGAAGTGTTTAGCCAGATGGCAGATGGTGTGTTCTCCCACCCTAACTCTGTGTTCTCAGGGGCAGCCACAAGAACATCCTAGACTAAGCCTTGTCCATGGAGTACACTTCTGATTATCCTCATCCTTGCAGAGTCCCAAAATGTTGACTCAGGATATATTTAATGTGTAGACAACCAGGACGCCTGGGTGATTCAGTCAGTTGGGTGTCCGACTTTGGCTCAGGTCACGATCTCAGAGCTCATGAGTTCGAGCCCCACATTGGGCTCTGTGCTGACAGCTCAGAGCCTGGAGCCTGCTTTGGATTCTGTGTCTCCCTCTCTCTCTGCCCCTGCCCCCCAACTCTCTCTCTCTCTCTCTCTCGAAAATAAACATTAAAAAATTTTAATCTACAGACAACCTGATAAATATACTATACTCCCACCTCTGAGCCTGATTTGGAAGCTGGGGTTGAATATTGCCTCCCACTGAATCCATGATGATGCTTCAGCCCACCTTTCAAGTCTGGTTTGGGCCTCCCAGAGCTCAGATTTTCAGGGTCTATTCTCAACTTCACAGCCCCTGCTAGCAGTCTTGTCAAGAGGAAACCTTGCTCCAGACCACCCTGGGTTCATCCTGCCTGGCATTGTATGTGCCAAGGACATGAGAGTTATGTCATAAGAGATTATCACTCTCTTTCTTGACATCCATCTCATAGGAGAGGAAATAGTCCCAACATATTGAATCTTTTCCGATAACACCTTGTGACTCAACCATGCCGCTAGTTTTTGAAGTGTTTCTTAAGCTTACTTATGTTTTCTATTTTTGAGGGAGTGAGGTGTGTTCCGAAACTTCCTTTTTGCAATGTAAGGTACTACTTCCTGTTATTGACCTAAAATATACTCTTCCAAGTTTCCTTGGATGCCTGTAGTACAACTATTGTCATTTCAGTTGCCAAATCCCTGTATAAAGGAAATATTTACCCTTGTGTTAGCTAGGCTCATCCAGACTGCTAGGAAAAGACACACTCCTATTAGTGAAGGAAATGTGTTCATTGCAAGGATACAATAGAATGTGTACCATCATCCATCTTGACCATAGACCTCCAAGACTGAGGAGCACACCAGTCTTCAGAGAGACCTGGAACTCAACATTGTTCTCACTCAGTCTGAACATTAGTCACCCACTTTTCCTTTGTCCATCTAGCATCTATTATTCTAAGAACAGTGGCTTGGATCATTTTGTCACTCTCTACTGTGGAGTTCCTGTTACTGGTCAGACTCTGTGATCTTGGTCTCTATTATGTCTGACTATACCTCTTCCTTTTGACTCAAGGAGAAATCCCTTATTCCATTATTTATGGTCAGGATAGTAGGATAAACACATGGCACATAAGTACCATTTGAAAGAAAGCTGGGGGCATCAAAGACATTTGAGTCTGCATGGTATATCTCCTAATTTTTATTAATACGTTCTGTTTTATAATGTCATGTTTTCCGTAATGCAGAAAATGCTATGGCCACTGGTAAATTGTGGAGATTAAAGAGTTACCATAGCAAGTCTGAGACTTCTATCCTCAGAAATCCTTGACCACAAGGTTGGTCCGTGGCTGGCTTCAGAACACTTGGATTTCAGGAGGAACCTCATCATCCCCAGAAATAACGAGAGTGGTTCAAAGAGTTGGGCTATCCTGAACACTTGCTTTCCTTCTAAGAGTCTGGACTTCTAGTATGTACTAAGCAGAGAGTGCCTCCATGACTGCCCCAATAAAAACAGTAGGCACTGAGTCTCTAATGAGCTTTCCTGGTAGAAAACATGCCATACATATTGTCCTAAGGACCAACTGGAGGAATTAAGTGCATTCTGTGTGACTCCACAGGGACTCTTAGAAACTTGTACCTGGTTTCCTCTGGTTTCTTCCCCACATGTTCTTTACTTTTTACTGCTGTTGCTTTGTATTCTTTCCCTGTAACAAATCATAGCCATGAACACACGTGTATGTTCAGTCCTATGAGTTCTTCTAGTGAATCATGAAATCTGAGAGTGGTCTAGGGAATCCCCAACACACAGTCAATCAGGTCCAGAGATTGTCATTCATTTTGGAGTAGAACCATTTCCTCACATAAAAAAGCCCATGGCTGGTGCATAAAAAACATAGTCTCTTCTTTGCAGAGATATTGCATCCTTTTTCCCCATACATCCATTACAGCTATTTAAGTCAGTAAGTTGAAAGAGTCAGCTTTCTTTGGACATAGCCATAAGTGACTAAAAATTTAATGAAGGCAGAGAGGAGGCATTGAGGGGGCAGACCCAGCTGGAGGGGGTGTCCAAGTAACATCTCTGGTAGGCTCAATCTGAGTGGTATTCAGCAGGTTAATGGCAGCATTTCTATTTACTATGAAAAACCAGTAAAAGTAAGCATTTTCTGCCACGTTCACACATTCTTAATGAGCCAAATTATTCTACTGAATGACCTTCAGGTGCAGATCACTTCTTTTAAACAGCTGCATTTATTCACTTCCATTTTTAGCTTTTGCTGGTACATTAAAAATAATACCTAAGGGTCTGAAAGAAGCCCAGCCATTGCTTAAAAGTGCTCAATTTACTCCTGGGGAGTAGCCCAGGCCCTGGGACAATCTCAGTAGTGAGGTTTTATGATAAATGTCAGTGATTATGCTGATAATAGAGTGTTCCACCAAAACTAGGCAGGGGAAGGCAGTTTCTTTTCCAAAGCATTAAAAAAAAATTAAAAAGCATAAACCGCTTTCTACAAAGCCCATGGCTAGTGCATAAGCCTCCTGTTCCTTCTCTCAAGAGTGGGAGATGAAGTAGAAGAGAGAAAGAAGAGAGAGGGAGGGAGTTGGAGGAGGAGGAGACTAACATGGAGAAAGAGAGTGACATGAAATGGCCAGAGAATGAGGAATGACTCTCTTCAGCCTTGGGCTCTGGCCATGAAAAACCCTATCCCCAGGGATCTTCTCCAGAGAGCCCCAACCATTCCATAACCTGATGCTGCCAATTAACTTCACGGTGCTTCATAGTGCCAGTGAGGCCACCCTCTTGTCCAGCCTAGACTGGTTGCACTCTGACTGGAACCTATGGGGGAGGGCCCATCATTCTGATCAAACACACTGCTTTCCCATTCTCCACATAAATTCCAAAGGCAGTTGTTTACTTCTATATCTGGATTAGTGGAGGGAATATCCAATGCCCCACATCTCAGGGACAAGTCTGTTTTTCTGCCCACAGCCCTACATGTCCTCATAGTGTCCCAGGCTGGGAAAGACCCCAGGGATCTGGCCTTGCAGTAGGTATTTTTTGTTTTAGTCTTCCTGGTTCCCATTCTTTGAAAAACCTCCCCCATACTATGTGGTTTGTGAAGTTACCAATCGGAGTGTGCTGCCTGCTATAGGGATGGTATCATGACTCAAATACAGCCAACCCTAGGACCTCCACCTTGTCAATGTCCTTTGTCCCAGAGGGAGAGGGCACATGACACAAACAGGACCGATCAGAATCCTTCTCTGGGTTGGGTGTATGGACCTTGGGAAAATAAATGCTCTCTTCTTGCCAAGGTTCCCAAGCTGAGAGGATGCAATTTTGGGACTTGCACTAGCCATCTCCTCAGCCATATGGAGAGACTAAAACTGCAGAATAAGCTGAGAGTCTAATGAGACAGAGAGAGAGAACTTACAGTATTGAGTCCCGTATTCATTTCCTGGGGCTGCTGTAAAATATTACCACAGCCTCAGTGGCTTACAACAACAGAAATGTATTCTCTCCCAGTTCTGGAGTCCAGAAAACTCAAATTCAGGTGTCAGCAGGGCAGCGCTCCCTCTGCGGACTCAGGGAGAATCTGTTACTTGCCTCTTCCTGCTTCTGGTGGCTTCCAGCATTCTCTGGTATTCCTTGGCTTGTAGCTGCACCATTGCAATCTCTGCCTCAGTCTTCATGCTGCCTTCTGAGTGTGTGTCTCCTAATCGCCTATAAGGATGCATGGAATTGCATTTAGGGCCCACCTGGACAATCTAGGATAAGCTCCTCCTTTCAAGATCCTCATAAGGTGTGCCATGTAAAACTCTCTCTCTCTCTCTTTTTTTTTTTTTTTTTTTTGCATGTAAGGTAACATTTGCAGGTTCCAGAGATTAGGAAGTGAATATCTTGTTGAGGATGGAGGAGCATTTTTTTTCCTACCATAAATCCTATCCAAGTCCCTGAGACCTTAGTTCCAACACCACTTCCTGTAACCCCATGTATCCTCACCAGCCAATAAGTTTCCTCTTGGCTTAGGCTCGTATGAATTGAGTTTAGTAATTGCATTAAAGATGTCTTAAATAACCTACACGCCCATGTCTGCAGCAGGCTGGGAATGGAGGAGACAGCCCATTGCTGCCAGGGATTGTTTTCAACTGTGACCAAAAACAAACAAACAAACAACAAAAACACACAAAAACCCAGCTCAAGAGGCTTGAGCCAAAGCAAGCAGACAATAAAGCCAAAAGTTTGGGTTTAAGGGTGCCTGGGTAGTTCAGTCAGTTAGTTAAGTGTCCAACTGTTGATTTCAGCTCAGGTTGTGATCTCATGGTTCGTGGGATGGAGCCCATGTCGGGCTCTGCACTGAGAATGCAGAGCCTGCTTGGGATTCTCTCTCTCCCTCTCTCTCTGCCCCTCCCCTGCTCTTCTCTCTCATTCACTCTCTCTCTCAAAAAAAAAAAAAAAAAAAAATATATATATATATATATATATATATTTAAAAAAAAAGTCTGGGACTAATCAGGTTTGGCTCAATTTGAGGCCCCAATGATATTATTGGGCCCCATCTCTAGGTTCTGCCACTTTCGGGTTGGCAGTATCTCAGGCTCCAGGAGGTGGCCTCCTGCAGCTTCAGACTCACATTGCCTTATGCTTGGGCCAGTGGAAGAGAGTGTTAGTAGAACAAAAATCTTGGAATTGGATCTCATTGGCCCATATGTCAATAAACACATAAATACTTAATGAACACTTTATTTCCCCAAGTTGCTAACGAAAACATCTTGTCACAGGTGTTCTCAATGATTAAACAAAACATCGCATGAATTTGATTAATGTCACAATAAATCTGAATTCCAATAATAACTACTGTACTCAATTCTAGAAGTTTCTTTTGGGACTAAGTATGAGAGTTGGCATAACTTCTGTCAGATACCTACTCCTAAACTGTGATCAAGGGAATGAAATGCACTGACTGGTTTATTCTCCATCATTGCTTTACCTCTCAGGTGGAAGGTAAGTGGGAAGGTAAGAGGGGAAGAGAAGTGGTACTCTACAGAGACACTGTATGGGTACCTGACATGGAGTGAAAACATGCTGGCTGCAAAAGGAATAGATGTGTGCTGAATATCATGACGATTTCACCATATAAAATTTTTGTGTTTAGCCAAATTAATAGGCCTGCCAAGATCATGACAAGTAGACTGATTATCATACATCATGGTTTTGTGAATAAAATATGAAATTTTATAGCATCAATTATGGAGTTTTCAGAAATTAACTTGAAGGAGATTGTGCAGATCTAGCACCTGTAGACAGGGTGGAATAGACACGCATTTAAATTACTCTTTGCTCTGTATATGTCAATAAACACATAAATATTTAATGAATACTTTATTTCCCTAAGTTGCCGATAAAAGCATCTTGTCACAGTTGTTCTCAATAAGTAAACAAAATGTCACAGTGAATTTGATTAGTGTCACAATGAATGTGACTAAAAATAATAAATATTGGACTCAATTCTAGAATTGTTCTTTTGGCCTAAGTGTGAGATTTGGTTTTCTGTAGCAATGTTATGCAAATTTATGGTCATATAACTCCACAATAACAAAAAACATACACAAAATATAAAATAACAAAATGAGTTCAAGATAAAATAACCAACATTGAAAGAACAGTTGATTTTGCTTATTAATGTTCAAAAACCCTTTTGCTCTCACTGGAAAAAATATTTAGTGAGACTGATGTTTTCATTTCATTTAGAAATATTTGCTTAACATTAAGCAAATTAGAGACAGATCTAATTGAAGGTCTAAGTCAAGTTTATTTTGGTATTTGATTTTATGTCTGTCAGAGGTGGGGCACCTGTGTGGCTCAGTTGGTTGAGCATCTGACTCTTGATTTCAGCTCAGGTCATGATTTCAGGGTCGTGAGATCAAGCCCCACATTGGGCTCTGCTTGGAGCCTGCTTAAGATTCTCTCCACCTCTCTCTGCCCCTCCCCCATGAAATAAATAAATAAATACATAAATACATAAACAAATAACTGTCAGAGGTGACAAAGTTAACACTCTCTGATAGATTGAATTGCATTTCCTCAAAAGTTGTATGTTGAAGCCGTAACCCCCAATATGGCTATATTTGGAAATAGGGCCTTTAAGGAAGTAATTAAGTATAAATGAGGTCAGACATTAGTCCTAATCCCATAGGACTGGTGTCCCTATGAGAAGAGGAAGAGGTACCAGAGATGGATGCACACAGAGAAAAGGCCATGTGACGACACCGTGAGGAGGTAGTCATCTGCAAGCCAAGGAGAGGGATTTCTCTAGAAGCCAACCTTGCCAGCACCTTGATCTTGGACTTCCAGCCTCCAGAGCTGCCTGAAAATAAATTGCTGTTGGTAGCCAAGCAGTCTGTGGTATTTGGTTGTAGCAGTCCTAGCTCACCAATACACTCCAAATATACATAGGAATGTTGTCAAAATTTAATATTAAATGTATAAGACTTTCTTGTAAGTTTCTGACTTAATGGCAAAAGACATGCCTTTAGGGAAAACAATTATCTTCTCGTTCTAATCAGGAATAGTAGAAATGGTACATGGCGGGGCACTCGGGTGGCTCCGTCCATTGAGCATCTGACTATTGATTTCGGCTCAGGTCATGATCCTGAGGTTGTGGGATCAAGCCCCATTTCAGGCTCCATGATCAGTATGTGGAGTCTGCTTAGGATTCTCTCTCCTTCTCTGCCCCTCTCCCCCACTCATGATCTCTTTCTCTCAAGTTAAAAAAAAAAATAGTCCATAGAAAACAGTATGAGACAAATGCACTCTTTGGTCAGTGTACACCATTGGAATTAGCAAAAAATCCAATAAATAAATCCATATATATGTACAGATCAACAGGAAAAACAAGTATTCCAGCAAATTACTTCATGCAGATTTGCCAAAGAGAGAATGAAAATATATAGATGTTTCAAATGTTTCTCATCGTCTCATATTGGCTACATTCTGCTTCAATAATGAAAGAAACCAAGACCTGATTTGTTGTGAGCAACTAAAGAAAGCGCTACTAGAAAAGATACATTCTAAATAATAAATGTCTTCTTGAGTGAAAGTATTTTCTGCAAGAACTGTGTGAGTGAAGGTGCAGAGGAATGGCTTCTTTGAATGCACAGAAGCATTCAGGTAAAGTTTCACTGCTATGCTCACACATGAAATCCTTTGCTGCACCATTCACAACTGAGCTACTGCAACACAGTCCTGGACCAGAGCTGTAAAGCATGCTACAGGAAGATCCTGATGTGGTTAATTTTATAAATTATATTTATATGTTATATGTTTATAACATATAGCAGATTATATGTAATACTTAGAAATGATATGGGAAGTGAAATGATATGGGATATGAAAAAAATATTTTGGACCACACTGAAGCTCACAGACTATCTTGGAACAGACACGGTAAATGTTGAACTTGAAAACAAATCTTTGACATAAAACAGCACTTCCAAATTTGTTGTCTTTTTGTGTGATAAGCAGAATGCTAGCTATTCGATTTTTTTTAATCCATACACAATCTACCACTTCAAGGAAATTTTGTGATGCTAATAATGAGTGAGAATGTAATTGCTTTTGTTTTAAGTGTCTATTTATTTTGAGAGAAAGAGAGAGGCAGAGAGAGAGAGAACAAGCAGGGAAGGGACAGAGAGAAGGAGAAAGAGAATCCCAAGCAGGATCTGCACTGTCAGCACAGAGCCCCACATGGGTCTCAATCTCATGAACCATGAGATCATGACCTGAGCTGAAATTAAGAGTCTGATGCTGAACTGACTGAGCCACCCAGGACCCCAGTAATTGTTTTTTAAAAATAAACTTGTGCTATGGAGAAAATATTCTGAAATTGGATATTCAGAAATGTTTTATCATTGGGTGAATTTGTTGTCTAAAACAGTAAAGATGCGCATCCATAAAAACTCTCATATATGCACAGTTTAACAACTTCAACAGGGGTGCCTGGGTAGCTCAGTCTGTGAAGTGTCCAACTCAGTTTTCATTCAGGTCGTGATCTCATGGTTAGTAGGATGAAGATCCACATCCGGCTCCACCTCTCTCAGGAGCCTCCTTGGAATCCTTTCTCTCCCTCTCTCTGCCCTCCCACCACGCTCATGAGTGCCCACGTTCTCTTTCCCTCAAAATAAATAAATATACATTAAAAAAAGAAATACATAAATAAATTAAAAATTTCAGCCAAGATTTCCAGTCTGTTCAAAAATCTTTCCACAAAGAGTTCCAGCGGTTTATTTACTTATTTGTGAAAAATAGAGGGAAATTTTCTAAAGGACTGAATTGAGTATTGCATATCTTCAGATATCACCAGAAACAAAAAGGTACATATTTGTCTTTATATTCTGGATAGTTTCTGAAGTTCTTGTCAATCTTAAGTTTTTAAAAAAATTTTTTTTAATATTTATTTATTTTTGAGAGTAAGAGAGAGACAGAGTGTGAACGGGGGAGGGGCAGAGAGAGAGGGAGACACAGAATCCAAAGCAGGCTCCAGGCTGTCAGCACAGAGACTGACATGGGACTCGAACTCATGAACCATGAGACCATGATCTGAGCTGAAGTCAGATGCTTAACTGACTGAGCCACCAGGCATCTCCTAAGTATTTTTAACAGATATCTCAAAGCATACTTAGTATGAAGTTATTACCAGTAATAATGAATGTGAATCCATATTTCAAATAGCCTTATTTTTACTTCTGAGTTTGTTGACTGACTGATTGTCAGATTTGATCAGGTTATTGTTTTTACCTTGTTTATGTGGAAGACAGCTCTTCTCATATGTAGCAAACATGTCAGCTCTGCCCTTTGCTTATTAATAGGAAAAAGCTTTATCCTCAATTTATGGTTGCAAAGCCAAAATGTTTTTAATCTAGTTTAATTAAAACTGAATAGTATAATATGTAAATCCATTTAAGTGGGCACACTGCAGTGTATTACAATATGTTAAAAGGAACTAGCTGCTGTCAGTCCCTTTGTGTAGGAGAACGCCCACTCTCCTCATGGCACTTGGCAGTGGAGTATAACTCATGACTGTCTGACATATGGATTAAATATGGGTGCCAGAGTCTATCTATTTGTTTGCAAAGTCAATTTCTATTTTTGGATTAGAAATAAGTAAAAATAGAAGTTCTAGTATTCTTTTCTCATGCCCTCTGGGGACCCTACATCCCACTTAGGAGAGTACTGGTTTCATAATGTGGGTTGGTGATTTGTTGCTGCGGTGGACATTATTTGGCTAGTTCCAGCATTCAATTCCTTCTTTTCCTGACATTAGCCTGATTTTCTTTTGGGTCAGTCCTCGTTGGCTTAAGCCTACCAGCCCAGCCCAGCCTCCCAGTCATAGTGATCAGCATGAGGATATCAAGAAACTGAACTACACTTTAAAAAGCATGGATTCTAGGACTTTTGTAGCAGCTCCCAAAAGAGGCTTTCTCCTTCATCCAGATGGTGAGATCCAAGGGTATGACGAGGCCAGCTCTATAGCCAGTTTACCACCCTCAGAGCATAGACAGGAACTCCAAGGAGCCACTCTGTGAAACCCAGGGATGGAATAAGATTGTTTTAAGGTAAAAGAGAGAAATGGCAAGATATTGGATCCTTAATGACCTTATTTAAGCTCCTGGATGAAATCCTTCCTGAAGCTTAACCTACCCCCTGGATCTGTCAGCTATATGGCCAATAAATTCCATGTAGTTGCATAAGTCTTTTATTTAAGTTAGCTTCTCTATTACAGGCAACCAAAAAAATTCCTCACTGATATAATTGGCAACTTCTTCATACAGTTTGTTTTGTTGTTACTATTATGGTTTTTGTTTGTTTGTTTGTTTATTGTAGAGAGTTACATTAACCATGTATTGTAGCACAGAATTATCTTCAGTACCTGCAAGGACCTTCTATTGAATTACTCCCTTAGTAGCACACAATACTTATACGCTTAGGTATGAGGCACAATTATAAGTAATTTAAAACATATTAACACATTTAATCTGTGCAATTACCCTATGGAATCAGTACCATTATTATCCCCATTTTACAAATGGGGAAACTGAGATGCAGAGAGAGTACATAACTTGCCCGGGGTTACACAGTAAGTAGTAAAGCCAAGATTTACTACCAATATACATTTGAACCAAGACAATGTGGCTTCGAAACCCATGCTCTTAATCACAATACACCAGAAAGACTGCACTACCCACATGCTAACATTTAGCATTGTTCCACTTTCTAATTTTTGCCTCTGTGATGATTGTAAAGTAACATCTATCACTTAATGTATAACTTAGACGAATTACTTAAACCGTCTTTGTCTCAATTTCCTTACCTGTGAAATGAGGTAATAAAATAATATTGATTTCATAGGATTGTTGTGCAGTTTAAATAATACCAGTGATTTTGAGCATCTTTTTTCTACTTGTTGGCTATTTGAGATTCCTGGTTTGGGAACTGCCTGTTCATAACCTCTGCCCATTTCAAACTGAGTTTCCAATCTTTTCCTTACTGATTTGCACGAGTGTGTATGTATGTGAATGTATATGTATATGTATATGTATATGTATATGTATATGTATATGTATATGTATATGTATTTGTGTATGTATATGAATATGTAATGTATATGTACATTTCAGTTATGAGTTCCATGTCAGTTTTAGATATTGAATATCTCTAATCTTTCATTTTTTCTATAGTGCTGTTGATTGAACAGGAATTTGTAATTTTGATACAATCAAATCCATCGATTGTGCCCCAAACATGGAGAGAATAAAGATATGAAAAAAAAAACTGTTTATGCCCTAAGCATCTTAAAATCTAGCTGGAGAATCAAGAACAATAACCACATGAACAAGTGTTAAACATCGTATAACAGTATGCAATAAAATGCCAAGTTGTAAGGCTATATAACCAACTTTTAACCTTGGAAAAATAAACAAATGTTCCTGTGCTTCAGTTTCCTTATTTGGAAAATGGAAGCAATAAAAAATACCTTTCAGTTTGTTGTGATAATTAAATGAGACATGTTGAATGGCTCAGTGGTACCTAGTATACAGTACCAACCGCAGCTCAGATACAAAGCAGATCAATAAAATAATAATGGCTACCATCTGTAGAGGTCTACTACCTGCCAGGCACTTTCTATAACACACCGCATTTGTGTTGCTATCTGTCAGAGAAGGAAACCTCGATTCCTAGATTCCGAGAGCTTAAGTAATTTGAGGTCACACAGCTAGTAAGTGGTAGTCACCGCATAGAAAGCCAGGTTTGTTAGACCTCAAACCTCATATGCTCTCCCCTATGCCAAATTATTGTACGAAATGGTGCTAAAGAAACAAAGAAACTTCACTTGGGTCCTGGGGAGAGAGAGACAGACTTTGACTTTGAAAAGACACAAGGAGAAGGAGAGGAAAGGAGATCATGCCAGATTCTGAGGGGATGCAGTGCCTGTGCAAGGATAAAAAGTATTGTGAGTTATTAGAGGGCCAAAACCTTTTATGCTGCCGTTCCCTTCAATCCTAGCACAGAGACCAGTACAGAGGGTGGGGAGACATCTATTCCCTACATCTCCTATTTCCATACCAAGGAAGCAGGAATGAGTTATCTGACTGGTGAGCTTCAAAGAGGAATGATATATGTGTCGCCGTGACCCCTCAAGTTGGGGGAGCTGGCCTGTCCTAGAAATCATGTGTTTTCTGCCTTTCCAGAAACTATAAAACTGCAGTCAATTTTACGAAAGCAGTTTTTCACAAGAGGGGGACTCTCTGCATGTCTGGCCCTCCATCAATCATTAAGGGGGTGTGGGGGACAGGTCTGGCTTCCCAAGGTTACACAAGCAAATTGTCCAATTCTGCTTATGACTGCCAGGTACTAAGAGAGCCATTTAACATATTTTATTTAATTCTGGGGTGAAGTACATGCAGGTCCATTGTCCTGGCAGATCTAAAGGCATGGCCACCATTCTAGTGCCTGCCCGGGACAAAGTTGATATTTTCCTCCCTTCAGTCTGACTCCAGTGGCTACCTCAATGGATTGTGAACCTGTATGGGGAATCTGGGTGTTATCTGAAACCCCCCTAAAACCACAACAGTAGGCTCTCAACAAGCCATGGTAGAAGAAAGAATATGAAGAGTTCAGAGGACAATGAGAATACTGGCCTGATTCCAGCAAAGGGAGTATAAGAAGTAGTTGAAGTAAGGTTACATAAATAGGTTGGTCCCACTAATGAAAGACCTACATGGAAGGGAGAGAGCTTGGATGCGATGTGGGTGAAGAGCGCTGAGAGTTTCTGAGGAGGGGAAGAGCCTAAGGAGGACAGAGTTTAAATCAGGTAGTGAAAATATGGCAATGCATTGCAGTGGAGACTAGGGGAGGAGAGCCTGGAGCTGGAAAGCAACCAGAGGTGGTTTCCAGATTTCCCCAGAGAGGGAAGAGGAGGTCTGGCCTAGAGAAGTGGCAATGTGAGTGGCAGTAAAGAGATGCACGTGAGATCTCAAAGGGAAAACTGCCAGATCTCGGGGAAACCGGGGTCTGGCAAGAGGGGAAACGTTTGGATGGCGCTGCTCTGAAACAGATAGATGAGCAGGCCTGGGAGCTGATAGGAAGTGGGGCTCAGCCTTGGGCACGTTAAAGCTGAGGCGTCGAGTGGATTTGCTTCTCAGCACCAGAGACACCAGACACAAGGTAGGAAAGGGGCCGCAGCTAGGAGTTTGGGGAGTCAACACCTTCAAGGAGGCAGTGTACATTTGAAGGCCTTTCGGAAGAAGTTGGTGGAGATGGGAAGTATGAACAGGGAGGGGACTTGGGATGACAGGGCTGGGAACAAGGGCACAGGTGTGGGAGCAAGGGGAGGGGGGCGGAAAAGAGGAGGGGGACACCGCTCCTGGACCAGAGGGGAGGACGGGATGAGGCTGCTGGCAAACGCTGGATTAAGGATCTTTTTAGCAGAGCAGGGCGGCTGCCACCTCTCCCCCAGGAAATCCACAGTTGAACCCAAAGCAGCCTTCCCCAGGCTGACCGTATTCTGGGCCCTGCGCCCACTTCCTCGCACTCTCTCTGCCTGCCGCGAGTCCTGGTCCCCGGGCCCGTAAGGGTCCCTCCGCACCTCTGGCTCTCTCTCCATCAGTCGTGGGGCGGGGGGAGGGGGACGGCTCCGGCTCCCCAGGCCGCAGGGCGCCTTTTCCTCCAGGTTCCCGCCCTGGAACCGGCCGTGAGCCTTCCGCAGCACCGCCCACCTGGCCACCGCCGCAGCCCGCGCCCACGGCCCGCCAGAGCTGCCGCAAGCCTACAGCCCCTCCCGGGGGTGGGGTTTCGGCCCCCCACCCCTCTCCGCCTTTGTTACAGCTTCCCCCCGGACGCCCCCTCTCTGCCTCTGCCCCCACGTCCTGGGGGCCAGAGGGAGAGGGGTTCGGGTGGCGCCGGGACGCACGCGGGCTCCCCAGAGCGAGGGGCGGGGAGGACGGAGCGGAGCCGGGAGCCGCGAGCCGCGGGGGCAGCTGCTGCAGAAGGGGAGGAGAATGGGGAGGAGCTGGGGGGCAGGCAGTCGGGGAAGGAGGGGTCTTAAGGGGCGGCGAGCGCAGGTCGGATTTCCTCCGAGGCTGCCGATCGGCGGAGCTCCCACCTTCCCTTAGAGCTCGCTGCAGCCGCCCTGCCCCGCGCCCTCCGGAGACCGGGACCAGACCATGGTGAGAGCTGGGCGCGCGGCGCGGGGCGCGGTGGCCCGACCCCTCCGGGCGCCCGAGGGTGGACGGGCGGAGGGGGGCGAGTCTGCGGGACCCGGAGAAGTTTCCGGGGTGGGCGCGGGGCCCGGCGCCTTCAGCCTCGCTCTTTTCTCTTCCGCAGATGTGGACACGCTGGCTCGCGCTCGCGCTGGTGGCGGTCGCCTGGGTCCACGCCGAGGTAGGTGAGCGGCCGAGGAGGTCCGAACTCGGGATCCGGGGCCACTTGGGTGTGCGCGCCTGGCAGGCGGGGAGTGCGTCCTGGGGATGTTCTCCCAGGGTGGGACTGGGAGTTTCCATGCGTGGGGTGAGGGGGGAGCTCCGAGCAGAAATGCTACTTAACGAAACTTAAACCTCCAAATCAGGAAAAGTAGTTTGGGCCGTAAGCGGGAGCCCCACCGCGGCTAATATGGAGGGAGAGTGGGGAGGGGGGAGAGAGGACGAGCTGGGTGGATTGGGACGGAGGCGGCGACAAGAGCAGCAGCCGAGTTCAAAAAGGCGCCTTTGAGTTCTTTCCTTTACTTAAAAGGAAATTGAGAATAGTTGGGGGCTTTTTGCTTCCAAGGCTGACTCCTTGGGGAAAGGGGCGGGGGGAATCTCCAGAGATTTTTCTTTTAGGGCGGAGAGCCCCCCCCTTTTTTTTTTTAATCTTTTTTATAAAGTAAGTTCATGATTACCAGCATTTTTTTTTCTTTCTTTTTAAAGTCCTCTCGGATTTTGTGTTCATATCAGGGCTATGTAACGGCCTTTAAAAGTCTCAATTTTCCTTTAATCCAGCGTTGCGCAAGTGTAAGAGATCCATTGCTCTGCTCTTTGGGGGCTCCGCGTTTCCAGTCAAAGTATTTCAGCACTTTTTTGGTAATGTTTTCCTTTCAACTCCAGTGACCTTCCTGAGACACTACAAACAAACCAACAAACCCTTCACTCACAAGCCCCTCCATTAACTCAAAGGTTTATGGACAGAAAATAAACAATTCCAAATTCCCTGGGCTCTACTCTCTCAAACAGTGAGGTCAGAAACCAAACATTTGATAATTATGGCAGGAAATGTGGAAGGAATTAAAAAGCATGAGGGAGAAGAAATGGAATGTACATTACAAAAGAAATAGCTCCCTGGTGGGTGGTTATTCTCCCTCTTTGAATTTTTTTCTTCATATTACAGTTTAGCCCCACCCTTAGCATCATAACTTGAGTCTGCCCAGAAAAAAATCATAAAAGTATGCAAGGTCTTCATGATTAAAAAAAAAAATACACATACATTAAACTCTCACTTAATTCACTCTAGGTTGCACTGGAAACCCAAGCTGTTTTTACTCACAATGAAATAACAAAAAAAAAAAAAAAAAATAGCTCCTGTTTACTGGATATCTACTTTTGTTATAATAAAACCCCATTTTAATGATGGGAAAACTGAGTCAGAGGTTACATAATTTATCCAGTGCCCTAAGTTGTTAGATGGTAGGGATAGGGATTTGAATCCAGATAGTCTGGCATCATACCCCAGGTTCTTAACCTCTATCCCACAAAAGGAGTTCACGTTTGGTGTGCCTCTTACACAGCACACATTGGGCTACATGCATCATTTCTTTTAAATCTTCCCCAACCTTAATAAGGTCAGCGTTGTTAACCCTATTTTATAGAGGAGGAAGCAGGTTTAGGAGATTAGGTAACCTACTCAAGGTCACATGGCTAGTTATTTCTGAAGAAGGATCTAAATCCAGTTCCCTCAATGTTTGGGGGCCCATCTTGAACACCAGATCTGCTTCTCCTGCATTTTGTCTTCCAGGGTTTGAATTTGAGGGAGGATCTGTCTTCACTGGCTGATTTAACCCTAGTTAAGGAACACCCTTCCATCCCTGCTGTGGCCCTCAAAAGGCAGCTGCAGCCCAATGACGGATGAAGTGAATCCCTGGTTGGTTTTATGGCCAGGCTTAGAATTGCCAGTTAGTGTGTGAAATCATTCAGTGAACTGGAATGCAGATGTGAGGTATGATGAGGCTCTTGGTTCCCAGACCACAAGACTGAAGGCTGAAGGCTGTGTGGCCCAAGGTCCAGGATCTATTCTAGGCAGCCTGTGCTACACCCCTCCCCCTCAGGAGCATTGCAAGGCAAAGCTTTGCTCTCATAGGAAGCTCCCCCAGCAGCAATTTCCTGCTTGAGGTGGAAGAGCAAAGAGTACCCCCACCAAATTCCCAGCTAAAATCAAGAAGTGCTGAGGCATGAAAACTGAGAGTTGGTGCAGAAAGCAGGCTGTGAACTCAGGGTACCTGAGCAGTGAGGAGTAAGTATGATCCAGTTTGCATTTCTTGGCTCCAGACTCTTAAGGATTATTTTTTAATCAATCCAATCTCTTGATGTCTGGCCTGAGTAACACATGGCAAGTTTTTAACCTGTGTTTAATAATAATATACCTTTAATTATTAATAAAAAGGTAAAATAAGCCTAGCAATTTATTTATTTTAAGCATTTTACTGTGTAATTCTGCTTGCAATAGAATTTTTTTCCTTGCTAGCTATAACAACATATAGCAAACATATAGCAGATTAATGATATTTACAGCCTTTGTTGACATGAATCCACTTTAGTAGACTTTAGGGCTAACATTGTACAAATATTGTTGAATTTTTAAAAAATGACATTTAGAAAATAAACTTAGTTTCTTGGTGCTTTTCGCTTTAATACAAGTATAATTATTCAACTCAACATATATTTTTTTTTAAATGTGATTACCTGACAAATCATGTTGATATTACAAAAAGCCAAGCCTTTGCAGTAGTAGACCTCCAGAACTAGAGGTGTCCCAGATTTGGGAAAAGGTGGTTGTCATCATTATTAATGCCAGTCTATAAATCCTGTTTGGCTAGATTCAAGAAACTATTAACAAATCTCATTAAGGAAAGTGTTATATTTTGAATGTCTTCCATGGTCTCTTACTTGGCACCACTTTTTTTTTTTTTTATTGCTTCCTCTCATTCTTACTTTCTTCTTGTCTTAATACCCTTATTCCTTTTAGCAGCCTCCCACAAAATTCTGCCCCATCCACATGAGCTCACTTCTGTGCTCCTTTATATTTCTGTTTGAGGGGATGGTGGGGAGTGTGGCACAAGTCTGTTGAAGACTATACATTAACATCTGTATGGATGAGGAATGGGGGGGATGGGTCGAAGCAGCTTGAGGGAGTGCTTCAACTGGCAATTACACAGCTACCCCTTTTTTAGGTTCTGTTGAGAGGGGGCTGTGTGGGCTCATTCATTCTTGCTCACCCATCCCCCTCCCACTGAGAATTCTAGCAGTTCAGAGAGGTGTTGATGGAGACTGGGAAAGTTTGACAATCCAGGCATTAGGGCATGTGCCCTTGACTCTGAATAGGTGGATCTGAGTCTAACATGGCAGGCTGGAGGGAGTCCTGTGGCCCAACTGCCTGCTCCTGAAAGACAGCCTTGGTGAGCACCTAAGCACACTTCCACTCTCCCTTGGTGGTTGTCTCTGCTTGCACTCTGATTGCCAGCATTGCAGGTCTATAAATTCATCATGATAAGTCACATGTACGGGGAACTCATTCACAGATCAGAATGCTCATTTCAGTAAGGAAAAACTTGACCCATGAACTGCGAGTATATCACTTAAGATAATAGTAAAAATAATAACAATTACACAGATGGGTGAGAAGATTATTAGGTCATTGTCCCTCTGATGCCAGATTTCTCATTTACACCCTATTATCAAAATGCAAGTTAATCAACCACCAGGGGTTTTATTGGCTGATGTGGGATCTCCTCTGTATCCTTCAGAATTATCCTAATGGTGGATTTAGGGAGGCCTACAGTCTGGCCCACATCCTCTGACTGCTTCTTGGAGCTGCAGCAGAACTACGATTTTAATATCCATCTTGCACATTAAGCACTAAAATAATATCTTGTTTCCTTATTCATTGGCAAATAAACTACTTGCTGTGATTCTAAAGACCACTATTGGAAATTAGACTGTTAAAACATAGCAGGGACTCTGCTTGAATAGTCAAAACAGATGGGCAAGCACCCTGCAAACTGAGGCCCTGGCCACCAAAAATGTCTTTAGAAGGAGGACATATTCATTTCCCATAGAGGTCCCTGGATTGGGTGATGGAAAGCGCGAGTCCCTTCCCAGGCTCAGAGGAGCTAACTGGGGAGGAACTGTGAGGTAGAGATCAGGGGGCATGGGCTGCAGTGGATGTAATGTCCCAGAGAAGAAAATAAAGTCTTCAAAGTCAGTGAGTTAGAATGATGTGTTTCTAGGAGAATAGAGAAAGTAAAGGATGAGCTGTAAATACCAGTGGTCGCATATCATGAATTGAAAATGTCAGTATTCGTTTTCCTACTCTTCAAATAACCGGACATGGAGACAGCATTTCTAGCAGCCACAAATAGAATTAACATAATGACACCAGATATTGTAGGGTTGAAAAATACCTTACACTTAGATGGATTCATTTTGTAAAGCCAGGTTTTTAATGTCCTATAGGTCAAATGCATAATTTTCTGTAAGGTGCCATCTTCTGGTGCCTGTAACTTTGGCGTGGGTGGGGGGGGGGGTTCTCTAGGGTTGAGTCATCGACAGCATGGGTCTTCTCTTCACAGGGCCCATCAGGCAGTATCCCCACAGGCCGAGCATGCCCTACACACAGGGCCGAGGCATGCATAAAGTGCAAGACATGGTCTCTGCCTTCATTACAGTCTAATGATGGCCAGATGCCTTAAACTGTGGCAGTTGTAATATTATTATAACTATATGATGAACAAGTATCTGTACAATGATAATTATTGCTTTTTTATATTAACATAGGGCTTCCCTTGATTTTTAAAGTATTTTTACATTAGCACAATGCACAAATCTTTAACATAGAGTTTGATGAACTCTTACATCTGGATATACCCATATAGCCAGGACCCAATCAAGGCTGAGGAAGTTGGTGCAGAGAGGAGGCTGTGAACTCCTGGTGTGTGGAAGCAGTTACAATGAAAAAAGTGAGGAGTAGATACGATCAGAGTTACATTTTATCACTCAGGGATCATCATTTAATTAGTGCATCTTCTTCATGTCTGGCCCAGTAACATTTGGCAAGCTTTTAATTTATGTTTCAACGATAAACCTTTAATAAGTAATGAAAAAGTAAATTAACCGTCTCCATATGATGATTACAATTTGGATATTATTTTAAGCATTTTAGCTTATAGTTAGCAATGTTTATAGCAGAAAATTGATTTTCTTGTTAACTATAAGGACGTATAGCAAACACAGTTAAATACAGTCTTTTTTGACATTAATCCATTTTAGCAGACTTTGGATCAGCTTTAGGGGAGCTGACTTGACTATTTTGCAGATGGATATTCCAGGGCTCAATATAATCTACACTGAGAAACTAAATCAAGGAAAGAAACTCAAATAGTTCTTTTTGATCACTTTGCCCTGGCCATTATTACTTTCAAAGGGACTACATAAGATGTCTATTACATTATTTATGATGGCTAATACTTAAAATTTACTACATATCCAACAGTAGGGGAAGAGTTAAGAGTTAACAACAATATGTGCCACTAAAAGTTATGTTTACAAAAATTTTTAAAGCTCTGGCAAATGATTGTGATTTAATTTAAAAAGCAGAACACCCTCCACTCTGTGCCTTATTCTCACAACTGTGTACAGATTTGTAGAGAAGTGTAACAAAATCTTAAAATCCATCTTGAGGATTCTTGTGATCCCTTTCCTTTTTTCAGGAGGAATTTACCATCCTAGTATATGCTCTTTTATTTAAATAAAAATGTTGAGCTATTTTCTGATAAAATATGAAAAGATAATATGCTCATAAAAAGCTTAGAGAATATGGAAAAGATGAGAGCAAACAATAAAATCAACCATAATTCCACCACCTAAAGATAAATCAGCCCTGCATCCCTTCTTTCAGAGAAACTATCAAAATCAATCAACAAATGTATGTGGTGAGCCTACTAAACACTGTAGGCAATAAAAATAAGTATGAGGTAACACTACGAGATAAACGGCATGCAGTAATGGGACAAGCATGGCAAACACATCACCACTACCCCCTCCTTTCCCCATGACAGACATTGCTAATCAATCATAGGATTCTGTCCTACTGAGTCTGGAGGAGGTTTGAAAATCCTCAGCAATGTTCTGGGTAGCCACTAGCAATTAGTCTGCATGTGAGATAAAAGATATTTGCCACTACTTCTGGAAAAGTCTATCCAATCTGACAAACACTGGTATATCTTTAAACAAAATTAAGGTGATTAAAAGGCAGAGTTCAGGACCATGTGAAACAAAGACAACATGGGGTAATGGGTGGTATGACTAGGGTAGTGAATAGATGAAATCACACACACACACACACACACACACACACACACAGAGCACTTTATTCCTGGCCCAAGCTTTTAACTTCTTTAGACAAATTCCAACACCTTAAAGTGAGCCAAACCCTCTAATGTTGGCCATCAACAAGAATATGATAATGAGAATTTTCTTGGGTGTTCTGATGGAGTAAACAGTTGTTCTTGCTAAGGCTCTCTAAGAGCTGCTGCTGTCATAGATAACAGTTCCTGCATTAGCAGCCATCTGGCAGTAACTTGCTAATAGAAAGCTCTTTGGGTAGTTGGAGTACAAAATATATCCTATAAATCTGCATTTTCTGCTGTGGTTGGAGGATTTCAATGAAATCTTTCACAGACTTTTTATGTGCTCATTTGGAAGCCATCACCAATAAGCTATTCCCAGGATTAAGTCTGAAATTTATGACCCTTCAAATGTTCCCTGAATAATCCTGGACACTATTTTTGACCAGCTAAACTGTTGCCAAAACAAGTCGTGTGACACATGACAAAAACCATGACATGTTGCAGGCTCAGATTTATACATATGTGTGTCATGGGATATTGGCTTGCATTGATAGAAGGAAAGTGGCTCTTTGTCTTTACTTTTTATGTCATTCAAGACTTAAAATTTTTGTGTCTGAGGCAAAGTTTGTCTTTTCCGCACAGTCTTTCATTCTGCCCTTCGGTGATAGTCAATGAGTATAAATTATTGATCTACTGAAGTTCCAGACATTATCCCAATCCCTTTGCACATATGCTGCTATTGAGAATAGTGTGGAACTAAAAGGCAATACCATGGAGGTCCCTGTTCTTAAGGAGTCACTACCACCATAGCTCCTGTGCAGCTCAAAAGGACCTGGCCAACTTTAGGGCCCAGATTTATGGCTTTCACAGAAATTCTCACTCCCTTCCTCACCTCTTGCTGCTGGTTCAGAAAACCCTGAAATGCAGCATAGGGATGGATGCCTTCTCAGAACTTGAGAGGCTCCACTTGAGTCGCTGGTGCCATTTTCAGCCTGTCTACCTTGACCACTCAACCAACCTATCCAGAAGGTGGCAGCTTTTTGTGTGGAAATTGTGTCTGTTCACGGAGTGCCGATGCTTTTCTCTTGTTTCCCGTATTCAGGTCACTCAAGCCTTCCACTGAGTTCCTTCATTCTCTTCTCTTGTTTGCCATATCTGGGTGTTTCCAAGTTTTATCTTTTACACAGACCCTGTTACAAGCACCTTCTCATTATTAAGAAAGATGTTATAAAATAATGAGAGTCCTTGACTTCAAAGTCTTGCTCCACCCCTTTCTTGATGATGTTACCTTTTTTAAGCCACCTACTGTCTCTGACTTGCAGCTTCAGTTAAGAGCAAGGGCTTTGGGTAATGGGCTGGTTTGAATTCTGCCCTTGTCTAGCTTTGAGGCTTTGTGCAAGTAACTTAACCTCCCTGAGCTTATTTCCCTCATCTGTAAAATGGGAATAATGGCCATCTCTCTGTCTGTCTAACCAATGGAAACTGGAAAAGGTTTCCTCTACTCATGAAACATAGTCAACATGAGACACAATCAAGTGCCTCTTAGCAGCCCCTAGTAGGCACTGAGAAAGAATGTTTTTGACTCTGTAATGACTTCAACAAGAGAATTCTCAACTTACATACTAACATCTACTAGGCATTGTGTGTATTTGTACAACCTGTGTGTTGGCTCAGGCTGTTACTATGTTTATCCTTGAGAGGAGGTGTAGCATAATGGTTAAGTGCTAAGACCTTGGAGCTAGATTACCCAAATTTAAATCCTAGCACTACCATTACTAGCCCTGTGATCTTGAGAAGCTTACTTAACCTCTCTGGGCCTGTATCCTTATCTATAAAATGGGCATACTACAGGGTATTTACTCCATAGGTTACTTGTGAGAATTGAATGACTTATTACATGTAAAGCAGTTAGAAGCGTGGCTCAGCACCTAAGAATACAGTGTTAGCTATTATTATCATCCTAGTGGCATCTATTTATTGGAAGAGCTCCAAAACCCATGGGGTGTGGGTGTAGGTGTGCACATGCACGTCCATGGCTTACAGAACTCTCCTTGCCTCTTTTACTCTCCAGAGATTAAGGATCACCTTTTTAAATGACACCTGGATGGCTCAGTCAGTTGAGTGTCTGACTCTTGATTTCAGCTCAGGTCATGATCTCATTTTCTTGAGATCAAGCCTCATGTAGGATTCCACGCTGAATGTCCAGACTGCTTGGGATTCTTTTTCTCTCTTCCTCTCTGCTCTCTCTCTTTCTCAAAAAAAAGAAAAAAAGACAACTAGGCTATGGATATTTATTTCAGTGGAGGCTTTGACACCGAGAATTCATATCAGAACTCTTGCTTCTACTGAGCCAATCTTGCTTTCAAACTTCTAGATACTGTCAGTTCTGTGAAGTCAGAACCCTATCATTCCTGCAGAAAGAGAATTAGGTCCTCGTTGAGCCCCTCCCGTTGCACAGGCAGTGGGCTGTGCAAACTAGCATAAGTTCTCCCTAAAGACAGTAAATGAGGGAGAGAACCAAAAGGAAAAGAGGGAGAAAAAGCAAAGAAAAGAGGATATAAAGTTCTTGGAGGAGCGCTGAGTGGTTCAGTTGGTTAAGCCTCTGACCAGCTCAGGTCATGATCTCACAGTTCATGGGGTTGAGCCCTGCATTGGGCTCTGTGCTGACAGCTCAGAGCCTGGAGCCTGCTTCAGATTCTGTGTCTTCCTCTCTCTCAAAAATAAATAAACATTTAAATAAATAGCTAGCTAGCTAGCTCTTGGAATTTTTCCACATTCAGTTTTTCTCTCCCCTCTGTCTCTCCTTCTTAGATACGGAGGTGGCCACCGGATATCTTGGGTTTTTTGGGGGGATGGTCATTTCTGTCTATTCTTGCTGTCGTCCCCCATAGCATGCCTGTTACTGGGCCATAAATTCTAAATTTGGGGTTTGGAACATATGATCACGCAAAGGAATAGAACCCTTTGCTTTCACTGTTTGAAAAATAAATACTCTCAAAGACAGGGTAGGGAAGTATTCCTGGAGCAGACTGGGATTTGTCCCTCTGGGAACCAAGGCAACGCTCTGGGTGTTTGGCACACAAACCTTGAGTCCTCCGCTGGGCACTGCTGTGTCTGGTGGCCAGCCCTGACTGCACCCTCACATGGCCACTGATCCCAGGCCCCAGAGCCAGGTCTTTGTTGCTCCCCGTGCTGCTCCTTGTTCTCCTCTGTGTCTTTGCCTTCTCCCTTCTTGTCTCTCTCAGCTTCCTCCTCCACCATTGAAGCGAGGTCATCCTGGAGTGTTGGCGCCACATTAGGAGCTGCCAACCCCCCCTCACCCCCCCCCCACACAGACCACCAGGTTCACATCTATGCGGAGAAAAAGCTCCCCAAAGTTTTCACGCAGTGTTTTGCTTCACCCATCTAGGATCAAGTAAAATTTCACAAAGTTAACTCAAGGAATGAAAGAACTATCACAAACCTGTTCTCTGTCAGGCACTAAGTTAGTGCTGGTGACTAAGACATAGACCCTGTTCCTAAGGGGCCTGCAGTCCAGTGAGGGAGGGAGACAGGAGCAGAGGCTCAGAGTGATCCAGTGTGGTAAGTGCCAGGACAGGCCTGAGAACCTACGCCAGCCCTGGGGGGTCTGGGAAGGCCTCCAAGAGGCCTCCACAATCTGCGCCCTGAAAAATGAGTAGTAGCCAGACAACAGCAGGAGGAGAAGACAAGAGCCTTCTCGTATTTAATTCTCACAACCCGAGAATTTATTACAATCTTCATTTTAGCAATGAAGAAACCCAAGCTGAGAGGATACAGTTAGTTACTCAAAATCAGCCACCTAATAAAGAGTAAAGCCAGGATACAAACCCAGACTTCAGCTCTCAAAGCAAAAGCTGTGTGTTCCAGGCCCATTGTGTCTTATTTCTGAAAGTGACTTTGAAAACAACCCCCCCAAAAAATGACCAGGCCTAGTCATTTTGGCCACATAGATAGGCATCTGATCTAACTTGGTTCAGGTTCAGCTGCTTCTCTGACATTACAGCACTTGGAGCTTTGTGTTCAGTGACTCGGGGGATGTTTTAAGGCAATTTTTTTGTCCTTCGGATGCATTCAGATGTTCCACATTGAGTAAGACCAGATTGAAAGGCAGCTCTAAAAAAACTCCAGCTGAGTTGCTGTGTATGGTTGTTCAGACTGTCTACTGTACCAGTGCAGCTGGCCAAGCGGACCACTGGGGCTGACTGCATCCTGCACTCAATGAGCCCTGGCATGGAGCTTGTCTGTCCACCCAGACGACGGGCGCCTTCTTTCCAACTGAGACACAGAGTTCCCCAAACCCAACAGTTTCTCTCAGATACGTGATGCTTATTGGACCACGGTGGCCATTTCTCCGTCTGTACTTTTATACATTGATATCATTCAGAGTCTTCTAAAATTTTCATAACAGGCCTCCATCAAAAGCCAGTTCTGTATTTTTGTGGGTTTTCCTCATGGATTTAGCTAATACAAATAGAAATGTAAAAAACCTGTTCTTTTGCACCCACAAATGTGCTACGTTGGGCTGTTGCCCAACTCCATCTAGTTTGGGAACTGTGATTCCCCAGGAATTAGGAAAAGCATTCGTAGCTTCTCCCTGATTGCTGGATTAGCACAGCCTCCCTCAGCCCACAGCTGAATTCCAGCCCTGAGGAAGAAATGTCTTATTAGACTGAGTGAACTCCCAGCCTGGAGCCTGTCAGAGGCGGTGTCATGTGTTTGCATTAGCTGAACAAAAAGCAAGCAGGCTTTCTGGCCTCACTCCCCCTCCTCCCGCACCCCCCTCTGGAGGGGCCGGTTAAAGTCTAGACAGTGTCTGCTTGGCACTATGCCTTTTTAGCACAATCTGCACGGTTCTGCAGCTCTCGCTTGGGTTGCCTTTCCTCACTCACTTCCCCAGTTTTCTTGGTCGGCCTCAAACTGTCTCGGGGAGACTGGCATGAGCCGCACACATAAGAAGCAAGTGAGTGAATTTATGAGACCATCAGGTTTCAGCTGTCTGGAGAGGTTCGCAGTTGAGGAAATACCAGCAGTGCTGGCTGAAGCTGCGTCTGAGCTTACAGATATCCCTGATGTGAGCTGGCTTCAAACAAGCCTCCGCTTCTTGGCCAGACATGGGCTGGAGTGAACAACCCACAACAGACAGTGGCACCCAGGTCTTGAGCCTCTTGCCTTCCGTTGGTAGTATGAACTTGGGCAAGTCACCAGCCGCCTCATCTTGAAAATACGGGGGTTAGAGCAGGTGAGCTCTGGAACCCAGCCCAGAAATCCTATCCATAGGAAAGGAGGCAGACATGTTAGGTTGGATTGTCAAAATACTCTTAATGGAGTTAGGATATTTGATTAGCTCTTGTCTTAATCGATGGTCCTGAGGAGGAGCGGTTTGAAAAGAGAAGCTGGCCCAGGAGTGGGAAAAGAGTGACTAAAAGCAGTTGGCATTTTGTGTGTCTTACTGTCTCCTGCGTATATGGAGTGCAATATAAATAGTACAGCATGTGGCACCCAAGCCGTCTGCATGCCCAGGAATCCCAAATGCTGTTTACTCTATAGAAAGGAACCACTTGATTTTCCACTTCAGAAACCAGCTGCTCAACAACACTGGGCAAGAAATGAAGGATGCTGGGTCTCTTTGGGGTTGAGCGAAGAATTTTTTAAAAAAGGAAGACAACCCAGAATTCTAAAGTGTGCAACTTGAGCTTTTATTGAACTGATTAAAAAAACAAAGACAAAACTTTCTTCTGACCTTTGTAAATATAAGTTAAAATAGAAATTAAATATAAATTAAAAATAACGACGCAGGGGTGCCTGGGTGGCCCAGTTGGTTTAGGCATGTGACTCTTGATTTCTGCTCAGGTCAGGATCTCAAAACCATGGGATCGAGCCCCACGTCAGGCTCTGCCACAGTGAGTGTGGAGCCTGCTTAAGATTCTTTCTCTCTCTCCCTCTGCCCCTCTCCCACTTGTGTGTATTCTCTGCCTCTAAAATTAAAATAATGATGATGTTGATGATGATGATGATGTAGTATTGAAATGGCTTATAAAAATAACTGTTTGAAAATGCTATGTGGACCCTAATATTGCTTTCTGGGTCACCAGTGCTACCTGGCCCATGACCAGGATCCTGGGTTTCCTGAACAGGTATTGATGAAGTTGCTGCCCTGGCCCCCATGCCTTTCTCCAAATCAGTTCAGGGCTGTTATAGCTGAGGGCACTGCTCTTTGGCCTTGACCTCAGCAGTTAAATCAAGTGACTTGCAAGGGTGAACTCAGTAAGGAAACAGAGGCCAACACTGATGTTTTAGTTCCATTTAAATGCTTAGTATCTTAACTGCACTCCAATTCCTAAATACCAGTAGTGAAGCCCAGTATGCTACATTGTACCCACTGTCAGTCCTGCATGGGGCCGCCCAATGTTGCCTGTGGTTTTCTGCATAAATCTACTTGTACACAAGTGTCAGAATTGAATTAAAATTGTCTGTGCCCCAGAATAGCCTGTATACACAGACACACACATACATTTTGCTACTTAATTGACATTGAGTTAGATTTCACTACTTGGAGAGTATGACTGTCTACCTTTAGCTCAAATACACTTCCCTCACAAAAAACCCCAAATTTCTATTACTAATGAAGAGAAGCATGTATGTTATTAAATTTCCCCTAATGTGACTGTTTCGTTTAATTTAGTTCAGTATTTGATCTGTGTTATACTGTCTTGATTCCTTTCTGAGCCAAGGCATATAGAAAATAGTGATAAGGAGGGCTTATTTTTGTGGTTGTGAAGCTTCTTAATGAGCGTTAACTTTATCAGTGCATGTTATTCATTTATTCATTTGTTCATTCATTCATTTCCTACCTCATTCCAAAATTAAGAGGTATGTTTTTCCTTTCAAATCCCATAGCTAGCATGTCCTGCTGTCTTCTGTTAGTGCTAGGCTAACTATTTTCAGTGCTGGGGAAGGACCCAAGTTTGTGGCATATTTGCAACAGAGAAAAATAAAATAGATAAAGAATGCAAAGACAGAAAAATTTCTGGTGATTCTCACTAGGATACTTGGCTCATCTAAACTTCAGTAAGAAATTGATGATGTGTAGAGTTTCTGTTAGAGCAGCTAAAAGCTATTAAACTGGGCACAGACTCAGACATACTTGAGTTCCCTTTATGGACAAGGTCCCTATAAGGAGGACCCAGGTGGGGTTTCTGGGGTAGCCCGCCTCAGCTCACAAAAACCTGCTTTGGGATGCAGGCAGGTGTCACAAATGCTTGATATTCTTAGTTTCACTCCTCCAGGGACATCCTTATCCTTGGGTCTTCTCTGTATGCCAAAATTATGATGCTACAATTAATTGGGGTCAGGCTGAGGTCTATGTCAGAAGCAGGAGAATTCAGCTGACTTCTTTTCCCTTAGACTCTTAAGAATCTTTCAGGAGTGAGTCCATTTGTGCTTTGTCCCCCACCCCTCCTCTAGTCTTCTATCCTTGGCATTTTCTATTTTCTTTCCTTTCTTATCCTGTGTGGCCTTGGCCTTGCCAACAGCCACATGCAGAGAAGCAGACTTCCTGGTTTAGCTATTTATTTTTAGGGTAAAGCTTTCCACTCCATGCATTAATTGGTGTCTGCATCATGTTCAACAGAAGAGTAATTTTCTGCATGGCACTAAGGGCTGGCTAATGATCAAAGAAAACTCCAGGACAAGGACACCTACTTCAGGTGTGAGTTCATTAGAGGTTTCTCAATTTCCTTTCTTGGGGGGATGGGACTAGAAGGGAGAATGGTGTTGGGAAGTATTTTGAGTAAAGAGGCCAGACATTGAAGTCTTCTTTGCTGAACATTGGGTATATTCAGTATTCAGTATTCACTGAAGTATTTCTTCCTTCCTTCCTTTCTTTCTTTCTTTCTTTCTTTCTTTCTTTCTTTCTTTCAAGAATGAACAGCAATCCTTCTTTTTTTTTTAATGTTTATATCTTTTGAGAGAGAAAGAGAGAGCATGAGCAGGGGTAGGGGGCAGAGAGGAGAGAGAACCTAAGCAGGTTCCACCCCGTCAGCACAGAGCCCCATGTGCGGGGCTGCATTTCACAAACCATGAGATCATGACCTGAGCTGAAATCAAGAGTCATATGCTTAACTGAGCCACCCAGGCGCCCCTAGATTTATTTCTTAATAAATTTCCTAAACTACTTGGGGGCCATATTGTTTAAAGGATAATTACTAAGTTAATAGCTTTATCTCTGAGAGATACAACTGGACAACAGTCTGTGTTTTTCTCTGTTTTCTGCAAAAGAACATGTATAGGTAACTAGACTTATTATGGGGATTATTTTGTAATATATAAAAAATATCAAATCACTATGATGTACACCTAAAACAACTAGTATGTGAATTATACTTCAGTAAAAAAAATCCAAGAAAAAAAAACCATGTGCAATACAACCTGGAGGATAATAAGAAACTATAAAAGTTGTTTTTTTGTGTTTGTCACTTGCCCTATTTAGGCTCTCTGTTTGCTTAGACAAAACTAAGAAAACTATGAAGATAATAAATCCTCTAAGAACAACCAATGCTTGAAGATTGTTAAGCCCACTGTATTGGTCATTTTACAGCTTAGATCACTTCTAATTTTCTTTACATATTTGATCAAATAGAAGGCTCTTCATTTCTTGCTTAAGTTGCAACATTGAATTGCTGGTGGGTTAGAGAGAGAGCTGCGGTCCTCCACAGTGGCTGTATTTCGTTTGGTGATTGGGTTATTTTTCTACGTAATGCTACGATTATTTTGCCCAGTGTAAAATAAATCACATTGTCATTTAAGAGCCGTAATGACTCATGTTCCAGTAGCCTGGAATGTAAAGACCTCCTCATTCCCAGTGATCTATTGTTTCTCCAGGAGAAAATCTTCTCTCTGTTGAGGTTGGTGAAATGAGCCTGTGTGTGTGTGTGTGTGTGTGTGTGTCTCCAGACAGCTGAGAATAACGAGCTCTAGATTACCAATCCCTAGGTTTAGATGTGACAATAGCCATATTCTGAATATCATGATATTTCTTTGAAAGGGAGACAGAAAGTAGGGAATTCTAAGCCCAAGAGTGTTCAAAGCATGTGAACTGCCCCCAAATAATTCTTGTTTTAGAAATAAGTGGAATAAATAGGAAGAAGGAAACTAGTAATGAGGAAGCCTGAAGGAAGAGGAGAGAGGCAGTGATGAGGGTAAGAAATTCTCACTGTTACTTGTAGTGGGGTAAGTAAATGAATATGAGGCGATAAAGTGGAGAATTTCTGGTCTTTATCTTATGTGCTGCATGAGGAAATACTATGAATGAACACTGCTGATCTATACAATCAGAGAAGATATGTCTGCTTTTGTGAAGTGAACATATGGTCTGTAGGCAAAACTCACAAGAACAAATGATAATGTAAAAGCTATAAATTAAAACGGCACCTGTGTATAGAGTATATAGCAAGAGTGATAATGATATAAAGTACCTTACACAAGGTAAGTGCTCAGTAAATAGTAGCTGTTATTCTTGATGTTTTTGCTTGAATTCTAAGGCACAGGAAAACTGCAGGGAGAGACATACAGATTCTAGACCCATGTTTCTCAAACTGTATTGAGTAATGCTAATATATGTGCTAGGTTAAGTGGTTCTTTAGTTGCAGGATTTTTTAGAACCTTACAATGTTCATGTGCATTATTTATTTTCTTTTCTAGGAGGAAAGTATCATAAGCAGTGTTTCCCAGGCATTTTGCCATTGAACACCATTTCCAATATTCCATTAGTATTTCAGTGCTGTGTTCCATGGAACAGTTTGGAAACATGGGTCCATTCTGAACAGATTTTCATAAGCAGAGTCCATTTACACCTGACTCCAGGTCTTAGTGGGTTGTTGAACCCACTTCCTAAACTAATGCAATTTCACTGAGAAGGCATGGGGAAGGCATGGGACCTATCTGGACCCCAGGGCCAGTCCAAGGGAAGATCCTTCTGGGAGTGACTCCATACTGGACGCTGGTATGGCCATGTCCATATCTATCTAAATCTGGCTGGGGTATTTTTTGATTATCAACTCAAAGTACCCAGGAGTCTTCTTCTGGAGTTTTCACTTTTCCTATCCATTCTCAGTCCATCAGCAAGTCCTGCTGGCTCTACTGTCAGAATATATTACCTCTTCTTTGACTGTTATCAGTCTCCATTGCCACCATCCTACTCCAGGCCACCATCATTTTGTGCCCGGACTATTGCAGTAGCCTCTTAGCTGCTCACCCCTTTTTCCTTCACGCCTCTCTCCATCTACTTCTTTATATAGCAATCTTTGTGAAACACGTATCTGATCACTGTGTAAAAATCCTCCAGTGTTCCCCATTTCATTAAGAATAAAATACAAAGTTGTTATCAGTGCATACAAGGTCATACATGCACCATGCTTTGCCTGCTTTTCCCAGCTAATCTCTCACTGCTTTCCCTGCTAGACCCTATGTTGCAGCTACACTGGGCTTTTTCTGTTCCAGGAACATAACAAATTTCACCCTGCTTCACAACCTTTGCACTTTTTTTCCTGCTATCTGAACTGCTCCTTTCATTCTTAGGTCTCAGCTCAAGAGAGTGTTCCCTCACTCAGTCTAAGGGGTGCCCCCTCTCCTAGATGTCTGTCAAACATATCCTATGTTCTAAATAATCATCACAATCTGAAACGACCTTGTTCATTGTGTTTCTTTTCACTCTCCTCTCTCTAGAATATGTACTTCTTCAAGATACAGTCCTTCTCCATCTCATTTACCAATGAATCCCAAGCACCTAGAACTGAACTTAGCAGATACCAGGTGCTCAGTAAATATTTGTTGAATTGATCCACTGGTCAAATGGGTTAATTAATGAATCCAAATATCTCCTACGTAATATAAGGAGATGCATGATATCCTGCCTGTAATTTTTGATCTCCGTGTCAGATTCTGTAAGTATTTGTGCAGCTGGGAAGATGGTTGATAGCATCTGCCCATCAACACTTTGCTTAACGTTGGACATGGTAGTAATGCTGGGCTTGCTTAGTCTGACACCTGGATTCTGATTCTCTCAGCTCCAGGTGAAGTTGGAATATAAGCAGAGGCTTACTGAATAGTAAGTATTTTTATTCTTTCCCTCCATGATCAGCAATTCTGATTTAACTGGGCATCGTTCCCAGAGTAAACTAATATCCCAAGGAATATAAAGTAAAGCATTAAATTAAATTCTGTTGCCGGTGGTTCTTTGCCCCAAAGCCTCTGGTCACTTGTTTTCTGACCTCAACATTTGCTGAGACATTTGCTGAGACCTTTATTTTTTGGGATCCTTTCTGCTCTTGCTCTGTCTCCTGTTCATTTGAATGGCAACTGTGCTCTGTTCATTTGAATGGGCAAAACAGTGTCATTGGATTTGCACATTAGATCTCAGAGGATCTTTTATCCTGGGGAAGGCTCCACCAAGGGCATAGTGATCAGCAGTAGGTCGGGTCTTAGGGAGTAGACCCTCCTACTTACCTGCACCTTATCCTCTAATCCCTTGCTCTTGACCGTAGACCAGTTTCTTGACTTCCAGAGTATGTTGGCCACTTTTCAGTGCAGTCAGGGTAACCAAAAGCAGTTAAATATGTGGCATTTCTCTTGTGTTTAATCAGTTAAAAATGAAGAACAGAGCTTTGAGAACTAAACTGCTACATAATACTTAGTGTTTTTATTGCAAATGATAATCTGTAGCAACTAAGCTACTAGGTTTTTGTGTAGAGTTTCTAATGTAGTCCTTGGGGGAACACAAATTGAACAGAAAAGGAGGTCTTTGTACATTGTGGGTACGGTTTGAAAGTCTAGCAGAATTTTAATCTTTGCAAAAATAGGGAGCTTTGCTACAGTGGAGTCGAATACCTGGCAGTCTCTCATTGGTGGGCCCCCTGCTTCAGATACAGCCTGATTGGCCAGCACAAGTAGGTTTTACAGCTCCTTCCCCCAAGCTGTGACTTCCCTGCTCCAGGGAAAGAATGCAAGGCAGGAATGTCTCAAGAATAGAATGTGCATATTTTCATTGACTTTAATCTCAAAGCACTAAAATTGTGTGTGTGTGTGTGTGTGTGTGTAAGTGTAATATTATTGAAAATTGACAGCAAGAACATGTAGCAGTTGAGCCAAAAAACTAAAAAAAAAAAAAAAAAAAGGTTTTGAGAAACATCCACTACATTGCCAAATTTATCCATGGTCTCTTATGCAAAAAAAAAAAAAAAAAAAAAAAAGAAGAAGAAAAGAAAAAAGAAGTAAGTATTAAGAGAAGTTTCAAAATACAAAGCCGTACAAAGTACAAAAGGAGGTGGCACATACTTTATTTTATAAAAGAGGCTAGAAGGGTCGAGTGACTCATCCATAGGCATTAAAAGCAGAGTCAGTTAAGCTTAAGTAGCCACGATGCCTGCCCGTTTTCAAAGGACTGGCTATTCACTACCTTACTGTCCTGGTCCCAGATGTAGCCCAGCATGCTGTCTTACCCAGGTGTGCAGATATCCATTGACTTCAACTATATACACCACTTACAAGACATTCCTCATTAAAGAGAGTCTTACTCTTTCTACCTAAACTCTCCTCAATTCAGCCCTCAGTAATATGTCAGCACTTGGAACTTATTAGAGCTGGGTTGTTCAGTAGGAAAAGCCACCAGCCACAAGTGGATGTTGAGCTCTTGCAGTGTGGCTAGTCCCATTAAGATGTGCTATAAGTATAAAATGCATGCCAGGTATCGAACTGCATATGAAATAAAGCATGTAAAACGTCTCCCTAATTGGTTACATGCTGAAATGGTAATATTTTGGCTATATTGGCTTAAGTAAAACAAATTATTAAAATAATTATTTCTTCTGACTTTCTAAAATTTTGCTCGAAATTTGCAAATCTTCTGTGAGACTGGTATTACATTTCTGTTGGACACTGCTGCTTTAGAGACTTGTCACTTAATTGTATATCACATGCAGTTCCACCAATGCCTGGAGTTGTTACTTATTAGATTGTGTTGTTATTAAAATTCCGTGTATTTGCGCCCCATCTCCTCATCTAAACTGTCAGCAGCTTAGGGACATGGGCTGTGCTACCATGTGACTTTCTTAAGGACATGTGGCTTTCTTCCTTGAGACCCCAGCATCCAACCTGATGTTTGGTATTTTGTCGTTCAGTTACTTGCTTGGAAATAGGTTTTGTCCAATTCTACTTTGGACAATGCTAAGGAAGTGCAGATTAATTTGTGTTTGCAGTGTTGCTTTTTTTCAAAGGCACTGATTTTATGTAGTTCTTCATTTGTTCCAGAAAGGTTAATATTCCTCTAAACTGGACTCTTAAAATCCAGGGGACCTGCAGTGGATGTCAAAACTTCCCGGCACACGTATCCAGCAGAGAGCAGTGCTGTTCATTGATGATTACAGGTAGTAAGGAGCTCCTTATTGCCTCCCAGAAATCTTGGGGAAGCTCCACATTAAGCTCAGAGATCTGCACCCTACTGTCTAGGACCTGTCTGCATTTAGGTCAGGCAAGTAAGACAAGATAGCCCCAGTGGCTCCCAGCCTTGAGCCAAGGTTGAGAGAAGAGGACCATTACTAGTCACAGTTGTCCTGTAACTGCCAGGAACTTTTATAAAATAGCTGTGATTCCCAAAGTCCCTGAGAAACTACTAGGGGATGCACCCTGGGTGGGCCTTACACTCTAAACATTCCACAGTTTTGTAACTGAGCTGTCACTAAACCACATTCTCATAATTTCTGGGCTGGTTATATTCTGCCTAAAATACAGTCATTTCTGCTGGTTCCCTGGGAGAGTTTAAACCTTCTCTGGGTTTTGTGACCACAGAATCCTGAGCCACTGTTTTTGATTCAGTTGTTAAGGAATGTGTAAGAATGCACACCTGGAAACCTCCCCTCTTCAGGCAGAGATTTATGAGGTCTCTCTGCTGTGGAGTGATCCCAGTCTATTGACTACACTATTGCCATAAATCCATAGAGAATCATCTCTCTTTGGCAATAATGCGTGAAATGAATGTTTTTCTCTTTAGAGAAGCAGTTGGAAGGATTTGTAATGACCAAGATTTTGAAGGAAAGTGGTCCTGTTCGCCCAGGTTCCCCAGCTTTGCAGAGCAGAACCCCACAAACATCCTCATATGGCAGTTGAATCAAGGGAGATTAAGGTTGCAAGGGGGAAGCACATGCCCAAAGTAGTACTTTCTTTGAGTTTCTCATCTTTCCTAGGTTATGTCCTAGGAAAATCAAGTCCCCAAATCTGTAGCTGGGCTTCTGGGGGCTCATAGACACCAGGTTAGAATTTTCACTCTGTAAATAAAACTAGTAATTTTTCCCCTTAGGTAGCCTGTTAATTAAGGTGGCCAGATGTCACAGTTTATGCCTATTGTCCAAGTATGTCTGTTTTAAAGGTCCCATTTTGATTTCAAAAATATTCCAATTTGGCTGATAAAATGTTTGGTTGCCCTACTAAGAGCAGACATTCTTCTGCTCAAGCTCACATACCCCTACTTGTCCTGTGGTACCCACCCAGCATCCGCCTCATGCAGGAACTAGACTCCTTAGTGATATGTAAAGTAAGCTTGCAGCTTCCCCTGCTGATCCCCACACTAAGATCTAGAAAGCTCCTGGGACCAGAGACTGCCCAGAGAACAATATCACCTGCACACATCCTCCCAATTGACTTCTCCTTAACTCCTTCCTTCAGATGCCATCTGAAGGGAGCGCTTCATCTGCATTTGGAATGGCTCTGGGTGTGTATCTGGGGTGTAGGAAGTGGAGGTGAGGAGGAATTGGATGGGGAGGGTCCTCAAGAGTGTAGGATTGGGCAAGGGGGAGAAACAGACCCTGCCCGTGGATCCTGAGGATGATGAACACCACCTGCTTCTGGCATTTCCTTGGAAGACTGTATTCCTTGGACTCCAGGTTCTCCTGGCCGACAGTTGCCATGGCAACAGTGTCTTAAGAACTTCTAATTACATCTGTCTGCTTCTCCTAGAACCATACCAAGCCACACATATGGTGACTTCATTTAGCATGGAGTTTCTTGCTGGGTTTTAACCCCTTATGCATTCCACAGGCTGGAGAATAATTGGTGGGATGCTGGAAACTTGACGGCTGCTTTGCAGCCACACTGCCCCCAGAGTCCCAGGACTTTGTGTTTTTATTTATTTATTTATTGTTTGTTTTAAAAAAAAAAATTTTTTTTAACGTTTATTTATTTTTGAGACAGAGAGAGACAGAGCATGAACAGGGGAGGGGCAGAGAGAGAGGGAGACACAGAATCGGAAGCAGGCTCCGGGCTCTGAGCCATCAGCCCAGAGCCCGACGCAGGGCTCGAACTCACCGACCGCGAGATCGTGACCTGAGCTGAAGTCGGACGCTTAACCGACTGAGTCACCCAGGCACCCCTGTCTGTGTTTTTAAAGTAGACTCCCACTGTTATGCTCTGCTGGGTCTCTGGGTCTCTCTGCTCCATTTTGTTCCCGTCAACCCTAACCTCCCTGCTATCTTCCCTCTTGCCCCCTCCATCTGTCAAATGGTCTCAGCTCTTGGTTGGACATCACAGTTCTTTTTAAGATGCCCAGCACCCTGGGAACTAAAACAGTTGGGCACAGCAATAGCCTAGCCCTTCCAACTCACATTTCAGTGTATTCCAGCCTGCTGTAAGGTCAGCCTCGTAGATGAGCCAGAAGGGAGTGGTTGGAAACCTCCAGAACATGCTGGCACATGGGGGAGGGGTAGAATAAGGCAATTTATTCTTTCTCATGTTTAGGGAGACTGACCATGTACCTTCTACCTCCCTTCTACTTCATATGACAATGTAGGAATAGGGTTCCTGAGGAGAGTGAGCATAAAACAGCTGCCTTGCCTCATTTCACAATTAGGCCTGTTTTCACAATTTCTCTTGGCCTGTCATCCTTGCTTATTTTTGTCTCTACTTCTCCCTTGTGTAGGTCATCAAGGTGTGAGGCTGCTCTGTGATGACCCCCACCCTACACTCTGAAGTCCCACACAATTTTGCCTTCCCACGAGGTACCCTGCATTGCCACATTGCCTCCTCTTCCATTATTCTCCCCCAAGCACGTTGTCATTCCTTCAGCATATCTGCTGGATTATACATTAATTGTGAACAAAGGAAATGACTGAAAGCCATTTCAGTCCCCCATTGCTCTCCTGTCCACCTCACCATCACGCACGCGCGCGCACACACACACACACCCCAGTGTCTTTCTGTGGGTCTAAGATAATCTCTCATTAGGGAATTCCAGGCTGAATATTTATTGCCAGGTGAAGAAGGGTGGTGTCTTTAGGCTATTTCCCCAAAAAAACCTGATCCTAAAAGGGGGCAGCCCCAGGAGAGGAATTGGCCCAGGGGGCTTTGTGACCCTGCCGTAGGGCCTTAGGGTTGTGTGTCTCAGTCACCCTTTGATACTTTCAACAAAGGTCGCTTGAGTGGCACAGGGCACTATGCCAGGACCAAGCCTTGTCCTCTAAGGGTTTAGCTGGGAAGCCAAACTCTGCATAATCAATTAAATTTTCTAAAAAGTGATCAAAATGAGTTCAGAGATGGATGGAGCAATTCATACCAGTCAAGAGGGAAAGGTCACCGAGGATGGAGTTGTGGAACTTGAGCTGAGCTTTGAAGGACAGGAAGAATTTGTGTAATTCAGAGAATCAATCAGCCTTCCCAGATGGTGACATTATTTTTTTAGCTGGTCTTGTGGGACATTCTCTGCCCATTTGAAGGTTAAAGAAGCATCTGATAATCCCTCATGGTGCTGACATTTTCAAAGGGTAATGAGTTTTCATTTCAAAATGTAGGACCTCAGGTGCCCTGTACCCTTCAGTTTGGCCTGCCGCTGCTACCTGCTGTACTCACAGATAACCTCCTAAAGCTTCCTGTAGCCAGAGGACTTTAGAAGTGAGGGTTACTGGAGGTGAGGAGGTCAAGGATCTTGAGCCCACATAAACAATGAAATCACCCAGGAGACAGGAAGAAGACTGAGTCACTGCCAAAGTTAATGTGGCAGTGTTAAATGCGGCCAAGTAGATTTCAGTAGCCATCTGAATCAATGCCAGGTCATGCGGACCACCTTGGGGAATAGTGGGTTAACTGTCAGTTTTAGGGGGAGCCACATGCAGACTGGGATAATGGAAAGGAGCTGCAGATGTGGGGACTGTTCTCCGGCTTGGGGAAGGAACCCACGTTCTCTGCACACTGGATTCCTTCTCTAGTATGTGGTATCGGGAACTACCCAGAGTCTACCTAAATTCACTAGAGCCCAGGGAAAAAGGGATGGAGAGGAGAACTTGTAGCTCTTAGCCTATATCCATACCTCTTTTGCTTTCTACCAAAGCAGGAATAAATCCTACATTCCACTCAGAAGTTCAAAGAATGTGAATCCTGTTTGGTTCAGTGCTTGGGGAACCTTGGGGAGGTGGAGAGTTGGCTTGGGATGGAGCATCGGGAATGCTTGGGATGTGCAGGGATGTTGATCCAGATGTGGTTAGCACTGCAGGGGACACTTCCAAAACCAGTTCTCTCAGAGCTCTCCCATAGCTGCCCTGGAGCTGTCTCCCCTCTTAGTGGAGGGTATTGGGATTTAGGTGTGGCGGTGTTTTTTTAACTTTTAATCAACCATTTGCCTTGAACTACATGTGGAAATAATTAGAGCATGGATGCTGAGTAAATGTGAGCCCTGGCAGTCCCAGACATACTTCAGTGACAGGTTCTTGGCAGGAATGAAGAATTGTGAATCTCATGTGAATTTCCTTTAGCCATTCTCTCCCTTTTCTTCTTGCAAGGCAAACACAGATAGAATAAAAATGTCATTTAATGGCATTCAAAGGGAGAAGAGGGTTCCAAGCAGTTAACCAAGAGTGAAATCAGGCCACTCAATTGGGGTCCCATTACTACTCCTCTGATTTCCTCTGTCATGACCCAGGAGAGAATGAAAAGGCATTGCTTACAAAAATTCTTTAATTCCTCCACTCAGACCAACTTTAATTGGTCAACTTTAATTCCTCCACTCAGACCAAACAAAGACCTTGAAACACTCTCAGGAGACTATCCATAACCAGTCTCTAGTTTGGGTGTCTAGGTTAACTTCCTTGAGAGATTAAAGTTTGATACTCAGGAACATCTGAAATGGCAAATTTCTGTGATTTCTAGTTAAGAGAATCTTAACAGTTTAAGGGACATGGGCATCATCTACAATTCTTTCCTTTTATAGATGGGGAAACTGAGGCCCCTTTCTCGGGTGTCTTGCCCTAAGTCACACAGTGTTGGAAGCAGAGAGACATGTGTCCAGGGCCTCTCTCCAGGTTCCTGTATCAGTTCTCGTTACATAGGACCTCACTGCCTCTGTCTGGTCTGGCCTCTGGTTCAGGTTTCCACAGAGGTTTAAAGGTTGTGTTGTGTTGTGTTTTTTGCTGTCTCATTCCAACATTTGCCAAATCATTTCTCATACAATGGCATTCATCACCTGTTTCATCACCATCCGGCTCTCTAGATGTCCTGATTTTGCTTCCAGTTTTCTGAATGTGCTTGCTTTGCTTTCTTGCTGCTTTGCCCTCAGAGCCCTCGTAACAGTTGTGCAGGCTGCTCACTGCATGGGGAGGTGAAGGGGGCTGAAGTCCAACCTGCACTGATTACTGAGCCCTGTAGCCTGGTCTGGGGTCGCATCTGCCCAGAGGGGAAGGCACCTTCTCTGGCTTGCAGAGAGCCCCCATGTGGGCTGCTAGCAACCTGTTCTTCCTGCTTCTTGGCCACCCTCAGCCCTCCATTTCCACCCTTTCTTCCTGAGCTCATGTGTTCTCTTGGCCCTGTTTCTTACTCCTACATGGATCATGACCAGATGTGCTTCTCTAATCCTTTATTTTCAACTGTCAGTGGGATGTTTTACTGTTGCCTTAGACTTAAAGTCCATAACTGACTCATCATCACTGACCCCTTCCCCGCTCAGCCCCTGCCTGGTCTCCATCTCTGGCAGACACACTAGCAAACTTCCAGACCCTCAAAGCCGATGATCTTGGTTCCCTGGTTTCTCACCTTTCTCTCTCCTATCTGGTCTGTGGCCAGACCTCACTGTTCTTTAGGACTTTCTCCTGAATTCCCTCCTTTCTCTGTATCTATGCCACCACCATACACGAGACTTTCATCATCCCCGGCACTTGCTACCTTGTTTCCTTGTGCCCCCAAATTCTTCCTCACCCACTTCTCCCCATGTACCACTGCTGAACTGGTCCTGAGACCCTCCTGCTCAAAAACCTACAGTTTTCCTATCCAGATCCTACCACTTTTTAGGGCTCACTTGAGTCCCCCTCTCACCCATGAAGCTCCATCTCCTAGATCCAACCTCCTTTACTCAGGGCTGTGCTGATCTGCATTTCTGAGTTTCATCGCCCTGATGAGGTTAGAAACTCCTGTGAAGGTAGAGGCCATGTCCTGTCCTCCTTCAGGGTTTATTGCATGGAGCTTGCATCACCCTGGTCACAGGCTGTTATCCTTCTTGTGTTTTCACAGGCATTTATCAAATAGGCTCAGTCGGTTAAGCATCCAACTTTGGCTCAAGTTGTGATCTCACCATTCATGGGTTGGAGCCCCATGTTGTGCTCCGTGCTGACAGCTCAGAGCCTGGAGCCTGCTTTGGATTCTGTGTCTCCCTCTCTCTCTCTCTCTGCCCCTCCCCTGCTCATACTTCCATCTCTCAAAAATAGATAAACGTTAAACCAAAAAAAAATAAAGTGGACAAATCTTAAAGGCAGATGGTTGGAGGATGGAAGATGAATACCATGATCAAACTTATCAGACTAATTCAGGGCAAAAAGTGGTTTGGCTTGAAAGGTCTCACCAAGGAATTCTAAAGACACTGAAGTGTTCAATTGTAGAACTAGGGGCCTTACAAAAAGACAGGATATCTTGGGAGCTCCCAGGGATCACTCAGAACTGTAGACAGATGCTAGGGAGCCTGGTATACCCTGTCCATCAGAGTGGAGTCCCTGGGTGTGCCTAAGTTGGAGAGACAGCATGGCGCTCCCCTGGGATACTCCAGTGCATCAGTGTGGCCCATGCTCTGAATGCATGAGACCAGAAGTGCCTTCCTGGCGTGCTGGAGGCAAAGGCTCCTCACTGCCATCGGGGATGAATCCTCAGATCTGGTAGACCCATGTGAGATTTTTCTCAGTCCTGTGTGAATGGGCTTAACATATTTCTAACTCATGTTTATTAAATGCTGCTATTCTTCTACTATGACTAGACAAGGCCATTACAGCAGACTTAACTCACCCTTATGTAGAAACCATCACCTTGTTTGCCATGCTGGGGCTGGGCTGCCTCAAGAAAGGTCTATGTATAGGAGTGGGTGGCATTCCAGAGATAGTGACTATGCAGCTGGGAAAGTGACAGGGCTCCCCTAGGAAGATGGCAGTCTAGATCCTTCCCTTTGACAAGGCAAACACGTAGAGAGTGTGACAGCATCTGTAAGATAATAAAGACAGTGGTTAAGGTAAACAGCCTTGTCCCATTTGAAATTTGAAAGTAGTAATTTCCAGACACAAAATACATTATCACGTAATGAGAAGAAAATGTCAAGAACATGTTATCCCATAAGCTGTGATAGAAGCTAAACATAGGAATTAATACAAGGGAGAATTAGGTAATTTTTTTTTTAATGTTTATTTTTGAGAGACAGAGAATGGGGGAGGGGCAGAGAGAGGGGGAGACAGAGGATCTGAAGCAGGCTCTGTGTTGACACCAGTGAGCCCCATGTGGGGCTCAAACTCACCAACTGTGAGACCATGACCTGAGCCGAAATCAGACAACTGACTGAGCCACCCAAGTGCCCCAGAATTAGGTAATTCTTAAATGACAGGTCCATAATAGTTTTTTGTTTTTTTTTTTTTATCTTAAAGCTAATACTCTTGGGGAGATGCATCCCTTATTTTGATGTCATAAAGACCAGCCACTCCTTCCCCCAGACATCCTGACATCCTGGCCACCGACATTGACACTAACTTGAGCAAATCGCCAGTGAAATTTAATGTAAAAAACATTTACTGTGGATTTTCTCAGGCAGGGCACTGTGGTGAGTGTGTCAGAAGCCAAAATGTGCAGACACTTGGAGTTCAATTGAGATAAGTTATACATGTATAAAATATTAAAGAGGGCTTCAGTAAACTAAAAGCCCCAAAGCCTTCTTGTTTATGAAGAACGTAATAGGGTTGATGGAGAGTCAGATTTACCGTGAGCTAATCAAGCTTTAGTTTCAGACATTACACACAAGGCCCCTTCCCAAGGCCCTGTGCCCAGTTTTACAGTCATAATCGTGTGTTCTTTTTCTCATGGGGGCTGTCTCAAATTGTTTGAGCTTACCAGGCTCCTCAGAACCTGGATCTGGCCGTGTTGCATTAACCTTGAGGTGAGGGCCTGGTTGTGAGCACAAATACACGAGGCACACCGTTCCTGCAGATGCAGAGGCCTCTGCCATGTGCATCAAACAGCTGCTAGAAATTGCTACTCCTTTCAGCTCTTTCCTTAGAATATGTGGGATGCAGCAACATGTTCCTTTTCAGAGAAAAAGAATTGGAGAGACTTGAACAGGGTCACGTGGTGCTCCAGCTAGATTTCAAGGTCCTGAAGAGGTTTGGCTTTCTCAAGCTCTCCAGCCTGTACTACTGGGTTCCATTCCAGAACACCGGCTAGGAGCAGCCAACGTCCCGCCCTGTGCCCCACCCAGGCCTCCTCCTGCTCTCCCCAGTTCTGTGAATTCCTTTGTCCCAAGCTCCATGGTGCTCAGCGTATCTGAGGGGCCCTGGTGTTCCTGTGAAGTTTCCATGACTAATTCTGGCGAAGCAAGGAGAGCCTTTCTCACGTCAACAAAGCCGCTCTGTCACAAAATAGTGGCAAGTGGAGCCAAAATTCCACCTTGGCATAAGTAGGACTGTTTTTTTTTGTTTTTTTTTTTTTTTAAAGAAAGTTGGGAAGGAAGAAAAGGATTGGGGGTACACAGCTGACCCAGTTCACTTTAGTGAAATAATGATATATTAAGCTGACAGTTTTATGGTTTTGCTCACAAGCTTCCTCCCTTGCCAAAGCACAGTGTTCTTCCAGAAAATGATTTTTACTTTAGAAGACTTTTTTTCTTTAAACATTCAAAGTGTAGTTTATGTTCAGCCTTAATGCTAGTCGGCCCGGAGTCTCAGGCACACCATCACCTCTACTGGTGGTTTTGCAAATAACTTGCTTTGCTCTTTGTTTGCAAAGGATCTTTTTAAATTGCAAAACTAATTGATTTTTTTAGACCTTGGATCCATGACAATATCTTTTCTAGCTTTGATTTGTAATGAGGCAAAGTGATTTGTGGAAAGAGGGCTGGAATTAGGGCCTGGACACCTAAGCCAGGACCCAGCTCTGCAACTGTGAGGTCTTGGACCAGTCACATGTAGCCCTGAGCCTCAGTTTCTTCTTCATCATTGGATGTTAAGTCTGGCAGTGTCTTAAGAGCTAACCCCTGCCTGCCTATCCTAAAGAGTTTTGAGAATCAAAAATGATAGTAAAAATTACAGATGAATCAAACTTGCTGTGCAAGTATCAAGTATCATTATTACCATGCAATGACTGACAGTTGCTTGGGAGGAAGTTTTTCCCCAGTAAAAGTTAGCAATGTTCCCAGGCCATCTTTTACCAAGGGGAGTTTGCATCATGAACAAAGCATGACTGGCGACGCATAATGAAAATAGCACAGCAGCAGGTCAGGAAGATGAGGCAGAAAGTCAAAGCTAGAAACCCAATGTTTCTCCATTGGAAGCAAGTATACAGTTGACTTTTATCAACATGTCAGTGTTCACACCCTCAGAACATGCCCCCTGACCCCATTCAGTCAATCACGTTTTCATAAGTACACTCAGACTTAAAGATTCATACACTGTGACCTCACACTCCTAGAGCATATCCATACGACAGTGTGGTTGTCTATACATAGATGAAATTCTAATACAGGCTTGGGACCTCATTCTTAAAAGAACTGCATTGTGCTGTGCAGCCTCTACCTATGCTAGCCCTTGTAGCTGTCCCCTCTGCCCATACCTTATTCCCTTGACTGTTCCCTCCCTGCGAGGGAATATCGAGGCTTCTGATTCAGGCTGACTTGTCTTCCAGTCCTGACTCAGTCTCTCCCTCATCATGTGGCCTCTGTATGTCACCAAGCTTTTCTGAATCTGTTAGGAGTAAAACTATGGAAACTTGTACTGATGTTGTGAGGACAGAGATATCTGTGAAGAGCCTCACTCAGTTGTAGGTGCTCTAATTAATATTAGCATTGGACCCTAGGTCCTTGTCACCCCCACTAGTTCACTGTCTTTCACCTGGCGGGTTCCCTTGCCTCCAGCCTCCATCCAGGCTGCCCTGCACTTTAGTTAAAATTTCTGAGTTGGAAGGGACCAGACACAAATTAATATTCCAAAGCACCACCTTCACCATGTCACCTGCTGCCCTGCCTCTTTTCTGCCTTACTCACCACACCCCTGCCCACCAGACAGCCATTGATTGCCCTGTTCCATGAGCGTGTTTACACCATGTGCATGTTCTTGCAAGATGTTCTCCACTCAGCAGAGGGGTAAGACCATCTACCATGCTCAGGAACTTTCTGGGAGCCCCAGGGTTGCTCCTGACCTCCCATTCCCCGAGAAAGGGCTTGGATAAGGGCTTTCAATGCCACACAGAGGCCACCTCTAGGTAGAAAATTTTCATTGTTTTTTTCTGCATTATAGCACACCTGTGAATGGTAAGAACTGGGGAGGATTGGGAGCTTTGGGTAGGACACTCTTTCCCAAGTCGGCAAAAATTTGGTTTTCTGTACCGCTGCCTGTGCCTGTGGGGTGCTTGCCTCACCCCGCTGTCCCACCTCCTGCTCCACATCTCCTGGGCTGGGAGGGTAGAACTGCAGGAGCCAAGGCTGCATCTCTGCATTGCGGCTTTGAGTTCTCCAAGACAAAGAGAGAGATTGCCACCTATTGACAGATGTGCCACCTGCAAAGAGGAATGCTTGTGTGACTGGCGCTGCCCCCTTTCTCTTTGGTCTCAAACGGGAAGGAATCTGGGTTTTTTCCATTCACTCAGTCCTTGTGCTCTCAGTAGTATCGTTTCTGGGTAACAGAGGCTGGGTGGGGACCTGACCACCAAGGTGGTATCGGGCGCTCCATGAGGAAATTGAGAATCAGTGACAACGGCAGCTTTCGGCTGTACAGCAGGCAGTTCATCTCCTTTAATGCTCACACACCCCTCACAGGGATTAGTGTTCCCATTTCACACATGAGGAAACTGAGGTTTAAAGAAAGTACGTTGCCCATGGCCATGGCAAATAAGGAGCAGAGGCGGGATGTGGGAGCTCAAATCCAGCTCTCTAGCTACTCTTAAGCACTTTCTCATATTTGCTAATTATGTAAATCACCTTCCTGTCCTAATCTCTTTAAACCTTTAATTTTCTGGATATGAAAGTAAATCAAATGTAAAGGAGCTGCTTTCCCTTTGGTTGGGTAGAATCCTAGCACTATCATTTTCTAGTTATTTAACCTCAAAGGCTTAAGTTCCATCATTGGTAAAATGGGGAGAGTTATGATGTCTAACTTGTGGTATTATCATAGGGCTTACATAAGATAACATAGAATCAAAATCACTTAGAATGCCAGGTATTTATAAATGCGAACTTAATCACCTGTTGTCTAGATCCAGGTTGGAATACTGGCTCCTCTCACTTTTAGCATTCGGACCTTTGGGCAAGTTACTTGACCTTCCTGATCTTCAGTTTCCTCATCTATAAAATGAGGTTAATAATATACATTTCCTTGCAGTGTTGTTCGTACAGTAAGATGAAATTAAGTGTGAAACATTTTGCAAATTTTAATTGTACTATTCAAATATTAGATTTTACGTTTTAAATAAGAGTGTTTCTTCAAATGATTTTTGAGAACTATTGACTTGGTTTGAATTCAACCTGGAAGTCAAAGCTTTACTCTTTAATACTCACTAAAAACAACAACATAAGATAAAAGGAACTCTCTACATGCCACGGGCTACTGTGCAGGAAGCTCTCTGCTTGCTTTTCAGTTTATGATGCCCTTCCAAATATACTATTTCATCTTCACAAGGCAGGGCTGGTATTTACCCCTATTTTACAGATGAGGAAACTGAGGTTCAAAGAATTAAAGTGGCTATGGACAGACATATAGCTAAGTGGTAAAGGTCTGCTGGTGGAGCTGTATACTGGTGTGTTGTTTGAGTGTAGATGTATGTCTGAGCATGCCTTTTTAGGAATGTATTTGTTGTATCTCTTGGTTCGAGTGTTGTTTCATGAGGGGGAGAGGGCAAGGTAGTCTTATCTGAGATTTTGTTACACTGGTCAGCAGCAGCCTTTTCCTCTTCCTTTTTAGAGCTGCTTTCCCTTCCCAGGCACAGTTATGAGCGCCCTGATCAGAGAATATATGCTTGATTTTATCTCCACACCCAGTTTAGGAAACAACAGCTATCCAGTCATCCCAGCCTTTGGGGAATTACTTCCTCTTTTTTTTTTCCCCTGCCTGCCAGCTTTATTGAATTTTCCTTAGCAACACCCCCAAAAAAGAATGGGTTTAGCAACAGCATATGAACCAATGAAATGTGAGCATGGCAAGAGTTTCTCGACCAATGGGATCCCTGCATGACAGGCAAGATGGCTCAGGAGAGAAAATAATACCCTGGAGTTTGCAAAGCAGCCTCCAGGTGGCAGCAGACTAGCTGTATTGGGTGCAGTCCTCAGCTTTCAGCATCTACTTTGTTTTTTGTTTTCTTTGACCTATTCTTAGATATGAAACATTTACGGACTACAAGAATTTTAGTATTACAAGCTTTGTGTGTGTGAGTTCTCTGCATGACATGGTAGACATGGTCTGAGGGGTGGGATCTGAGATTCCATCTCTGCCTTTACTGACCCCGCCACAGCTCTTGTCATTTTTGTTGGTTTTGTCACAGCTAGTGCTACCCCAGTGGGTGGGAGCCCGGAGGCCTTTCGTGACTGCCTGCTCAGCAGTCAGACAGAGGCTGGAAGAATCACATTCTCCTTTGTTCAACCACCACTGCTGCTGGCCTGTGTGACAAATGAGGTGGGGCTGCCTTTTAGCCACTAATTAACGTGAGGGAAGGAATGTGTCACTGACAGATTAGTGTCTACATACGCTCTCCTTTTCAGTGGCATAGACTGGGACTGTTCCCTGCCTGTAGGTTCTGCTGAGCAGGAATGACTGACCTTAAGTGGTTTGAGGATAATTCTACTGGCTTTCCAATGGTTTGGCCCTCTTGGTCTTGAAGCCAGAGGCAGACGTGGACAGGGTTTGAACAAGGCCATACTGAATAATAGCAAAGGCATGTTTCTGATGGTTTAGTTATCCTTTTGCCTTTTGAAATGATATTACCTTTAATATCACTCACTACTCAGTGAGATTTTGGTCCTTCAGATATCCATATTTCTCTCCATGTTTCTATTTCTCCCTGGCTTACTCTTCTCATTCTTTAGGAATTAGTCAAGGCAGCCTATCTTCAGAAAGTCTCATTTGGGTCTTGCCCTCCTTTCCTTCTCTGGCTGCTGGTGTTCCTGTTGCTGCACTTCTCTGTTGCTTGCTAAATGTCTCTTGATCTGTGAGTTTCCTCAGAGAGTCATGGAGCTTCTTGAGGACAGAGTCTGTGCCTGTATAGCTATATACTGTAGTGTTGACGTTTAAGGACTGTTCGATGACCATTTTTAAAAGAAAGGAAACACATAAGAAAGAGTCTCTTGCTCTTTAAGAAACAATCTGAGGGACTCAGAGGTAGCTGGGCCTGAGCTGGAGCAGTGCCAGCAAGTCTGGTGCTGGCTGTTGGGGACAGTTTCTAGCAATTTCAGAACTCTTCAGTAACCATGAGCTGCAACTCCAGACCAAGACCTGAGACTGAAAGATAATCGCCACCAGTGGCTTATGCCATGAAGCCCTCATCTCAGTGACCTGATTTCCGTTATGATTTTGTGTTTTAGGAAGAACTAAGAAGCAAATCCAAGATCTGTGCCAATGTGTTTTGTGGAGCTGGCCGGGAATGTGCAGTCACAGAGAAGGGAGAGCCCACCTGCCTCTGCATTGAGGTAAGTTCTGAGGCCAGGAGCCAGAGGGCAATAGCCAAGGCCAATATAGCTACCTTGCTGGAGCTGCTAGTCAGCAGAGCAGTGCCAACCATGTCATCTTTATAAAAGCCTACCTTGGGGCGCCTGGGTGGCTCAGTCAGTTGAGCGTCTGACTTCAGCTCAGGTCACGATCTCGCGATCCGTGGGTTCGAGCCCTGCGTCGGGCTCTGGGCTGATGGCTCAGAGCCTGGAGCCTGCTTCCGATTCTGTGTCTCCCTCTCTCTCTGCCCCTCCCCCATTCATGCTGTGTCTCTCTCTGTCTCAAAAATAAATAAAACGTTAAAAAAAAAAATTAAAAAAAAAAAAAGCCTACCTTGTCTATATGAAAGACAAGGGATTTTCATCCCAGACATTAAAAACAATCTGTAAATGCAGGGATATTTTTTCTTTTTTAAAAAAATGTTTAGTTTTATAAGATTTTTAAGTTACAAATTTAACAATTGCTTTATAGATGTCAAATAATACAGGTATTTGTATAAACATAAAATTAATAATCTTCCCCATAACCCTCAAATCCAGTTAGTCTGAGATGACCAGTGTTTGTGGTTTGGTATAAGTTTCTCCACTTTTTTTTTCTGTGCTACTATACACATACAGGGTTGCCCCCTATTTTATACAAAAATGGAGTCATAATAAATATTTTGTAATAGAATCATATTCATGTAATAATTTTCCCATAGATGGACATTTAGGTTGTTTCATGGATCATTTACACTGCAGAAAATAACATCCTTGTGAAAATATCCTTATGTACTGCTGCCTTTATTTCTAGAAGATTGATTCCCACTAGGGCTTGCCAAGTCAAAGGATATGCAAGTTTTTAGAAAAATACTAGATGAAATGAAGGCTTTACAAGGTTGTGTGTTGTTTTTTTTTTTTTAATGAAGTTTAAACAGCAGTGTGAGCTTTCGAGAAATACTTCTTTTGTAACCAGGATTCTGACAAGTTCTCCCTCTTCAGCAAACATAAATATCCTGGATATGTGTCCTTCCTTCTCCTTTCTACCATGCCAACACAAGCCTAGGAATATATCTGTCTTTCTGCAAATAAATATACCCGCTTTAGTCCCCAGGTGAAGAATCCTGATTCATTGTCCCCGAAAGGAAGTCTCCCCAGCTCAGACACCTGAAAAACAGTTCCACTGGGAACCCTAGGTGGACCTCACTAGAGGAGTGCCTGGCCACTGTGTGGTAGCACGAGCCTGTACTTAGAGTTAGGAGACCTAGTATCTAGTCTTGCTTTGACCACATGTATTTCTGTGATTTTGAGCAAATTAGTTGCCACTGGATGCTGTGAAGGCAAGGGACCATGTTTGTCCAGCATGTAGGATACTTAGTAAGAACTCAGTAATAAATATTAGTTAAATGATGTTTGTCTTCCTGGGCTTTGGTATTCTCCTCTAAAGTTGGAGAGGTGGGGCTACCTTCCAGCTCCAGTGTTCTGTGTTTCTTCTCACTACATCTACTCTTTCTTGCTTTCGTGCCTTTATTAGGGCTGAGCTGAACTGGCTTCCTCCTTCCCCCCCTTTCAAAAACCACACAAAAAACTAAAGACACTGAGCTTGCCTGTGACCATGGCCCTTTAAATAGCCAAAGTAAAACTGGGTTGCCAGGTGAACTTTACTCCATTTCCTTGTCCATAATGATTCTCTGTGGTACTTCACAAAGACCCAGGCATCCCCACCCCAGCCTCATAAGAGGCATTGTGAGATCGGGAGAAAAACAAAATGGCTCTGAAATACTATACAAAGCAAGAAAGCAAAGATCTTTCTAGTTAAACCCCAGAAGAACTGAAGAATTCGTGTGTGTGTGTGTGTGTGTGTGTGTGTGTGTGTGTTTGCCTGCCTTTCGATTTGCACATTCCCCACTCTCAGCTCTGGCTCTTTTGTGTCATAGAACGTTGGCATTTTAAGGGATCTTAGAGCATCCAGAGACATTGAGTGACTTCCTCCAAAGTGACAGAGAATCCAAATTTCTGACTTCCAATAAAATGCCCTCCGTGCTAACTTGATAGGGTCAGGACGGTCTATTTCTTCACTGAATAGAAGAGATGACCCGAAGCCAGGATCAACACGGGGCCATGCAGGGCTACAAAGACCCTAGACCCTAGTAGGGAGGCTCCCCACAGGATGCACGTGTGGATGCATGTGTGTGCTGGTGCCCCGACTGCACAGACCTCCTCCTCGGGTCTGTTTCAGCAATGCAAACCTCACAAGAGGCCTGTGTGCGGCAGCAATGGCAAGACCTACCTCAACCACTGTGAGTTACATCGAGACGCCTGCCTCACTGGATCCAAAATCCAGGTTGATTATGATGGACACTGCAAAGGTAAGAAGTGCCTCCCAACTCCAGCCAGAGGAGCCAGAGGACAGAGCAGTGTGGCCTGGTTGCCCAGATTCCTCTCCACTTGACCACAGCACCCGATGCCACAGGGACCACCCAGCTACTTGGAGAGGCAGCCTCTTGGCGCTCATGAGCCTACTGGGTTTGCACTGGATAGCCCAGGCCTCTGCCCAGGGTTTCCTGCGTCAGCCTCCCAAGGGGGGTTCCAGTACTTTCAGCAGTAGATAGGGGGCCATGTCAATAGTCAATAATAATAAGGAAGTGTTTACATGAATTCTATACCTTTTTAAAAAGTAGGTGAATTTCACTTTTTAAATTTGGGCACCTCTCAGCCCTGCTATATATATTTCCTCTATTTTGCACTCAAACCACTGCCATTCAGATAAGATTGGAGGGGGTCTCAACCTCCTTGCTAATTAGATACCAGTTCCTTACCAAATAGCAGCCCTACTCAGCCCCTCTCAGCCTTGAACTGCCCTGGAGAAACAAGCTGTTTCCTATGTGTGGGTCTCCACTCCATTTCCCTCTCTATAATAATTCCATATGAATTCTCAAAGTCCCAGCAACGCAACCCTACCCCGCAAACCTAATAGGAGGAGGTATGAGACTACAGGGCAACTCAGTGGCCTAAAAATGTGAAACAAAGCAGGGAAGAAAAGATCCCCATTCATAGGCCCTGGAAGAAGGAAAGGAGACAGGAACCCAGGACCAAATGATGAAAATGTTGCAAGTGGCCCCTGTAGTGTGGGATGATTTTAAACCTAGCAAAACACAGACATGTTCTTTTGTCTTCATTCTGCATTATGCATTTTCTCCTTTTGTCTTGCAGAGAAGAAATCTGTAAGTCCATCTGCCAGCCCAGGTGAGTGTCTATTTTTCCTACAGTGTGCATTTTAGGGAGGAAATTCTTTTCATGAAGGAATTTTGTGTTTCACATTCCCTGCTGAAGCCCATAAGATCTGTGTGTTAGAACTTGTGAGCCAGAACTGGTCATTCCTCAACACAGCTCAGAAAAGCTGCAAAACTGCATTTTTTTGTGCTTGACATTTGAAGCAGCTGGTTAGGTTGGAATGTTGGCTGTGTTGTCCATTTTTGCTAAGTAGTGATTGCATTAAAAGGACAGGAAAGCCACTGAGTCTTTCTTTCAATGATCTGTAAGACATGCTGATGTCACAGGACTAACAGAATCAGAAGGCACAACTTGTTTGAAAGGGGATCATTGGAAATGCAAGTGGGACTTTTTCTATGATTTTCTATGAATAAAAATTAAAATTTCACTGTTACAGTTACAGAAGATTTAGCATATACTTTTCTTCAGATCTTTGCAATAATCTTGTGAGGTAGACCTTATTGTAATGACCTCATAGGTGAGGAAATTGATGCTCAGAGAGGTTAAGTGAATTTCCTGAATTACACAGCTTAGAAGTGGCAGAGTAGGGAAAATTGCCCAGATTTACATTCCTCTGGCTCAGGTCCCTTTTCACATCCCAACATGTGTTGTCTTCCAGAAATTTCCTTTTGTCAAGGCTTTCCTTTCTCTTTTACCTCATCTACCCAACTCTCAGTCCCACCTGTTATTGCCATGTGTCTTAGAACAGCTGTCCAGAGCAGGGTTTCAGCATGGCCCCTTCTTGACCTTGTGTTCTGTGGTTTAGAACAAAGGATAATGCAGACAGTGTAAAATTTTAAGTGGGAGAAAGATTTGATAGACCCAGTTGGTAAAAGGAAAAAGCTATAGAGAATTTAAAATCTTGTGGCATAAAAAATTGTCATGTGCTCCTTCATTCACTTATTATTTCAGCTCATCTTTGAGCCAAGAGAGCTATTTATTGATTGATTGATTTTTCCCCCTCAGCTTCCTTAGTTAATGAAAATAGTCCTTTATTTTTCCGCTCTGCGTTTTTCTCACCTAAGCAACATAGTTTCTCTGTTTCAATATTCTCAATTCGTATAAATTTTTTAGAAACATAAGCTTGAATCCTTGCTTAGATACTTTCTAATCGTGTACCCTGGGTTGACTCCTGTAAAATGTGTGTGATATCTCGTGTCCCTGGAGTACTGTAAAAATTCAATGAGATGCCACAGGCAGAGCCCCAGGCACTGAACCTCCCATGCAGTGGATGCTGGGTGACATTGGGGTCTCACTGCTCAGCTGACCTCACTCCCTTTTCCTGCAGTCGTTTGCTATCAGTCCAACCGGGATGAGCTCCGGCGTCGCATCATCCAGTGGCTGGAAGCAGAGATCATTCCAGATGGCTGGTTCTCTAAAGGCAGCAACTACAGTGAAATCCTAGACAAGTACTTTAAGGTAATCCAGAATTGGGGTCAAAGACTCTTCAGCTCCAGGGGCACCTGGGTGGCTCAGTCGGTTAAGCATCTGACTCTTGATTTCAGCTCAGGTCATGACCTTGTGGTTTTATGAGTTTGAGCCTCATATTGGCTCTGCTCTGACAGAGTAGAGCCTGCTTGAGATTCTCCCTCTCTCTCTGCCCCTCCCCTGCTCGCAATCTCTCTGTCTCAAAAATAAATAATAAAATAAATAAATAAAATAAAATAAAATAAAATAAAATAAAATAAAAAAAAAAGACTCTTCAGCCCCAAAGAGATACTTCCTCTCCCATCACCAGATCACATCTCCCCATTGTTCCATGAAGCTGTGACAGTTGCTTTCTGGCCTGCTTGATCAGTGGGATTCCAGCAGTAGAGCCCTTGGGATCTAATATACATGTATGTGGCCAGGTTCTATCCCCCTACCCTGTATGTATCCCCCTACCCTTTACCTTATAGAGCTGGCTGTTGATACAGTATACCTTTTGATCTCAACCTATACCTAAGCCACTTCAGCCTCTTTCCCACCTGGTCTGACATTTCTCTAAATCATTAACTTGACTGTCCCTGGCCTGTAGAGTGCTTCATCATCTAGGAAGAGTCAATGGACTGGCATTTCATGGTTCCAGGATTCTTCATTAACCTAGATATTGCTTGTCCCATTATTTAGTTTAAGAGACAGGTTGTTCCAATTGGAGATAGGAGAGATTCTGCTTTGAAAAAGATTGGAAATAGTATTTAGCAATGAGTGGAGCTCCCATGGCATGGATATTTCTCAGAGAGCTTGAGACAGTTGTTGGAAGAATCAGTGAAGGGTGCTCTTGCAGCTGATTGACAAGAACACAGATACACACATACATACATCACACCCAGAGATAAAAATACCACAAGCAGAAGCATGCACACACACACACACACACACCCCACATACAGAGATGCACACCCCAGACAGAGACACAGCTACTCACAGACACACATTCAGATACCCACATTCCCACATAAGCAAAAAGCTCCCTTTACTTACAGACACACATCTCTGGGTGGATGCCCTCAGATGCTCATCTGCAGATGTACATGTTCCCAGGTGCCTCCAGGGCCTGCCATCTCAAGCCCTAACCTGCCTGCATTCAGGAGCAACCCCAGGCACATGAAGGATTTCTTGGCAACTCTGTGTCAACACCAGCCTAGTCTGTGGATTCCTCTTTCTCACTAACATTAATGGACTCTACAGATAGAGAAATACTGAATGTTTGGTCATTTCAGACTTTGCTTGTGTTCCTGTCTTTAGAGAGCTCTCTCTCCTGTGGCAGAAGGTATGTCTCTCTGGGTTCCAAGTGTTTGAAGAAACAAGCTCCCTTGGCTCTTGTTCATGTGGACAAGAAAGCACAGCCCTTCTCAGTCTGTCCTCTATGTCAACCCCCCAATATTACAGGGCCCTTGGGGAAGGGTGGTTCCTCATCTACACAGAAAAGCGTTATAGTACTGAGCCAGGAGAGTCACACAGGAGCAGAAAGAAACTTGAAGAAATTGATTTTTCAGAAGCTGAGTGAGCAGCACCTGCCAGGTCATTGTATACAGTGACTTTGCCATGGCCATTAAGGCCCAGGAGGCCACTGGTTCCAAGGGGCCCCTTGGGACCTTGTAATCATTCTTAGTGGCCTCTTGGTGGCACCCTGCCTCAGGCATCAGTGACACCTGCTATTAGTTTGATTCTCAAGTGCTTGGGCTCCACACCCCCCTTGACACCTGTCCACCTGTCCTGGCAGTAACTTCTCTAACAGGCCCCTATGTGAGACCCCTTGAGAAAGTGGCTTTCCTCTAGGGCATTCTCACTCCCGACCAATAAAGCTTCATCATGACTGACACAACGCTCGCTTCTCCCAGACACTCTGGGAGTGTCTTCTAAGAAAACAGGGATTTTACTATCTATTTTTTGATGATTATCGGAGTCCTGTGTGGTGCAGTCTTCAAAGAGAGACTCCTTCCCTCTAGGCAAACAGCCGTCTCTTGGTGAGAGATCTGATATCTCACAGAAACTGTTTCTGAACCAGTGAACTGCCCTCTAACCCAGCTGGCATTCCTTACATCAAAATTAGTTGAAAAGAAAATCTAATCAGAATTTGGGTAAGATGAAAACCAGACTCTCACTTCACCTAGTAATTCATTAATGATTTCTTAAGTGAAAGTGTAGCAGAATGAAGAGGGCAGGCAGGTGGAGAGAGCCTTTCATGGCCATGTCATACACACACCCCCTCTCGGTGGTGGACTCCTGGTGGCCAGAGTCAGAATTGGAGCCAGACTTCTTATCTCCTTGACTCTGGTATCGTGTTCCCCATGTCACCACAGATGCTGTGTGTGAGTGAGTGTCTGGCCTAGCTCATCCTCTGAACAGTCTCCAAACTTGCAGTAAGCCCCAAGCATGGGTTTCGTATCACACATCTTCCCGCCTTTCTACAACCCTACAGTTACATAGAAGAAAAGGGTGCTACATCACATACAGAGCTGGGAATTGCAGGCATACAGAGGTACTATGCCTTTTGTAAGTGGTTAGCTGAATAGAGGCTGAGTGAATTAGGTTGGTTCATGGTCCAAGATCAAAACCCCCTAAGTATGCCCCCCCCCCCGCCCAGGCAGTCCACGCTGTTTCTGGCGTGGGTACCAGACCTCTTTTCCTATGGATTCCACATACAGTGCTGGCCTGGGGAGGCCTGGCTGGGCCCTTGTGAGATGAGCGTGCACACAGGCTGGCCCTCCCCTCGGCTTCAGGCCTGGATCGTGGCCTGAGTGAACTGTGTGCACTCAGCACTGCCTTTTGGGAGCTGGCTGGGCTGTAGCCACCAGGTTCCTGGTGCCCCCAGGCACTGCCTGGCACTGGGTCTATAGCCATGGCTGCATGGCTCCTCTTCAGACTCTCACTCTCAACAAGCTGTGATGGTGTTGGGGTGTGTGAGGGCTGCTCCTGTCTGTCCAGCACTTGCAACGTTTGTATTCAAGAAAGTCCTGTACTGCTAAGAATGACTCCTGCCCAAGCTTATTTCATTTCTCTCCATTAATTAATCAAGACTTCACAAGGTGAAGGGCAGTTTCCTCAGGGGGAACATCTGAGACCTGTTCCTAAAAAATTTGTCAAGAATGATAAAAAGGTACTAAGCAAGGGCTGACATAGTTGTTTTGTACATGCCTGTCATTATGTATATCATGGAAAGATTTACAACCTTATAGCAGAGTACATGTGACACATGACAGGCATGGAAGGAGAGTCCCTTCTACCGGGAAGCCTGGACAGACTTTTCTTCAGAATCCCTTATATCATCTGGTGAGCCACCTTCAACGTAACATGGGAATGCTGATAATTTCCCAGGGCAGCAGTCTGAGGCAGCCTATGGAAAGAATTTTTTCTAAAAACATTTTTCCTCCATTGGAACTATCTAGGAGGGCAGCAACATCCAACTTAGAATTTGATGGAAACTTGAAATCGACACCCTCTTCCAGCAGCTAGGGCCTGGGCATTTTGAATAGTCCCAAATGGCTATGGTCTAGGTTTAGCACCTTGCCAAGAGGGGATAATGCCTGAGCTCACTATACCCTCACCTTGTGCTCGTGGGATGTCTGGTAGGTCATGAGGACAGCCTGTGCTCGGTAAGCCGAGGACCCCTACACATGTCTGCGGTGGGGCCCAGAGCAGAGGGGTGGAGGGCTTTGTACCACCTCTGCCTGCAGGTTATTAATTCGGGGCCTTTGCTTGCGACTTCTCACTGCTGTGCTTGGTTAGGGGCACCAGTGTGAATGTGAAGCATGACAGCAAGCCAGGGAAATAAGCAGCAAGAAGTGGTCATGTGACTCCCAGAGTGAGCTCTGAGGGGTGCCTGCATTGTTGTTCCCAAGTAGCTTGTTAGAAATATATATCCAGGGGCACCTGGGTGGCTCAGTCAGTTAAGCATCCGATTCTTGATTTCGTCTCAGGTCATGATCTCATGGTTCATGAGATCAAGCCCCAAGTTGGGCTCTGTGTTGACAGCATAGAGCCTGCTTGGGATTCTCTCCCTGCCTCTCTGCCCCTTCCCCGCTCATGTGTGCATGTGCGCACACTCTCTCCCTGTCTCTCAAAATAAATAAATAAGCTTAAAAAAAAGACAAAAGAAATAGACATCCTGGGCTCTGCCACAGAATCTGATTCATAATGTTCATCAAGGTTTGAGAACAGGGTATGGTGGCTGGCTTGAACCCAGATGTTAAAGAGGAGAATGTCTGCAGGACGGTGTCAGGGATGAGGCTGCAGGGGGTTCTCCAGCACCCCAGGTGCGTGGGTAACACAGGTCTGTGTTCCCACTGCCCTTCTGAGCAGGGTGTGGGTTTGAAAGGCCCCCAGTGGCCTCTGCCCACACACTTTCAGTCTCTCATCTTGGGGTGCTAGTACCTTCTCTGGGGGCCCCAAGTCTTCAAGCCTTTGTTGCAGTAGGTGTGAGGCCAAGGCAGGGTTGGAATGGGTCAAGAGCCAAAGATGGGTCAAGCTGAGAGGGAGACAGATCTACAAAATGTTCCTGAAAGTGCTCTTTATCCCCTTTCCAGAACGTTGATAATGGTGACTCTCGCTTGGACTCCAGTGAGTTACTGAAATTTGTGGAGCAGAATGAAACTGCCATCAACATCACTACCTATGCCGACCAGGAGAACAACAAGCTGCTTAGGTGAGTGCAGTTGAGGGGTCAGGGAGGGGCCCATGAGGGGAAGGCTGGATAGGATAGGGAATTTGAACCCCTTCCTACCTGCAGAGGGGCCACCAGTGCCAGTGAGAAGTAAAAGGCAAAACAGGAATTCTGTCCTGGTCTATTTTGTGAACGTTATGAACTAATATATTGAGCACCACTGGTATCTGATCAAATAGTTGTTGTTTTGCCAGAACTTACAAGGAATAGAAGAATGTAATTTTAAAGTAAACTATCAAGGTCACATCAGAGCAAATGTGTTTCTGAGTGTCATGATAATGTTTTAATGGTTAATTTTTGGAAGGAATTATATCACCGTATTATTCAACTATAAGTCTAAAATAGCTTTAGTTCTGACTTTTAAGATAGTTGGTGCTATTTCATATAGAGAACCCTAACTGTCACAAATGTAAGCATGTCCCTGTCCTTTTCTGATATTATTCCAGAGCAAATATTAATAAAAATTAACCCCTAAGAAACTTCTGCTGTGGCTCCAGTACATCAGCAAGAATTAAAAATAGGAATAGCACCTCTTTTGTTCAGAAGAAATATAAAGCATGAAGCCCAGATTCTAGAATGATTCTCCCTTAGTAATATGCCATGGCCTTAGAATATAGTATCTGAAAATCCTTCATATTTTGATAACTTGAAATTAGATAATATTTTATTTTAAAGATCAATGTTTGATCTTCATAACATTCCAGTTAAGGAGGGCTCCCTGTCCTCATTTTACAGATGAGAAAACAGGCTCAGAAAAGTTGAAGAACTAGCTCAAGGCCATTTGGGTAATAAGTGATTGAACCAAGGCTCACATCCAAGCCAAGGGGAGAGTGAGGGAACTAGGATTCCATTAAACTTTTCTAAACATTTCTCTTTCTAGATAGTGATAGTGATAATGCCTGCTTGAACTCCATAGTCTTTCAGATCCCATATTCCGTTCCTATCATCTATTTGTCTCCCTTCTGTTTTGATTTTCCTAGTTTAGTTGACTTGACCAGTACCATGGGGAAAGGGAATTGCTCACAGAAGGTGCACAAGTAGTGAAAACATATGCCAATCAAAGTGAACACAACCATTCAGGAAACTTTAGTCTTCTTGGAAGAACATTTGAACAATGTAAATGATCTGACATCAAGTATAACCAAGTAAAGTCTGGATGCTCACAGGAGTCAGGTTGGATGATAGTTGTGGGAAGGCGTGTAGAAAGTTCCTCAGTTAGCAGTTGTCTCCTTGGCCTCCTCTGGAGGCCCCACATGTATGTGATCCCAATGCTTAGGTCCTTTCTGCGGGAGTGAAATCAGGGTCTTACTGACACATTTCTCCTGTGTTTTGTTTCAGAGGACTCTGTGTTGATGCTCTCATTGAACTGTCTGACGAAAATGCTGACTGGAAACTCAGCTTCCAAGAGTTCCTCAAGTGCCTCAACCCGACCTTCAATCCTCCAGAGAGGAGTATGCTTAACCTAAGAAATATGTGGAGTTGAAGGGAATGAGGGCATTTGGCAAGGGACGGGGGGAGGGGCAAGATAGAATTAATGGAACTTTCCAGAGCTTGCTAAGAAAATTCCCTTTCACAATTCCAGACTGGGCCCCAGCCCATCAACTCTGTGCTGAGGTTAGGATCCAACAGTCTTTGGATCAGTGGCATCATTTACTCAGATATGGTGCCTCTGAAGGTTAAGCAGAAGCAGGTCTTGTCTGGGAAAAGGGTAAGGTGCACAGACGATGGCCAAGATGTCTTGTTCCACTCTCACCCTAAACTATTGCCCCTTATTTCTGGTCCCAACAGAGTGTGCCCTGGAGGATGAGACATATGCAGATGGAGCAGAGACCGAGGTGGACTGTAACCGTTGTGTCTGTGCCTGTGGAAACTGGGTCTGCACAGCCATGACCTGTGATGGTGAGCTGTGCCCCAGGCAGAAAGAAGGGACAGCAGGGAGAGGGATTCCTTTGTGAACTCACCATGAGAGAAGTCAGGGTGGGGATGATGGAGAAGAGGGCAGTGGCCAGGAGCAAGGAAACTGGGGAGCAAGTGACAGACTCCAACCTGTAACGTTGGAGCACCCAGTGGGCAGCACTGGGCAACGCACTTAGGCCAGACGCATTACGTTTGCAAATCACTCCAGAGGCTTGGCATAAGAGAGGTTTAAGATACAGGGCAAGATCAAATGTTGATGTGAGATTGGAATCATCATAATAATAATGAAAGCAAATACTTAGTGAGAACCATGTGCCAGGCACTCCACTAAGCACTCTACATATTAACCCACTTGATCCTTATGACAGCTTGGGAAATCTTATATGTAAAAGACTTAGGTGGTTTGAAAACAAAATGACTCCTGCTTGCCACCTATATCCAGCAGAGAAAGGAAAAATGTTCATAGACCCTCTTTGAATTAACAGAATTGGATAACGCCTAAAAAAAGAAAGCTGAGACATGATTAGGGTGGATTAGAGAGATAGAGGTGTCAGAGAGTTTGGGGGACCAGTGCAGAAACCAAATGGCCCCAAGTCTGGGGGCCATCTGAGCCAAAGATCAAAAGAAACTCTTGAATCAAAGCCAGGTTATAGGGAAAAAACAGGCATAATTCGGAGTAGAGGAAAGACAGAAAAGGGTGAGATCAGGTAGGTCTAGAATAGAGAGTTACATTGGGTTTGAGAAGAAAAGTCAGTAGGAACCAAGCCCCAATCTGGAACCACCAGATGGGATGAACTTAAAATTATACCTTAAAGAAACTGAGACAAGAAAGAACGGGATGGTCTTAGGATCATGTTCAGGAAGGTCAGGTAAGATGGAAACTGGGAGACAGAGGTCAAGGACCCAGATGTTTTTCTAGATAAGAAGCTTACAAATGGAACTCAATTGTACCAGGGGATCCCTAGTCTTTTACTGCCCAGGACCAAGTCTCTTCTCAAAGTGGGAAGGCAGGAAGCCAACACAATTCCAGAGACAAATGGAAGAGTAGGAAGAGGCTGTTTAGAGACAGAAATCCTAGAAATTTCTGGAAGTCAAAACTAAGGGTATCCAGACCAGGCACACAGCAGCTACTGAAACCAAGAGAGAACATTTCAAAATACTACCCCAACCTGCCTCCATCAGGAAGCATCTTACGTTCATCTTCCCCAAACCCCCTGCAGTAGCTCCCCACATCTAACTGCTCCTGGCCTGGCTTTGTAAAGGTAGCCATCCATTTCTAAGACAGGCAATTGTTGAACATCTGCCTTATGGAATAAGCCTGATCACCTGGATAATAAGCCCCATCACATGCATCAGACAAAACCCAAATGATCACCTCCATGGGACAATGCCCACTTCCACAGCCACACTGGACAGCTTGTCCTCCCTCTCTGGATGGCCAGGTTTAGAGCCCTGTGGGTATAAAGAGCACCACAGATGGTGGTGCCCCAAGGTGAGCATGTCTTGGTGTGTGGGCCACGGAGCTGAGAGGACATTGTAGAGGCAGCACTCCAGAGTCAGTACCTGAACGTTAGTCTGGTCTTAGATCAGAAATCTCAATGGGGCAAAGAAAAAGTGACATCAGGATACAAAGCCAGCACAGCTGAGGGAAACTGCTGTGATTAATGCCAAACTCAAGAAGGCATGGCGGAGCAGTGTTTCCTGACGGCGAACACTATACTTGGTAAATGTACAGAGTCTGTCCCAAACCTACTGAATCAAACCCACAAAAGAGCAGCTTGGGAACCTCCACTTTTAAGATATATTCTATGGTTTTTTTTTTAATCACCAAGTAAGTTTGGGAAACACTGCTAGATATAGTGGCTATCAACCCTGCCTGCACATTGCAATCACCTAGAAACTTTACAAAATCCTGGTGCCCAACAACAATTAAATCAGAGTCTAAAAGTGGAATTTAAACACGTGTATTTTGAAAAGTTCTCCATGTGAATGGTTGAGAATCCCTAGCCCAGAGGAACGTCCTGAGTCAAGACCCAGATATTCCCCATAGATTTTACGGCAGGGCCAGTGCCTGGCATGGATATACGTGCTGGAGCAGTCGGAGACACTAGGAACAGAGGCCGGTGTGGGGGGGTGGAAGAGATTGCTTGGTTCACAGTGTTACTTTGGAGGTGTCAGTTGAACTGGGACACTTCATATTCAGAGATATGCAGGCAGTTCCCCTCTCCTTCCATAGATTAAATGGGAGATGAAATTGAGAGCCTAAAAGGTAGATATTGGTAGGATCCCTAACTAGCTTCTATCAGTGAGCACTGCCCTGAGCTTTGGTTCTTCTTCCAGGAAAGAATCAGAAGGGGGCCCAGGCCCAGACAGAGGAGGAGATGACCAGATATGTCCAGGAGCTCCAGAAGCACCAGGTGAGTTGCAGACTCCATGCTGGCTCAGGTATTGCTGCTGCCACTAAGCCCTTCTGCCATTCAGATATCGCCTAATGCTCCAGATGTCCAAGGAGCCACTCTGTTCCATACAATAGGTCCTGAATGATAAACCTATGCTATCAAACCATGATACAGACAGTTCCCTAATGGAGTCCTGTGTGGTCCAGCAGGTCCCAACAGATGTAGGTTACAACTTGGTAAATTGCTTTAGAAGCAAGAATTAGCCAGGTGGTGATTTGCAAATATGTTGGAAGTGGTTTGCAAATGAGCATGGTCTATGGAAGTGTACTGCTTCCTGTCACGACCAGTGCCCGGACCTGAAGACTGTGAGCTCCTTGAGGGCAACAAGCAGGAAATAAGTGAATGTGGACCACAATAAAAGATATTTCAGTTAAATGCCAAGCTGGTTAGAAAACAGCCTGGGATTTTCAAAACCGAGAGAACTGACTTGAGAAGATAATAAATAAGAATTCTGTTCAGGTTCTGTGTCTTCAAATTGAAGATCTTCTTGGGGAAAAGGCTCTTGGCAGAATAGCAATTAATTCACTGACATAGATGGTAAAGGCCTGGAGAGAAAACATGGATGTGCTTGACTCTTGGGCCTGTCTTGCCCCTGATTTACCATGTAGTTAACAAAGGACATTGTGCCTCAGATCACCTGTCTGTATACTGGGTCTGTTATACAAGCCTTCTCTCTGACTTAAGTTTTGAGAGAATCTAACAGTCACAAGAGCTGCTAAACTATTGAGATGAAATATTTGATTTCAAAATAATTATTAATATTAATAATGCTCAAAAATAAAATTGCTCATATTTATTGATGGTTTTTATATGCATTTTGTCATTATTGTCACTCATAATATAGAAACCTCATGTCAGTTTTGTTTTGTTTTTTAATTTATTTATTTTGAGAGAGAGACAGAGAGCGTGAGTAGAGGAGGGGCAGAGACACAGAATCCAGAGCAGGCTCCAGGCTCTGAGCTGTCAGCACAGAGCCCAATGTGGGGCTCGAACCCACAAGCCACGAGATCATGACCTGAGTCGAAGTCGGATGCTTAACTGACTGAGCCACCCAGGCACCCCCCTCATGTCAGTTTTTTAAGCAGAAGCTCCCAGCCTTTTGTTTTTCCATATTTCATCAGTCTTGAGTCTCCAGATGAGTGCAACCACATAAAAGAAGAAAAAAAAAACTTAATAGGAATTCCTTTCCTCTGGGGTGGGGAAATGATCACAGTAGGCAGTGAGGAGTGGATTATAATAGCTAACATTTTTACATGTCTGTTTTATGTGAGTTCCCTCAGAAAGAAGACGCTAAGGCAAGGACTTGAGTACAAATAGTTTATTTGGGAAGCAATCCTAGGAGACACTAGACAGGGAGCTGGGAAGCCAGCCCAGGAAGGGAAGGAAGCAATAAAGAGCGTCTACCAAGGCATGTTACCACTGTGGGCATGTGGAGCTTAGTCCTATTGTGGATCTCTGGGAACAGAGTTCCCATTCCTGAGGGGGAAGGGAGAAGGCACGTTCCTACACAAACTCTCATCAGCCATTGGCAAGGGCTGCCACCAGCGACATGAATTCCCTGGCATTTCTGGCCTGCCAACATGTGTGGGCAAAGCAGGCTCCAGCAGCCAGAGAAAGCCTCAGGCAGAGAGGTGCAGGTGCTGGCAGTAAGAAGCCGTACCCGTGTACTGAACTGCTAAAGGCAAGGGGCTATGGATGGAGAACCAACCGTGTCTGCTAGATGCCAGGCACTGTTGTTTTTTATTTCCTAATTAGTTTTTTTATTGAGATCTAATTTATATACCATAAAATTCACCCTTTTAAATATACAATCCAGTGGTTTTTATATATTCACAAGATCATCAACCATCACTACTACCTAATTCCAGAACATTTTCATTATCCCACAAAGACACCCTAGGCCCATTAGAAGTCATTCCCCATTCTGTCTTCTCCCAGCCCCTGGCGGCCACTCATCTACTTTCTAACTCTATTTCAACTTGCCTATTCTGGACATACACAAATGGAATCATACAGTATTTGGCATTTTCTGTTTGACTGCTTTCATCTAGCATTATGTTTTCAAGGTCTATCCTTGTTATAGCATAGGTTGGCACTTCATTCCTTTTTATGGCTACATAACATTCCATTGTATGGATATACCACATTTTGTGTATCCAGTCGTCAGCTGATATTTAGGTTGTTTCCCCTGTTTTGCTATGATGAATGATGCTGCTAGGAATATTCTTGTTCCAGTTTTTGTGTGGACTTATGTTTTCAGGTCTCTTGGGTATATACCTAAGAGTGCACTTGCTGGATGCTATGGTAACTCTGTGATTAATCTTTTGAGGGCTGCCAGACTGTTTTCCAAAGTGGCTGTACCATTTCACATCCTTGCCAGCAGTGTTGCTCTTTTTTCACAAACTCACCACATTTGTCATTGTCCACTATGTTTTATTTTAGCCATTGTACTGGGTGTGAAGTGGCATCTTATTGTAGTTTTGACTTGTATTTCCCTAATGACTAATAACATTGAACATTTTCTCATGTGCCTACTGGCCGTAAGTAAGAAAGGCTTCTTTGGAGAAATGTGACACTGTTGTAAGAGGTGGCACTTTATTACCCTCATTTTGTAGTTGAGGACATTGAGGCACAGAAGTTTTTATAACATGGCTAAAGTCCCCCAGAAAATAGCATGTCCACGATTCAAGTTCAGACAGTCTGCCTCCAGAACCTTTGTTCTTAACACCTCTCTGGACTGGGATCCAGAATATCTTGTAGCACTTGCATCTAGTATCCTTTTCTTCATTTTTAAAATGAGGATAATCATGTTTGACCTGTTGTGTCACAGGCGTTCAAGTGGGGTCAGCTACTAATTCAGTGACAGCCCCTATGTGACCATGTCAAAAATAAGACCTGATCTTTGCCCTCAGGTTCTTCTCATCCACGGAGGAGACAGACAAGTAAACAGAATGAAAATTTAGCACAAGCATGTATCTGTCAATGCTATATAAAGTCTTGAGGACTAGATAGACACCAATGATTCTTTTTTTTTTTTTTTAATTCACAATGCTTATTTTCTCCTGCATCTCAAAGGAAACAGCTGAAAAGACCAAAAAAGTGAGCACCAAAGAGATCTAAAGAGGAGGCATCTGGGAAGGGCGTCCAGAGCCTGGCACCTTCTTTCACTTCAGCGCTGAGTTCAGTATATCCACGTGTCTGCTACAATTGCCGAATCACCAGTATTTGCTTGTATAGCAATGAGTTTTACTTTGTCTATTTGTTTTGCAAAAGGAAATGGGGGGGGTGGCTGGCGAGGAGGGGAAGGGCCATAGCCTTCATTTCTAGGAGTGCTTTGAGAGAAACTATAAATGGTGCTCAGGGGCTGGAGACAAGTAAGGAAACTGCATCAGGGTTGGGAGAGGAGCAGATCTGAACCACGGTTGGCTACGGCTATAAACATCCTGCAGGGAGTGCGAATGATGCCAGAGAGAACTTTGCAGGCTGCCCCAGAGGAGGGGTCTGGCAGAAGCCCAGTGGAGAGGAACACATTCTGCGTCCAGCCCTTCCTGTCGCCATCAGCATAATAGACGTCCAGCATCTGTGCTTCTCATGGTCCCAACCACTGCCTCTAGATACACAGCCACCCTTCTCGTTACCCAGTGGTCCCTTAGGCTTGGAGTTTCTGGGAGGGTGCACACAAATGATGCAGATACTTGTATAACTTTGAGCCCCTTAGAGACCTAACCAAATTTTTAAGATACTTTTTACCAAAGGTGCTATTTTTCTGTAAAACTTTTTTTGGCAAGTTGACTTCATTCTTCAATTATTATCATTATATTATTGTTGTGTTTTAATATTTTATTTTCTTGACTAGAAACTGAGCTTTTGTAATTATTTTTCAGTAGTCCTGCCATTTCAAAGGAGGGAGAGTTTGGGGTTCTTTTCTGGTGCAGGGACCGCTATAACCAAGACTCCTCCCGCCCTGCCACATACTAGATGCAGCCCAGAGTTGTGTCCCCCTGGCTTCCAGTGGATCAGCAGTCTGCCAGCAGGTGCCTCAAACAGAAGCCAGGGAATACAAAGCATCTCCATACAAAGCTTTTTTAAGATCTAAAAAGCTAATTTGTTTCCATTTATTATGATAAGTTCATGCAAATCAGTATTCCAAAGAATGGAGACAAGTGCAGCCAAGCAAGGCTTAGATATCTGTGCTTAGATGTCAATATGTTTGTTGGTTCACCACTAGGAGAGTGATTTGGCCCTATCTCTTCCTATTTCCGGGCCTCAGTCTCCTCAGTGAGCAAGTAGGAATGCATTAATCTCAATTTGATAAATTACAAATTCTCTGGTTCTGATCATTGGTCCAGAAGGATACAGGTTCCTATGGCTTTCCTTCTCCTTAGGATAAATGAAACCTTACTGTTGCAACAAAAGAGTCAGGTGGCCAAAATCCAGATGACCAAACCTGACCTCAGTCTGCACGGCTGCACTGGTTGTGCGGTGATTTGGTACCCTCTCGGGTAATGTCTGCCCAGGAAGAGAATGGGAAGGAGAACTACTCCACTTTGGTGAAACTTTTGCATTCCATCTTTAACCTTCTTGGAAACAGAAATAGCTTTCCCTTTCAAGATGAGGACAAAAGGTGGTTTCACCTTTTAAAAGGGAGGAGGGAATGGGAATTGAGTCTTAAAACTGTGATTGGGGAGAAGACCATTGTTCCTGTGTTTTGGACTCTGTGATGATTAACCCCACTATTTACCATGCATAAGATGCATTTGGAATAACGGAGATTAAAAACTTGACAAAAGCGCTCATCTTCAGAAAGCAGATGGGAAATTATATAGATTGCACTGCATGGGCAATACTGAGAACGTTGTGCTGAATGTGGAATTGCCTCTAAACAAGTTTCCTTGTTCTCCTTTGAAAGGAGAGCATTCTGTTTTGTTTAGAATTCTGACCTTTTAGATACATCCCATTTGAAAGCTCTCTTCGAGCCCTACTTGTGCACTCTGAAATGCACCTCCCTGTCCAGTTGTCTTGGAGAGCTCCCACAGCACACCTTGATCAAGTTTTGCCAGCTCTTGGACACAGACAGAGGGCAGGCGTGCCAGTTTGTTTAAAGCTAGAATCCAGAGTGTCTCCTCACCAGTTACATTTAGGACAGTGGCTGCCATTTAAGATTACCCTACCCTGCACCACGGAATTCCCAAGAGCAAATCTGCATTCCTCCTGTAAATACGGATGCTATTGTCTGCACCACAGAATCACATGATCTGATGACCATTCATGGAAAGCTGCTAAATAGCCTAGTTTGGGGAGTCTTGCATGGAGCTTTGTATGGAGCAAATAGGATTAAATCGGGTTCAGTTCCTCTAGCTCTCTACAAGCACAGGGCTTAGACTGCAAGCTTCCTTGGGCTTTCTCAATGTGTATATGATTTTATTAATATATTACAGTGTCTGTTAAGATTCAGTGTTCATGGAAACCTTCTCACATGCCATGACTCTGGACTCCATCACTGTTTTGGGAAAGCAGGGCTTCTCCACCTGCTAATAAGCCCATGTGAACAAGTCTGAATGTCTTTCCCTTACACTTAAGTTTTTAATCAAATGTCAAGCAGCAATTTGAACAGGTTTCTGTTGCCTATGTGTTTGTGAAATGTATTTGTATTTAGTAGGCTTCCATATTGCATTTAACTTGTTTTTGTAACTCCTGATTCTTTTTTTCTTCCCTTTTTTTTTTTGGATACTATTGATAAATAAAGAAATTAAAATAGTAATTGTGTTGTTTTCCTTCCCCTGAATTAAGACTAATCCTTTTATTTAAAAGGATCCTGGGGGCACCTGGGTGGCTCAGTCAGTTGAGCATCCAACTTTGGATTCAGGTCATGAATCCAGGTTCATGGATTCAAGCCCCACATTGGAGCTCGCATTCTGTCTCTCAAAAATAAACATTAAAAATTTTATATTAAAAAATAAAAGGATCTTGGACGGTGGGTCTGGAATAGGAAATGATGAGAAGTCAGAGAGCATTCCTTTTTTTTTTTTTTAATTTTTTTTAATGTTTATTTTTGAGAGAGAGACAGCATGAATGGGGAAGGGGAGAGAGACAGGGAGATACAGAATCCAAAGCAGGCTCCAGTCTCTGAGCTGTCAGCATAGAGCCCAACGTGGGGCTTGAAGTCACGAACCCCAAGATCATGACCTGAGCCGAAGTCAGACGCTCAACCGACTGAGCCACCCAGATGCTCCCAGATAACATTCTTATATTGGGCAGGGGTTAAACTAAATGGCTCCAAAAGCCCCTGAAGGTCCTATGAGACTGGAATGAAACTAGGTAAGGCTGGCTGCAGGTGAACCTGCATGAGAAGCCAAGTCAACCTGGAGATGTGGCACAGGGTGCCAAGGTCTAACTGGACAGCCTTAATGGCTTTCACCTGATACATACCCCATATGGACAAACATTTCCAAGTAAAGTGAATGTTGGCTGGATAAAACCTATTCTGCTCCACCTTGGAGACACATGACCATTACTTGCTTTCTGCCTCCCTACCCGAGTCTTACAGATACCATGCACTCCACACCCCTAATAATTATGTCTTCCAAAAGTGCTCATTCCAGTTGATTGAGGTTTACGCTTTCTTAATTTTAATCTTCTGTGGAGAAGTCTTGCTTCTCTAAAATTATAGCCAAATCCCTTGATTGGATTTAGGGTATTACTCAAATGTTAATCAAATATTAAAAGGCAAACTCTGGTTATGTTATTGCAATAGACTACTGGTCTCATTAATCAGTTTGATTCTTCAAATCTTTATTCTCAGAAGGAATTTTAAACCAAATTTGAAGAGTACCTTGTCCACAGTCACTTTTAAATTCTGGCTAGCCTCCCCCAATCTTCCGTGCTCTGGGAACACTGCTATTACAATATTTATGTGTTAAGAAGTGAAAATGAATTAAAAATAGCCTGAAAGAAGCTTAATTCAGATGGTATGTTTCCTATAATCAAATGTGTTATTATGAATTGTGCAAATTAATACAAATTACTTTGATTAGCTTTAGTTTTAGAGTCCCTGTGTCAAATTCCCATCAGTCCTCTTGAATTATCTCTGAAATAAGGGGGAGGAGGGAGGAAGGAAAAAGAATGAATGGGTGGATAGCTCCAAGCAGATGCCATCAGAACCCTGGAGTAAATGTAGCATGGATGTGTGATGCGAAGAGGAAATCAGGACCACTGCTGGAGAAGGCTATTCCATGCTGGACCACAGGAGGCATCATGTTGCTGCCCTAATGAGACGGTCTTGCTGTCAACAGGAGGTAACTGAGTTCATTTTTAAAAATTATTTAACACATTTCTTATTGAAAAGTAATATATGCACATGGTAAAAAAAAAACCTGTCAAAATACAACTAAAAAATCCATCCTTTCGGGGCACCTGGGTGGCTTAGTTAGTGAAGTGTCCGACTTTGGCTCAGGTCATGATCTCAAGGTTCAGTTTGTGGGTTATAGCCCCGCATTGGGTTCTGTGCTGACAGCTCAGAGCCTAGAAACTGCTTTGAATTCTGTGTCTCCCTCTCTCTCCCCATCCCCTGCTGGCACGTGCTCTCTCTCGCTCAAAAATAAATAAACATTTAAAAAATGTTTTTTAAATCCATCCTCTTAGAGGGTGTGTATGTTGATAAAGTTGCTTATAATTACTGATTGTCCTTCAAAGAAATTATACCTATTTACATTCACACCGAAAATATACAACTTAGCGTCTATTTCCTACATTTTTGCAAGCACTGTGTCCTTAAACTTTTGGGCCTCTGATAGAGAAAAAATGGTAATTCATTTTGCTTTATTTCAAATTTATTTTATTACTCCCTTTGTGAGATTGAGCATCTTTTTATAAATTATTGGTTCTTTCCCTTTTCTTTCTTTCTTTTTCTATTGGTTCTTAGTCTTTTTCTAATTGGTTTGTAATGGTTCTTCATAGTGGCTAGACCTAGCAGTAGAAGCTTGGTTAGGAGGTGATTTCAGGAATGAGGTGAGAAATATGGTGATCTGAATTAAGATAATGGCAGTGAGGATTCACGGAAGTTTTAGGAGGTAGCAGGGACAGGAGTTGGCTATTGACTGTCTATGGGAGTTAAGGAGGAGGTAACAGTCCAGAATGACTCCAAGCTTCCAGCTTGGATAACTTGGTAGATAGTCATGCCATTTCCTGTGATTGGTAAGAGAACAGAAGATACTGCTTGGCTGGGGAAGGAAGGAAGGGAGGGATGGTGGGAGGGAGTAATGAAGGAAGGAAGGAAGGAAGGAAGGAAGGAAGGAAAAGAAGGAAGGAAGGGAGGAAAAGTGAATTACATTTTCCACAAATTGAATATGAGTTACTTTAAGACATCCAAATGGAGATACCTTGTGAGCAGTTGGATAGAGTTCTGGAAGAGTTTCTGGAAGAGCTCTTAGCTCTGGAGGTACAGATCTGGGAATACACGGTGTAGAGATAGTATTCCTTTGTGTAGACAAGATGGCTATGGAAAATGTATCAAGTGAGGAAAAAAAGAAAAATGTTGAGTTGAGAAGGTCCATCATAAAGAAAGAAAACTCTTTGGAAAAGCTCTGGGCTTGTATATTTCTCCTGCTTCCTCATGGCATCATTAACAAAAAGTGCACACAGAAAAAAGGTATAATGGGTTGAGTTCATATATGAGATTCATATACGCAGCACGTAGAGAATTCACATGGGAAATGATACTGTGGATTCTATAGAGAGGTCAAAACTTAGAGCACGTATGGAATGGAGTAATACAACTTGCTGGAAAACAGGCTAAATGAACGTGGGAGAAAACAGGAAATGCACCCTGATGGTTATCACTGGAATACAGAGGTCTTATCTGACCTACTGTGGTCAGATATGAAACACCCAGAAACTGGATAAAATGAGGGCCTATAAAAAGAATGTATTGCCAGGAAAATAAGAGACAAGATTGTTAATGGATAAGAATGCAATATTTAACTGGGAAACTTGTATAAAATTGTCAAAAGGATGAAACATGTTTGAAAGGAAATTTTTGCCTTTAAAAGAAAAGGGACTTTATCTTTCTAATTCCTAGCCTAGTTTTAAATTATACAAAGTTAGCAGAATTTGTCATTTTCCAAGGAGCAGGGACAACTCAAAACAAAATGATCCAAAATTCTTCCGCCAGACTCCACAGTAAAGCTGGTAGCCAGTCATATTTATATTCTCACATATTCTTTGTGTTTTGTAAATGCCAGTCATCCCTAGTCTCATGTTTCAACTTCTTTCTAATTGACCTGTATCGTAACAACATTCTTGTGATTGATACCTTATGGAGAGACAACATTATGTTTAACAACCAGGCTTCCTAGGTTTAAATCCTGGCTCTGCCTGACCCTGCCCTTTATACTTCTGGAAGTTATTTAACTTTTCTGTGTCTGGTTCCTCTTTAAAGAGGCATAATAACAGTACTTAACTCATCCTTTTTCTTTTCTTTTTTTGAGGATTCAGTGAGCTAATGTATACAAATTTTTTTGAATAGTCTGTGGCACAAAAAGTGTCCTATGTGTCAAGTATCATTTATTATTATCAATTATTTTAACCTATTATATTTTCTTATAAGTCTCACAACGACCCTATGGAAAAAAAATATTTTACAGATAAGGAACATACAGTTCATAAAATTTCGGGAACTTGTCTAAGACCATACAACTAGTGAGGAATAGAGTCAGGATTCACTGGGTGGGTCCCTCTCATACTCATTCTATCTTGCTGCAATGTTTCCCTTTATTTTATTTTATTTTTTTTAACCTTCAAGATTTTAATTTATAATTTAAATTGTATCACAGAAATCATACATAATGTGTTTCCCTTTATTTTAAAAATCATCACATCAATATGAATCACTAATTCCTAATTAATGTTCTCTATTATGTAGTTGCTGAGCACATACATATAAGTAATTCGTAAGTTCCTTCATTTAGTTCTAATAACTATGTAAATCCTTTCACTTTTTTATTTTAAGTAGATATGTGAGTACAGTTCAGGCCAGGCCTCTAACGTTCCCTGAAATGTGATCCCTGGTCCAACTTGGTCTCCCCATAGAGGATACATCCAAGAATCATGCCAGCCATTGTGGGTCCCCCACAACTTCTAGCACACATCTCAAAGTTCTGTCCTGGTGAAAACTTACCTTCAGAATGCAGCTATCAATCTCCCTGGTGTGCCTTCTTCCTGTGACATTCTACATGGAGGTTTCAGAAGCAGATATACATCTTATCTCCACTGAAATTATTTCATCACCCGAACCCACTGATTCAAAAAATTCAGGTTGTCAACGAATTAACACCTCTGGTTCTTAGACAATTTTTTCTGTGTTGGCTTTTGTCTGACATGACTTTTCCTTGTCTCTCCCATAACCTAATCTTGATTCCTACAGGGCCCAGGACAGATGTCATCCTCCAACCCCCACCATTTCCAAAGGGAACAAAAGAGGAGAATCTGCACAAAGAGCATTGAAAGGAGAGATTTGGAAGGTGACGTTTAGGAATAATAAGGACTGAAATCAACTGGACAAATCAGAAGAGCTTAAGAGTTAGTCTCACTTTCTTTGACTTTCCAAGATTTCTGTAGCCTTTGTCCAATAATGCCCAGAGAAGGCTTTTACAAATATAATGATCCCATCTATAGTCAGTTTTAGGAAGATGTCCCTTAGGTCTCCTTTTGTGTTGGCAAAGTGCCCATGTAATCTCAATACCAAAAGCAAAAAAGTGGCTTAGAGGAAACCTGATCTGCCCTGACTCTCCAACAAATCATCACTGAAGCACCACATCAATGAAACATACACAATGTAGATAGTACATCAGGCTTTCAATTGTCTTTCATTTTGCACTTAAGGTTGTTAAATTCTACTCAGAGCATTTAACATGAGAGAGGCATAAGGTCAAATGAAAGTAAATCTTATAAATGAAACAATTAAAGATGAAGAAATAAGACTTAAACATGCAGGCCTGAGAGAGACAAGATAGGGGAGCTCTATAGTTTCAGGCAGCATCCAACACACTGGACTTATTACCTCATTACTTTTTCTTGGTTTATGACAGATAAGTGCTGAGAACAAAAACGAATATCATCCACAGGAGAAAAACAGGAGCTCCACTGGCTAAAGGCAAGACAGTTTGCTCTTTGGGTAGATGTTATTCAAATCTCTTAATAGTAGACATACATGTGGGGATACTTTATCCCTGTAAAAAAAGAAAACATGGTAGGCTAGGGTTCTGTACCAGAGGCAAACCCTGCAATCAGCTACAATGCATCTCTGAAAGTCCCACAGGAAAGAACAGTTGAGAAAAATGAATCGTCTCTGTTCTCTGTTCTCTAAGAGCAGTAACACTCAAATAACCCTCACTCAGCACTAGCAGATCTCCATCTGTGACGCAAAATTCTGATTTACTCACTCATCAATTCAACAATATTGTTAAGGGAACAATTAGAGAAGCAAAAAGAGAAAAAGGAAGTGAATGGATATTTCCTACCAACTTTCAGAGACAGAGGGGAAACAGAAGCCAAACAGGTCCATGGCCTTGAAATAGCACTACGGCGTCTATTAGGTTTGTAGGGCTGAGACACATGCAAGAGGAATTGATGTCACCAGTCAGCAAATCCCACCACATTTCAGTATTCTCTGAAAGGAAGTAATCCCAGGCCAAGGAACAACTGCAGAGTCTGTTTATTAGCTTGTGAGTCCACAGAGGGAGAAAGGAGGAGGGTGCTCCTGGTGTGACCTAAGCAAAGGAATAGAGAGGTCATGCATTTCCATATCAAGGTTCCAAGTTATTTTGCACCTCTGGAGCCGTGATGATAAGACTCAGGAATTAAGAGCTAACGAGGCCTATTCCAAAAGTCTACTATGTTTCAGAGGCCAGAAAAGAGAGATAGGGCAACGTAGTTTCTCTTTGTGAGGGATTCACACAGCCTTGTGACAAGATGAATAATAATGAATCTCAGCAATGTTAAAAGTTTACGAATATAATATATTTCAGGTGTTGTGGAGAGTGTGTTTTTCCAGGGTGGTTACATTAGAGTGTATGTAAATGAAACACCCTTGACTTGTAATATGCACAACCTGAGCTACTGTATGTGGCTGTCTTGCTTTTCTTTCTCCAGCTTCCATGCTGTCACCCACAAGAATCAAAAGGGAGTCCCAGATTTCCACATGATCCAGATAAGTCTGCTCCATCCTGGCTTCCACTCCTTCATCAGAGAGTAAAGAGAGGACCTGAAAATTCTGTGTGCTCCTGACAAAACCCTCACCCTCTTTCCCCTCAACAACATTCACAGCTTTGCCGTTATGTTCTGTCTTGAGATAACCGTATCTAATCTCACCGTGTCTTTTTCTCTTTTCAGGCTTAACATGACAAGCACAAGACTCCCAGTATATCCTTAATCCCGTGGACTCTGATCTCCCTATGGCTCTTACCCTTCCTTCTCGGATCCTATTTACAACCCATTCCCAAATTCTGAAACCCTTCTGCTGTGCCCTTTGGAACCTGCTATCAATCATCAGCAAACCCCTTCTATTCTCAATTTCTGTTAACATTTCCCTTACCTTCTTGCTCTAACTGAAATTTGACTTTCCTCTGAGGACACTTCTTCCCCTATAGCCCTTTCAAGTTTTCTTTCTAACATCCTCCATACATTTGACATAAGTGAATTCCTTACTTCTCATTATGGCTTCCAGATCATTCTCTCTCCCTCCTCTCTGCACACTTCAAGCTTAAAATCTCATCCCATTAGACTTTTCCATTCACTAGCTTCCATGTTACATTCTTCTATTGCTCCCCACCACCATTCCTTGATTTTAGGTGCTGGTCCTGCCAAGCCATTCAACATTACTTCTGTCATAATTCTTGGTGTATGATCTACCCATTGAGCTTCTTTGGACCTGGACCTTCTTTCCTTTAAGGATCTTGTTTCCCATTTTACCTTAGTTACCCGCTCCATGGTTGGAACTTAGATTTTGTCATTAGCATTAACCACAACCACTCCATTATCTCAATTCCAAGCATTGAAACTCTCCAACCACTACCTTCTACCCCTCCAGCTCACTATCTCTAGTACCTGACTCTAAGAACTCTTTGGCTGCCATTAGGACCTGGACACCAATGATCCTACTGCTTCCTCACTGTCCTTTCCCCTGCTTTACATCCCTTACCCTTTCTAACACAGCTTAGATCCCATGGGCGGTTACATCATCACTTTCTAGCACATATCTGTCTTCCTTTGTCACACCTATATGGCCAAACCCCAACATCTGGCTAACCCTACTCTCCTCCCATTCTGTGCCTATACACAAGCAATTGAATGTGGCTGGAGAAAAACACACAACCATACTAAGTATTCTCACTTTAGATTTACAACCATAAACCTCAAATATGCCTTCTGTGCTACCCAGGAAGACTGTCATGTTTATTTAGTTATTCTCCTCTCCTCTCCTCTCCTCTCCTAGATGACCGTTTCATTTTTTCTCCTCAAACCTCCAATACCATCATACCCAGCCTCACATTCAGCTGATAAACCTCCCATTTCACTAAGAAAATTAGAAGCAAGCAGAAGAGAATTTCTACAAGCTCCCCAAACCACACTATTCACTTTTGTCATCAGTGCCTACATACTCAGACTTACCTCTTTTGCATAATCTTACCTAGGCAAACCCTTCTACCTGTGCATTAGACCCCATCCTTTTGCCTACCAAGAGACATTACTCAGCAATTCTTCCCCCATTCTACTTCAACTTTACCCTCTCCATTTGTTCATTATCAACATACAAACAAGCTGTTATTCCTCTCATCTAAACAAAGACAAAGAAAAGTGAAACCCTAATTTTCTCAGCTAACACACATTTCTCTGCTGCTCCCCTTTGAAACAAACTGTCCTCTGTGTTACCTCTCCAGTGATCTATTCTTAGTCCCCCAAAACTGCCTGTGTTCTCTCAAATGATCTCATCTCAGTCCTCCTCTTATTGACTTGTGTGCAGCTTTTGGCACAAGTGATCACTCCTTCCTCCCTGAAACATTTCCTTCGTTTGGCTTCCAGGTCACAACACATTTCTCTTTTCCACTCTACTTTACTGTCCTTTCCTTCTCATTTCCCTTTGCTGGTTTCTCTTAATCTCTCTGACCTATACATGTTGGAGGGTCCCAGGGTTCAGTTCCTGGACCTCTAATCTTTTCCATCTATGACTGCTCCCTTGTAAGCACATTTAGTCTTACAATTTGAAATACCATCTATAGATTGACAACTCTCAGTTGCATGTTTCAAGCCTGGACTTCTCTCCTCAACTCCAATTTCATATCCAACCATCAATTCAACATGGCCCCTCAAATGTCTGAAATGGGCCTCTCTAACTTAACACATCCAAACCAAATTTCAGACTTTTGGATCAGAATAAATGGTGAGTCCACTCTCTCAGGTGACTCCACTCTCTCTTTCCTGCACACCCGTCATCTAATCTGTCAGTAAATCCTATCTGTCTGCCTCCATAACCCACTCTCCTCTCACCATTTCCACTACTACCATCTTAGACAAGTCATCATCTTTTCTTACCTGAATTATTATAACAATCTCCCAACTGGCCACCCTGCTCTCATCCTCATCTCTCTTGGCTCTTTTCTCAAAAGTCACCAGAAAGATACTTTTAAAATATAAGTGAGGTAATTTTACTCCTCTGTTGAAAACCTTCTAATAGTTTTCCATCTTTTCTCAGAGTATGAGCAAAAGTCAAAACCCTTACAATGGCCTGTAAAGCACAATGCATTCCAGTCTCTTGTTATCTTTCTGATACCATCTCTTACACTCTCCTCATATTCTCTTCATTCCAACCAGTGGTCTCCTTGCTGTTACTCAAATCCACCAGCCCTTGTCCATCCCAGCGCCTGGCATCCTCACCTCCTACAAATTCTTCTTAAAATTTAGCTTCTCAGTAAGGTTTTTCTCTGGACAGCCTATTTAAAATCACAACCTTCCTTCCCTTCCCCTCCACTCTTTTTCCAATCTGCCTTCCCTGCTTTATTTTTCTCTACAACTCTTGACCATTTGATACACTACCTATAAACTAAATATTTAGTTTACATTGAAATATAATATACACACAGAAAAGTACATGTAAGTGTTCAGCTCAATTAATTTTCACAAACTGAATGCAATCATGTAACTAGCACCCAGACCAAGAAACAGAATATTACTAACACCTGCAGATTTTCCTCATGCTCCCTCCTAGCCACTGTGCCCTCTTCACACTCTAAGGGTAAGCACGACTCTAACTTCTGACAGCATAGATTAATTTTGCTTGCTTTTGTATTTCATATAAATGGACCCATACAGTGACATACTACATATTTTAATGATCTGTTTATTTACTGCCTATTTTACCCAACTACTAGCATGTAAGTTCCAAGACAGAAGGAATTCGTTTTGTTTATTTCTGTATACCCAATGCCTAAAAAAGTATCTGGCACAGAGTTGTAGCCCAACAAATATTTGATGAATGAATGAAATATTGAACAAATAGAAATGAGAGTAGGAGATTTAGGAAAGGCTTAACGTCTGAGCCAAATCCTTCAGGATGATTAGGAGTCCATGAAGCAGTCCCAAAAAAGAAAGGCAACCTAAGCATAGGCAGGGCCTCTGTGGTGGCTTGGCAGAATGAAAAAATAAGCACAGTCTAGAACCATGAGAAGTCAGTTAGCTGAAAGTAACGGCAATAGCCATGTGTTGAAAAACAGTGAGTTATGAGGGTGGAAAAATAGGCAGATGCCCGATCTCAAAGGGCTTTATATAAATAAGTCCATGCACAGAGTTAGAAAGGAAGAAAAGTAAAATATAGGGGACTCTAGGCACTTCCAGGACACCAGGCATTTTTAGGCGTTGACCTTTTGGAGCATTTCAGAAGACATGAAACAGGAATTTCCTTGAAGTCAACTTAATAACTTTTTGTAGTGTCTCAGAAAAGAGTCTGTGGCCCCTATGGTAATGGTAAGAGACCTCTAACTACTTCTGAATATGTGAGAAAGGCTTCTGAATATGTGAGAATAATCTGAGGAATAAGTAACCTCCATTTTTTTTTCCTTTAAAGGAATGGACAACGCAAAATAAATCTCTCAGTCTGTCTAATTATCCTTGTTTTACTGGAATGGGGCAAGGAGCCAGGAGCTCTGCTTTCCTCACCTGCTGCCCATGACTTTGAGGAGATGGCACCCCATCTCATGGGGAGGGATAGGCCAGAGATGCTGTGAGTGTCTTCATTACCCCTGAGGGCTGATGCCCTACATCAGTGGTTCTTGAACTTGAGAGTGGGTCAGAATCACCTGAAGGCCTTGTTAAAACACAAATTGTTAGGCCTACCCCCAGAATTCTTGATTTAGTAGGTCTTGGGTGGGGCCTGAAAATCTTCATTTCCAACAAGCTCCCAGGTGGTGCCAATGTTGCTCATCTGAGAGTGCTGCTTGAGAACCACCACCCTACCCAATGCTATCCTCCTAAACCAAGTGAGGAGGCCCTCTGCATGCTCCTTCTGGACCCAATTTCTCTCCATCATAACTCCCCTCCCCCTGCAGAGTTCCCTCATTTAATCAGTGTCTTCCCCACTAACCTGTCCACTGCATGAGGACAGGAACTACTTCAATCTTGGTTATCTTTCATGGTGCAGTGCCAACGTCTGGCACTGACTAAACATTCTTCCAATGTTTGTTGAATTAATAGATGAATGACCCTAACTGGCTTACCAAAAACACAGAAAAATAGAAGAAAAAGAGGCCTCCAAAGAACATGGTTCCAGCCCCCTCTCCTCTACAGATAAGCATAGAAAGCATGAAAGAGTAATTGTTCTTTAGTTTCTTCTTTCTGTTCTTCCAGTGAAGTTTGAATGCTCCCTCCCAATTGTCTCTGAGCTTCAGTTTCCCCATCTATTAGATAGCGGTTTTCCAAATAAAATATAGGACACTCCGTTAAATTAGAATTTTACATAAATAACAAATAATTTTTTGGCATACATATGTGGTAATGTTTGTTGTTTATCTGAAATTCAAATTTAACTGAGCACCCTCTATTTTTATTTACTAAATCTGATAAACATACTTATATGTGGATATTATTTTTCTCATCTGATTCCCACAATGATTAAATAAGTACCTATATATAAAGCCCTAGAACAGCAACAGAAGCCAAGTAAGAGTTCTATTTAAATAGAACACACACACACACACACACACACACACACACCTGGCTAGAGATTCAACACCTTTTTTCCATTAACCTACTCCAGTTTTGTTTTTTTTTTTTAGTTTAAATTCAAGTTAGCTAGCATATAGTGTAGTACTGGTTTTAGGAGTAGAATTTAGTGACTCATCACTTACATAAAACACCCAGTGCTTATGCCAACAAGTGCCCTCTTTAATGCCCATCACCCATTTAGCCCATCCCCCCAACCACCTCCCCTCCAGCAATCCTCAGTTCATTCTCTATATTTAAGAGTTTCTAAGGATTTGCCTCCCTCTCTGTTTTTATCTAATTTCATTTTTTCCTTCTCTTCTCTTATGTTCATCTGTATTATTTCTTAAATTCCACATATGAGTTAAATCATGTATTTGTCTTCGGTGAACTGACTTATTTCACTTAGCATAATATACTCTAGTTCCATCTCTCTCTCTCTCTCTCTCTCTCTCTATATATATATATATGTATGTATATATGCATGCCACATCTTCTTTATCCATTCATCAGTTGATGGACATTTAGGCTCTTTTCATAATTTGGCTATTGTTGATAACGCTGGTAAACATTGGGGTGCATGTGTCCCTTCAAATCAGCATTTTTGTATCCTATTGGTAAATACCTAGTAGTGTAATTGCTAGGTCATAACCTACTCCAGTTTTGAAAAAATTTTAAGGGATATTTTAAAATCTTGAGGTTTTAATTTATGACTATCTTATTTTATTATCTCCTTCACAAATCTCATGAACAACAAATCAGTATCTATTTTTATAAAGGTGCTTTAAATAGTTAAGGCCAAAATAAAGTAATCTCCTAATCTTTTCTTCTTAGGATAAGGTTCTAATTATTTGATCTTTTACTATAAGAATCTGTTCTTCTTCTCTGAAGTCTGTCCAGTTCCTCCACATTATATTTTTTCTTTGGTTAGGAAAATATACATTTATTATTATAAACTCACAGGAAGGAAAAAATTATTCTTCCTTCTTGCATTACTGTCTGAATTTTCCATAATCAGTACATATGTAAAATAAAATAAGCATATGCTTTTTGGCGGGAGTTTTATTTTCTTGTTTTTGTCTTTTTATGCTCAGACAATTATGCCTTTCAGCTTATTTAAGCAGATTTTTATGATTTTTATTTTAAATTTTGCCCATTATTAGTCAGTGATTTTATGACTCTAGAGCCTACCCTCTTAAAAACAAACATTCTTAAGATGTTGAAGTAATAAAAATAAAAACAAGAACATATTTAATGACAATACCACCTAACATTTATTGTTAGTGTACTATGTCCAGGAACTATGCTAGGAAATTTTAACTTTATTAAATCTTTTAATTCTCATAAGTAGTGTCATGAAAAAGATACAATTATTATCAATTCTCAGTCTTTTTGGCTCTGGTTGCTGGACAATTGCTCCACTGAACATTTCTTGGTAAGGTCATGAAAAGATCTGCAAGACACTAAATGGGATAAACATTTTCTGTCTTTATGTAACCTGCCAATACATATTGCACGCTCTACCTCCATGCCTCTGTCCCTCTCTCTTGTCTTCCCCTTCTTTCCTCTCTTTCTCGTCCTCATTTTCCCCCTTCTCTTTCTTCCTTGCAGTAGGGTTTGAGCCATTACACCCTTCAACAAGAAAACAGCAGCAAAATTATTCTAAAGTGGGCTTCATTTCTCTAGTGTGTCATGTACTGGTCTTTTTTCCCTCCAAATTCATTTAACCTCAGGGCCTCTAAAATTTATTTTACATTTTTTATTTTTTTAATTTTTGTTTATGTTTTGAGAAAGAGAGTGAGCGGGCAGGGAAGGGACAGAGAGAGAAGGAAAGAGAAAGAATCCCAAGCAGGCTCCATGCTGTCAGCACAGAGCCTGATGCAGGGCTCGAACCCACAAATGATGGGATCATGACCTATGCCAAAACCAAAAGTTGGGTACTTAACTGACTGAGCCACTCAGGTGCCCCTTTTACATTAAAAAAAAATCATATCTTTAAACAAATGGAAAAGTATCAATGTTCATGGGTCAAAATCTTAATATGGCAATGCTATCCAAATTGACCTACAGATTCATAGCTATCCCTATCAAAATCCCACCTTGCTTTTGATCAGAAGTTGACAAGCTGATCATAACATTCATATGGAAATGCAAGGGGTACAGAATAGCCAAAACAAGTTTGAAAACAAAGAACAAAGTTACAAACAAACAAAGGAAAAAAAGAGACAAAAATATGGAGAACAAACTGGTGATTTCCAGAGGAGAGGTAAGTCAGAAAATGGGTAAAAAAAAAAAAAAAAGAAAGAAAGAACAAAGTTGGAGAACTCACACTTCACATTTCAAAGCTTGTTAAAATATGATGAAATTAGAACTCAATAACAATGCAATTTAGGAAATAAAAAGAATGTGGAAATTAAACAACACAATCCTAAATAACCAAGGTCAAAGAAGACATCTCAAGGGAAATTAGAAAATACTCTGAGATGAATGAAAATGAAAGCATAACATACCAAAATATCTGAGATGCAGCTAAATCAGTGCATTTACTACTCTAAATGCCCATATTAAAAAAAGAAGAAAGATCTTTCTCAATTCTAAATATTTTCTGGCACAAAAACACACACTCAGATCAATGGAACAGAATAGAGAACCCAGAAATGGACCCACAAATCCACTAATCTTTGACAAAGCAGGAAAAACTATCCAATGGAAAAAGACAGTGCTGGGAAAACTGGACAGCACCATGCAGAAAAATGAACCTGGGCCACTTTCTTATGCCAGACACAAAAATAAACTCAAGAGGGATGAAAGACCTAAACATAAGACAGGAAGCCATCAAAATCCTAGAGGAAAAAGCAGGCAAAAACCTCTTTGACCTCAGCCGTAGCAACTTCTTACTCAACACATCTCTGGAGGCAAGGGAAACAAAAGCAAAAATGAACTATTGGGGTCTCATCAAAATAAAAAGTTTCTGCATAGTGAAAGAAACAATCAACAAAACTAAAAGCCAACCAACAGAATGGGGGAAGATATTTGCACATGACATATCAGATAAAGGGGTAGTATCCAAAACCTATAAAGAACTTATCAAACTCAACACCCAAAAAACAAATAATCCACTGAAGAAATGGGCAAAAGACATGAATAGAACTTCTCCAAAGAAGACATCCAGATGGCCAATAGGCACATGAAAAAATTCTCAACATCACTTATCATCAGGGAAATACAAATCAAAACCACAATGAGATACCACCTCACACCTCTCAGAATGGCTAACATTAACAACACAGGCAACAACAGATGTTGGCAAGGATGTGGAGAAAGAGGATCTCTTTTGCACTGTTGCTGGGAATGCAAACTGGTGCAGCCCCTCTGGAAAACAGTATGGAGGTTCCTCAAAAAATTAAAAATAGAACTACCCTACAACCCAGCAGTTGCACTACTAGGTATTTACCAAGGGATAGAGGTGTGCTGTTCCAAAGGGGCACATGCACCCCAATGTTTTTAGCAGCGCCATCAACAATAGCCAAAGTATGGAAAGAGCCCAAATGTCCATCAACAGATGAATGGATAAAGAAGATGTGGTATATATATACAATAGAGTATTACTCAGCAATCAAAAAGAATGAAATCTTGCTATTTGCAGCTACATGGATGGAACTAGGGTATTATGCTAAGC